>NC_073635.1:36060833-36363863 GCF_029407905.1 Bubalus kerabau
CTTTCATGCATTGGAGAAGGAAATGGCAACCCACTCCAGTGTTCTTGCCTGGAGAATCCCAGGGATGGCGGAGCCTGGTGGGCTGCCGTCTATGGGGTCGCACAGAGTCGGACACGACTGAAGTGACTTAGCAGCAGCATGTATATTTTAGGATAAATTTAATAAATAAGTTAGGAACTGAGATTTTTATTGTGAAAGTAAAAAGATACAAATATAATGCCAAAAAATTTTAGAAAAACCAATGTTCTGTTTGAACTGGAAATATGAATAGAAATATAAATGTATAACACTACTTCTAATATATAGTACTATTTCTGTAATTCAAAGGGCCTAAAAGCAATGAAACGCCAGTAGCTATAAGCACCACTAGAATTCAAAGCTTGGTCTCTAAATGTCATTGAAAGGGGCTTCCCTGGTGGATTAGTAGTAAATAATCCAACTGCCAGTCAGGAGACACGGGTTTGATCCCTGGTCCGGGAAGATCCTACAAGCCGCCAAGCAACTAAGCCTGTGTGCTACAACTGTTGAGCCTCTGCTCTAGAGCCCGGGAGCCACAGCTACTGAAGCCTGAGTGCCCTAGAGCCCTCGCTCTGCAACAAGAGAAGCCACCACAATGAGAAGCCCACACACCACAGTTAGAGGGTAGCCCCTGCTTGCTACAACTAGAGAAAAGCCAACATAGCAAAGACCCAGGACAGCCAGAAATAAATAAAATTATATTAAATATCATTAAAAGGAACCAGTGCCCCTTGGAGAAATGGCTAATGTCAGGTCCAGAGGAGGAGGATGTACGGTGAGTCCAGACATCTTGTCCTGTTTTAGGAAGTGCTCAGAGACCAATGACGATGATTCAGGAGGCCAAGCTGAGATAATTTGAACATAGGAAATGAGTGTGGTTGATGATACATTGAGTAAATAAAATCTGTAAATTTCTGTATTGATATTCAAAAAGGGCAAAAGTAAAATTATTTGCTAATAATGGAGGTGAATATTATACCAAAATCTTGTTCTGAAAATGGGTAATTAAAGGGAAATAATTATATTTTTGTACTCCCTTTTTAGAATGACTGTAGTTCATCTCCAGTGAGGGAAAGCTTATTGCAGAAGAATGCCAGCTTAAAAGTATGGAAATAAATAATACAGGTGTTTAATGGTGCTTTATTGACTATGCCAAAGCCTTTGACTGTGTGGATCACAATAAACCGTGGAAAATTCTGAAAGAGATGGGAATACCAGACCACCTGACCTGCCTCTTGAGAAATCTGTATGCAGGTCAGGAAGCAACAGTTAGAACTGGACATGGAACAACAGACTGGTTCCAAATAGGAAAAGGAGTACGTCAAGGCTGTATATTGTCACCCTGCTTATTTAACTTATATGTAGAGTACATCATGAGAAACGCTGGACTGGAAGAAACACAAGCTGGAATCAAGATTGCCGGGAGAAATCTCAATAACCTCAGATATGCAGATGACACCACCCTTATGGCAGAAAGTGAAGAGGAACTCAAAAGCCTCTTGATGAAGGTGAAAGTGGAGAGTGAAAAAGTTGGCTTAAAGCTCAACATTCAGAAAACGAAGATCATGGCATCCGGTCCCATCACTTCATGGGAAATAGATGGGGAAACAGTGGAAACAGTGTCAGACTTTATTTTTCTGGGCTCCAAAATCACTGCAGATGGTGACTGCAGCCATGAAATTAAAAGACGCTTCCTCCTTGGAAGGAAAGTTATGACCAACCTAGATAGCATATTCAAAAGCAGAGACATTACTTTGCTAACAAAGGTTCGTCTAGTCAAGGCTATGGTTTTTTCCTGTGGTCATGTATGGATGTGAGAGTTGGACTATGAAGAAGGCTGAGCGCCGAAGAATTGATGCTTTTGAACTGTGGTGTTGGAGAAGACTCTTGAGAGTCCCTTGGACTGCAAGGAGATCCAACCAGTCCATTCTGAAGGAGATCAGCCCTGGGATTTCTTTGGAAGGAATGATGCTGAAGCTGAAACTCCAGTACTTTGGCCACCTCATGCGAAGAGTTGACTCATTGGAAAAGACTGATACTGGGAGGGATTGGGGGCAGAAGGAGAAGGGGACGACAGAGGATGAGATGGCTGGATGGCATCACTGACTCGATGGACGTGAGTCTGAATGAACTCCGGGAGTTGGTGATGGACAGGGAGGCCTGGCGTGCTGCGATTCATGGGGTCGCGAAGAGTCGGACATGACTGAGCAACTGAACTGAACTGAATGGTGCTTTTCTAATTCTACAAAATAATAGGTTCAGGCCAGGCTTATCAGTGGATGTTAAAACCATTATGTGGAAAGTTTTAGGGGAAGAAGATACTCACATACCATTAACGTTTTACCCTACAAAACAATTTCATGATTGTCAAAGTGAGAAATGAACCTTTACAAAGGAGAAGCTTGAAGTCACTATGTTGCCAAGTGCCCAGGTGTAGCATCACTGATGGTGACAGACTGGAGTAGTGTGCCCGCTGAAACGTTTCCCTGTGCAGTACCTCGTCACTGCTGTCGTCCACCCGCCATATTGCTCTCACCAGTGGCACTCGCGGAAAGTCCGTGCCCAGATGCATAACCAGACTTGAGAACTAAAGGCAGAGTGTCAAAAACAGTGCCAAAAGTATACCTAACCTCTGTGGGAAAGTTAGACCAACAGAAGGCATTTCATCATAAATTGTGGAGGCCAGAAGGAAGTGCCATGGCATTTCTCAAGTGTTAGAGGAGAACTGTCAACCCAGAATCCCACGTCCAGCAAAGGTTGTCTGTTAGAGATGTCAGCATCCCCTTCATCGTAAGTATCCAAAGCAAAAGCTGGATGAAGGAAGTAATACGGGTATCTCCTCACACGTTCTCATTTGTCAAGGAAGAAAACTTTTTTTCCCACCATGACTTCTCCTTTACCAAAGACGTATTCATCAGCCATGGCTCTATCTCACATGGCCAGAGTAGAGACAGAGGATGGTGGTGAAGTGAGAGTATCTGGGATTTTAGTCTCAAAGGGAGAAGTAGGCGAGAAAGGATGTTAGTCACTCAGTCATGTCTGACTCTGCAACCCCATGGGCTGTAGCCCGCCAGGCTCCTCTGTCCGTGGGATTCTCCAGGCGAGAATAATGAAGTGGGTAAACATTCCCTTCTCCAGGGGATCTTCCCAACCCAGGGATCGAACTCAGGTCTCCTGCATTAAAGGTAAATTCATCATCTGAGCCACTATGGAAGCCATAGATGAGAAAGGGGATCTGTTAAGTGGAGAAGGGCAGGTGGCAGCTCTCATGTTCACATACAATCTTAAATTTAGATTAATATTATCTGCAAATGAGATTATACGTGGTCACTGACATGATTGAATAAAAACATTATACCTTTAAAAGGCACATCTAACCATTTAGGTATATGTAATGTTTTTATAATTGTGGATTTATTATCAGAAGAATTTTTTCACCTGTATTGGGATCCTTGGAAAATGGAACACGCCTGTGTGAGGCTAGAGGCTCTGCAGACAGCTTCTAACAGTCCTGTGTCTGTGTAATCAGTGGGCAGCTAGCAGATACTGAGGGCTGTCTCCACACCACCCTGTGCCAGGTGCTGGTCACTCAGTCATGTCCTTTCCTCCAAGGGAAATCTGGAAGGAGCTGCAGACTAGAAACTCGCAATTGCGTACCAGGGTCAGTGGTATCATGATAAGGGAATTTTAGAGTGCCATAGGATTGTGTGCCTAGGAGATGTGTTTAGCTGGCTCCTGTGGTCAAGAGAGCCCTCCGGGAGAAGTAAGCTCTGCTAAGCATGGGTTTGTCCAGCTTTGTTTGGGGTGCCGCAGCTCTGTTGCGTCCTGTAGTTGTGTGGCTGTCTCAGGGGAGTTGGATGAGGCAGACCAGACGCTGTCAGCCAGATGCAGTTAAAACCAGAACTCTGCTTTGACAGTGTGATCACAAGTAGGCTACCAGCTTTTGATCTTCACTAATGTGATTATTAAAAATGTTATCTTCCTGTAGTTTTACTTTGGATTTCTGTTATGAATGAGATTGACCATCTTTTTTATATTTGAGATGTCTGTATTTCCTTTTCTGTGAAAAAGTAGTTTTTTTTTTAAAGCAAATTCTTACTGATTTGTAGGTACTCTTTAAATAGAGAAATTAGTTTTTGGTCTATAGTAAGAGTTGTGACTATTTTTTTCCTTGCTTTTTAGTGATTTTTTTCAAGCATTTACTTTTGTAAATGTAACCAAATGTAAATAAACCAAATGTATTGATATTTTCCGGTGGCTTCTATGTTTCATGTCATAAACTAAAACACCTACTCAGCTCCAAAAGTGTATATATTTTTAGATTTCTCCTGTTTCATCTAGTATACCCATGATTTTGTTTTATTTTTTGCATTTCAGTCTTTGATATACATTTGGGGTTTATCCTGGTCTGTGTTGTGAGTCTCAGTGGTATTCCCACATGGCTCAGTCTTGTCCGACTCTTTGCGACTCCATGGACTATAGCATGCCGGGCTCCTCATCCGTGGAATTTTCCAGGCAAGGATATTGGAGTGGGTTACCATTTCCTTCTCCAGGGGATCTTCCTGACCTAGGGATTGAACCCAGATCTCCCACACTACAAGCAGACTCTTTACTGTCTGAGCTGCTAGGGAAGCCCTCCCACATGGCTACCTGTATCCTAATGCTACTTATTGGCTCTGTTCACACTGATTTGAAATCCCATATTTTTCATAGTAAATCCTTACATGTATTTGGGTCCAGCTCCAGGAGATAGTGAAGGACAGGGAAGCCTGGTATGCTGCGGTCCATGAGGTTACAAAGAGTTGGACTTAGGGACTGAACAGCAACCATTTTGGAGTTTTCTGTTTTGTTCTATTGATCTATTTATTCATGAGCTGGTACAACTGTTTTTTAATAATTGGAGCATTTGTAGTATTTTTAAAATACTGTGCCCTAGTATTTAGCATTGGAGAAGGCAGTGGCAGCCCACTCCAGTACTCTTGCCTGGCAAATCCCATGGACCGAGGATCCTGGTAGGCTGCAGTCCATTGGGTCGCTAAGAGTCGGACATGACTGAGCGACTTCACTTTCACTTTCCACTTTCATGCATTGGAGAAGGAAATGGCAACCCACTCCAGTGTTCTTGCCTGGAGAATCCCAGGGACAGCGGAGCCTGGTGGGCTGCCGTCTATGGGGTTGCACAGAACCGGACACGACTGAAGCGACTTAGCAGCAGCAGTATTTAGCATGACTACTACTTCATTATTCATCTCTTCCAGAATTTCCTACCTCATTATGTAAGTTTATTTTTCCACAAATGAACTTTGAGATCTGACTCGTTAAAAAAATAAAAGTATTTTCACTGAGATGACACTAAATTTATGAGATTAACCTCAGGAGAATTGCCATGTTAATGATGACTCTTCTGTGTAGAATATAAGCCCTTGCACTTGTTCAGATTTTTATCATTGTCCCCCAGAAACATCAGATTGTAGATCACAGAGGGCATAAGTGTTTGCTGCTCTGAAGGGTTTGGACTTCTTTCTGTAAAGTAACCAGAGGTATTGAAGCGTATTCGATCTTTAGATTTTCTGGTAGTGAGGATGTGTCAAACTTATGGTAGAGAGTAGCTTTAAGCCATTGCATTTGAGAAAGTCCTGAAAGAAGGCAATAGGAGAAATGAGAGGGTGTAGGGTATTTGAAGAGACTGAGGTAGTAGAATCTGTAGTACCCAGAGGCCCCTGGACTGTCCAGAGAGGGGAATAAATAGCTGTTCTCAGGGTTTCAAAAACTGGAAAGAAAAAGATGCTTACCCCCTGCAGGGGTAAGTTCCTCTGTTCCTGAGTGCCATAGAGGAAAATCCTATTTATTATGTAGGGGCAGCATTAAGAAAAGAGCGAAAGAAAACATAGCTATAATCATACTGACATACTTAAAATGGACAATGGTCTGAAGAAAAATTTTAATATGATTGCAGTGTTAATGATAAAGAAGAATCTGAATTTTATTTTTTCAGGGTTTTTTTGAGTGTGCAATTCTGAATTTGCATTACATCTTATAACTAAATTTTATATCTTATAACTAAATTTTATGTTTATGAAAATGATATTAAGATGAATAGTCAACCTGAAATAAAGTTTATAAACAAGTGTTTAAAGTATATTTATTCCCTGTGTTTTCTTCTATTCTAGTTACACTTTCTGGAAATGGAGAAAACGGTAAGGCACTTTTAATTTTTAGTCTCAAGTAGATGACATAGTGTCTTAATTGCAACTCATATACTTGTTATTTAAGTGATGACTGTTTGTTTTGGTCTTCAGAAAGAAAATATACATTCTTAAAGTTTAAATTTTATTGGTTTGTTTTGTTTGTTCTCTTGTTTTTCCTTTTGTTTAAAATAGTACTTTACTACTCGTAGTCATTTAATAATTAAATAACCAGACTGAATTTGTAAATTATAGTACTACTTCATTTTGAAATGGAATTAAAGTTTTTATGACTAGTCAAGGAGACAGTGTCTAGAGAGAAGAATCATGACTCAAAATTTCATTGAAATAAAAGAAAATTTTATGTCCTTTGATATCAAATTTCAAATGTAAAATTGGATTTGAGATACAAAAATCAAAGTTTCTAAAACAGAATAGTTAGAAATTATTATTATTAAAAAAAATTTTTTTTGGCCTTGCTGTGCAGTATGAGGGATCTTAGTTCCCTGATCAGCAATTGAACCCATGTCCTCCTGCAGTGGAAGCAGGGAGTCCTAACCACTGGACCACCAGGAATTTCCTAGAAATTATTAATAAATATTCTTATTGTTGAAAATAGAAGACCTTAAGCATATAAATCTCAAGTTGACTTGGGGTGTAGTTTCTCAGTAACAGAATAAGTAGAGACAGTCTCGATAGGCTTGTTTTTCTTGCTTAAAACTATTTCCTGTATGTTGAAAGCACAGGTACAGAAAGTAGAGAATTTCTGAAGTTCTTACAAAAGAACTTTTACTTGAATCATTATTTCAGGGGGCTATTTTACCCGTGTCTTTCAAAGAGTCTTTTGGTGAAATTTTTTTGTTTGCTTATTTGTTTTTTTAATTCAGTTACAAGTGACTTTTGAGTCAGACTTTTTTGATTTATAGATTCAGTTTTTTCTTTCAGCTTTGATTTAATTTAAACTTTTACTTTAAGTATTACTTATAAACAATAATATTTAGCATATATATGGGATTATTAGTAATCCTATTAATTTGAACTTATTTAAAAACAATATTTCCTGTTATTATTTATAATTTGATAATTACCATCTATTAAGTACTTACTATATTCCAGGCAGTATACTAAAAGATTTATTTAAGCTTTTATTTCTTTATCTGAAAGTAAAGATTTTTTAAGGGAAAAACTATTTGTTTTTGTTCTTACGGAGAGCAGAAATATTCTAAAGAAATATTAAATGTTTAACAGTGTTAAAGAGTATATTGTTTTATATTCTAGCCTTAGTTGTAAGTAACTAAATGATTAAGAAGTTTAAAGTAACCTCAAGGTTACCATTTATCTGAAAGCTCTACAATAATATATAGATGAGGATTGATAAACTTGATTGAATATGGGAGCCCAGCAATAATATAAATAAGTGAAGTGAACTAGGTGAAGATAAAATTGCAGACTTGGTAAAGAAAGGACTTCCGTGTTCATATAACACTAGGAGGCTAAGATCTAGCATTTTGTCCCAAAGGGAAAAAAAATGAAGGAATGCTATCGAATCCATTGGTTAGACCATAGGGTTTAGCCTAGAGGGAGCTGAAGTGGTAGAGAAGGCAGAGTTTTGAGGAACCAGAGTTTTCAATGAGGAAGACAATATTTGTGATCATGAAAAAAAAGCGTATTTGCAAATAGAAGGAAGTTGTGGTTAGGACTTCATGTGGGACTCAGCTGTCTCTGAAGTAGGAGTGACGCTAAGATAATAGAGAAGCGGAAAGGATAATTTTAGATATGACATAGTGGGAAAGACCTTGGATTTTTATCAGGCATATACGGGTTTGAATTCTGGCTTTATCATTTAGTCAGTAGGTGACACTGGGCAAGGTATAAAGTTCTCTGAGCCTTTGCTTTTACATTTGTAAACTGAAAGGATACCTACAAGACCATCGTGAGGGTTATAAGTAAGGGGTACAGTTATGTCTCCTCGGAGACTTTCAGCATGAGGAAGGGCTGATTGAGGCACTTCGGTTAAATACGGTTACCAGGAAACTCCAGAGTTTTGGCATGCGTTTGTTAGTCATGTAGGTGGAGCTCTTTCTCAGGAGTTTCACAGCCAGTGGGCAGAAGAAACTCTGAGCCACATGTTCTTCACTGACCGTTGAGATGGACCAGGAACCAGAGAGTGGAGGCGAGGACACCTGCTGGCTTGTGCAGTGACCCAGACGAGACGAGCAGCAGTTGAGGAACTAGGCACTGGCAGTGAGAAGACTGAGGTGTTTACTTTGACACGGATCTTGGGAGCTAGAAAGTAAAGTATGCATTTTGTGAGATTAGCTAGCCGTGTGCTGAGGAGTCCTCGAGCCCTGGCTTCCTGTTTCGATCACCAGTGTGACTTAGGCTTCTGCTCTGTTAAATCAGCGTGGACCAGTGTAATTGCAGAAAGAAATGTTGGGGTTCAGCAAGTTGGGGTCAATTTTTTATCATCATTTTATTTAAAAGCATTTTTTAAAATCCAAAAACTTAAGGAAGAATAACCTCAGGGCAAAAGAAGGACAGCTGTTCAAATTGAATATGTTAGCTTTATTAAAAACTTCACTGCATTATTGTCAGTGTTTCTCATTTAACTTCAGAGCAGTGAAAACTTGGATCAGTCCATAAACTTGGGAAACACTGAAATAGGGAATGCACAGAAAAACACAGATTTTTGAGAAGAAGGAATTGATATGCTTGGATAGCAGTGATGACAATAGCCAATATTCACTGAGGATTTATTGCGTGTCAGACACTGTTCTAAGTGTTTTCCATTTATTCACTCATCAGTGTTAGGCAGCTAAATTAAAAGAAACTCATTTAAAGTGCTTTAATTGAAGTCAGTAAATCATTTGGGAAGAATAGTATGAAGGGGTGAGAAATTCTGAAAGTAATGGAAAAGGTAACATTTGAAAAAAGTACCTTTTGGAAAAAGTAACATTTGATCTGAACTTTAAAAATGAGTAGAATCTCAAACTTTTATGCATGTCTGTGCTTTGTTTTCTTCAGTGAGTTTGTGGTGCTTCATTCCAAACTGAAAAAGGATTTAAGCACTTGATAGATAGTTCTTGCTTCTTTCTATCTTCTTACAGGTAGAAAAACTACAGAACACAGCAAAAAAGTTTTTAGTTATATCAGTGAGTTAATGATGTTGGAATGTTGCACTAATCCACTTAGGAAACAGTTATAGGAGAAATTCAAAGTGGCTAAACTTTTTCATTACCCTGTATTGAAAAAGACAATGAAATTTAGGATAACTTTTGTGAACAATCCAGGAATTGAGTTGTTTGTTTTCAGTGTTATAATTCCTTGGATTTAATGTTCATAGTGATGGAATCTGTCTTAAATAATTTTTAATTCATTTAAAATCTAACTTTTAGGAAGTGCTTTTGAAGGAGATGCTTTAAAGATTTCAACTTAAACCTTCAGCAACTTAATAAAATAAAATCTTTACTTATAAACCAGGCTGATAACCCTTAAATGCAAGAACAGAGTGTTTTTTCATATCTGTAATGTTACATCATGCAGATAAGAGTGTATATATTTGATGTTTTTAGTATGTTTTAATTAAATATTTTATTGGATCGAGCCTCCTGACTCTAAATACTGTGTTTTAATATGTGATTCTTTTTCCTGTTTTCACCTGGATTCAATGAAATGTTGTTTGTTTTTATTTACCAGGAAAGGCCGTTGTTTACCTTGTGGCTTTCCATCTGTTCTTTGTTATGTTTGTATGGTCCTATTGGATGACAATTTTCACATCTCCCGCTTCCCCCTCCAAAGAGGTAAATTTAATGCTGGTAAATTACCAAATGCTTTCACTGATGATGGGATTGTTTTCCCTGTGTTACCTTTGTTGAAACTCTATTACATGACGCATTTGTTCTGTTTCCATTCATAAACTGCTCGGTAACTACATTATGAGTGTGAGTCGTCAGCCTCTCAGACACAGCCCACTGATGTCCTTCGTAAAAGATCCATGATGGCACTATGGTTTAGCTGTGCCATGCTGTGTTTTTTTAAAGACGTACTTTATGTCACTGGAGTGAAAAATCTTAAGGGACTGAATTGAGTTAGGAAGATAGAGTTTATTTTTAGAAACTCTCTTAACACTTATTCTCTTCTCAGGCCTGAACAAATAAGCTGCAAGTAAATAAAGTGTTTTGATTATGGGAAACAAATCATCTGTGCTGTTGCTTGTGACACCTAGCGTGGCTAGTGTTTTTTCTACTTGGAGGTTTCACTTGGAAATAACACAAGTATACACGTATCTGGAGTAAAACTGAAGACTGTTGTGTCCCTTTCACCTGATACAGCCAACTGGATTTTCTTCAGTTCAAGTTCAGCATAGGTAGATAGAGAAGAACACACTAGATGGAGAAGGACACACTCTCCAGAGTTAGGCTTGTCTGAGTTTGATCTTCTGCTCTAACACGTTTTTTAATGAATCCAAGGAAGGTGGAGCCAGCAGTTGTTCCATCCCCATAGGATGTTTGTGAGGAGTAAATGAGATTCATTCATGGAAAGCTTTTAACGTCGGGCCTGCCTTATGGTTAGCACTCAAATATTAGATGACATAATAATATAGTTACTTCCCTTTGTATTAAATTCATCAGAATGCATTAAAAATTACAGACATAGGTTTAAAGATATCAACTTCCATTTAACTTTTTGTAGAAGAACATATATGCAGAAACTATATATACTGTAAATGTATGAATAAATGAGTTTTCATGAACTGAGCACATGTGAGTAACCGGCACCCAGTTCCAGAAGCAGAACGTGCCTGGCATCCCATGAGCCTCCTGCTTGCATGCCTTCCGTGAACTTGATCCTTGTGTGTGATTCTTCCATGCTGTTGTACGTAGTTGTGGCTCAATCCTCCATTGTGCTTATGTGACACAGTTTACTTATCTGGCCTCCTGTTGATGGGCATTTGGGTGTAGGATTGCTGTCCATATTCTAGCACACACAAACATGTTGCTCTTTGGGGCAGGTGCCCGCGAGAGTTGCTGGGTTCTGCCTGTACAGTCAGCAGTAGTGGGTTATGCCAAATGGTCATTAGCCCATTGTTTCTATTGGGCACTTTTGTTTTAAGGGATAATGTAAACCATTAATCAAGCTTACTGTTGCTTCAAATATATTCTTCAGGCATTTGCTAATAATTAGTTGGCCCTTAAAGTTAATTACAAACTGCCATCCATACCTTAATCTCTTAAATTGAAAAAGATTACCAGTAATGATGGCTATTGGAAACATATCATGTATAAAACTAAATAGTCTTTAGAGGAAACAGAATAAGGAAAACAGTTGGTGTGACTTTTGAGAAGCAGGCTAGTGCAGAGGTGCAAGCTCCGTCTGCCTCCTCCCTCTGCTCTTCTGGCTGCGGGGCCCTGGGGCCGCGGCCCTGGACCTCAGAGCAGTCCTCTGTAAAGTCAGGGTGACAGTCACACACACCTTATTGGATTGTTGTATGGGTTAAATAAATTGATCATGCACACACATGATTGGTAGTGCTTTTAGCATATAATTACTGCTATATGTAAAGTGCTTAGAAGAATGCCAAGCACATAGTAAGTGCCATCTAACTGCTACTTTTTCTTTTTTTGGCTGTTGTTTTTACAATATTGCACCCAGGCAGCATTTAGCCCAGCACCTAAGCCTTTCCATCCACTCCCACATCATTGCCAGGGGTCTGTTCGCTTCCTGGTTATAGTCCCTCAGGAGCTGAAGTCTCACTGACTTAATCTCCACTACTTCTTCCTGGAAGTCTGTGTTCAAGTAGTATGTTGCCCTCAATATACCATTTTTGCCTCTTTGTGTTTTCCATATGCTGCTGCTTTTGCCAAGATTTTCTTTCCTGCTTTACCTTCCTGGACAATTCCTGTTTACCTTTCTAAACCCAATTTAGGTAACTCTTCTTCCAAGAAACATTCATGGACAGCCCCCACCCCTCCTGAGGGAGCTTTGATCACACCTGGTAAAGAATTGCTAATTTGTCATTTGTAATTCTTAACATTCATAACTGGACTATAGAAATGTATTTTTGAAGGCAAAGGCTATATTTTTATTCATCTTTGAATCCCTGGTACGCGGGACAGTTCCAAGCATACACTTAAATTGAAACATCTGAACACTGTGTTTAAGATAATGACATTTCATAGTTTGAATTCTGTTCAGTAGTATTTAATGAAAAATAGTAATAATTTCAAAGGTATAAATTCATTTTAAGTTTTATCTTGTTCCATTCCTCATCTAAAATCCTGGTATCTGTTGATATTTTCATTTGGTTTAAGCTTTTCATAATTCTTAACCATAGTTCGTAAGGAAAAGTAATGATTTTGAGGCCTGCCTGGAAACAGTTAGGCCAGGGAAGTCTGTTCAGATTTTATAGGGAAACTGCAAAATTTGATTAGAGCATCTTTTTTCCAAGTATGTGTTTAACGTTATACCATATGATCTTTCCTGGAGGAGGGAACAGCAACCCAATCCAGTATTCTGGCCTGGAGAATTCCATGGACTGTATAGTCCATGGGGTTGCAAAGAGTCAGATACGACTGAGCGACTCTCACTTCACTTCATATGATCTTTATTCTCTATTTTGAGTGTTTCAGAGATGTATCTTGTCAGGGAAGAACTTTCTAGCAAGCCAGCTCTCTTAAAGGAGAGCGGGCCATCTTACAGAGTAGGGAAGTGTTCTGTACCTGAAAGTGTTTGGGAGGGGATGGATCTCAGAAGTGCCTGGGCGTTTAGATAGGTGACCTCCAGAGTCAGCTTTAAGATGGTGGGTATTTTTTCTGTCCAGTTTGTACGTCCAAGTTCCTTCTTGTCCTTCCTAAGTAATTGGGGGATTGCTTATGCCATTGTGGCTTGGTGGTGGGAGCCAGGCTAGGTGATCTAAAAGGACTCTTCTGTTGCCTCAGCCACTGTGTTTTAGTCTAGGTTAGAGGAACAAGTCTGTAAAAGGCAAAAACATCTTTTCACATTAGTGGCATAGAGAGAAACATCCTAGAGCAGAACTAACTCAAGGGACTTGTGTTTTTCTATCAGCTCTGCCAATAATTATGCAGCTTTAGAAAGTTTCCCTAAGATGCATGGGATCACAGGTTCCTTATCCCAAGGGCTCCTAATCTGTGCTGTGCTATCCCGTTTGTAACAGAAGAGGCAGTGCCATTACTGATGACGAGTCATCGAGGGTGTGCAGTTTTGATACTTGAGTTAGCAGGTAGACCAAATACTCAAACTTTAAAAGATGAAGCTCCAATTAGGACTTCTTAGGTCTTTTCAAGCAAAACCCTGTAAGTAAATAATAATTGAGGAACAATATTGTATGAAACATGATCAAGAGCATGTCTCAGGCCAGTTTTTGTGTTTTAAAAGAAATCTATGAAATAAAGACCAAGAGAAATTTAATAAAAGCTCCTGGTTATATGAAATAGAGTCATGAAGCTGAGGTGCTTGAGATACAGGGATGACATGAAAAGAAGCAATGAAACAAGTCCTTTGTAGGAAAATGCTGCCCACCATATGGGAATTAAAACTTAAGAAATAGAAGCTGGAAACAGCCCTACAAAAGAATTGCTCCTTGAGAAAAGGAGACTGTGCTTGCCTTGACAGTCCTTAATAGTTCTGGAGAAAGTTCCCTGATTGGTTAGCGTTTTAAAAACAAAAACAAAGCAGTAAAAGTTGTCCTCAGGAGAAACTTGGCCAGAAAATAGCAGGACCCCTGCCTGTGATTTGCCCGCAAGCAAGTGAGTCTTTGAACATGTTCCCAAAGATTCAAAATCTCTTGACACTTTCAAACAGCAAATCTTTTACTAGCACAAAATGTATATTAAGCTCTTTTTTGATGGGGAAAGTTAATTTTTTCTGTAAAAAACAAAGATGCAAAAATATTTAGTTCATGTTCTTTGCCATCATTAGCACAGAGGGCAAATATTTTCACTCTGTCAAAGGCATGTAGTTTTGTTAAAAGGTGCTTGATTTAGCTTCCTAAACAAATTTGAAGAAAAATTTTGCCTTTATAGAAGGAAATATTTGTCTTTTTCTGTTCTGGATAAAACTTGTTTTTCTGAGCATGATAGTTAATAATCACGGGATTGAAAAGAATTGATAGTTATTTCTCCTTCTGTAGTTCTGCTTGTCCAATTCTGAGAAGGAACGTTATGAAAAGGAATTCAGCCAAGAAAGACAACAAGAAATTTTGAGAAGAGCAGCAAGGGACTTACCTATCTATACCACATCGGCTTCAAAGAGTAAGAAAAACAAATCTTACACTTTTTTCTCCAAAGAATTTTGAGAATGTGGTCATTTTGCCAAAATATATTTGCTGATTTGACTACTAAGTGGGTATTGTGGTTGTCACAAATGGCGTCTGCAGAAACAAGACTTTTCTGTGTTCTGTATCTTACACGGTATTTCAGATACAGGTGTGTACCTTTACGTGAAATACAGGTCTTTATCTCAGGTAAACCTGTCTCAGGTGTTTGAGATAGATTTACCTGAGATACAGGTATTTCAGATACAAAGTCTACTTTGATACAGACTTTTTATGTGGTTCACTTTAATGTTGATCTCTCTTGTTCTGCATTTTTTTTCTAGCTCATCCTTCATGGCTAAAAATTTCATTTACAATTTCTAGTAAACTGTCATTTGGAAATCCTGGTTTGAATTTGAATATTTTGTGTCATCCCTGAGTAATATTTAAAAAATCAAGAATGTGCTAACCTAGAATGGGGAGAAATAAAAGCCATAGAAGGGAAGAAGCTCGTTAAGGTCATAAAGCTACCCCTCAGAGGGCCAGACTTGGAAGTCCACTGTCTGCTCCGAAGCCGTGGGTGCTTCTGCTCTTCCGACACCTGGGCCTGTGAGGGGGACAGGTCTGTGAGTCGCCCAACTGGTTATTTAATTGTAGGAAGTTGTTTAAAATTATGTATTCTGTATCTCATTAATTCATTCAAATACCAGATAATGTTGACAGCTGACAGTCTAAGTCCTTTACACATATGAGCTCATCTGAGCTTCACACCGGCCCTGTGGGGAGACGCTATCGTGTCCACTTTACAGATGAGGAAACAGAGGTGAAGTAACTTGGTAAAGGTCACACAGACAGTGTGGGGAAAGGTGTCCTGCCTCTGAAACACACTGTGCTGCTCAACTCCAAGGGGAAGTAGAGCTTTTTCCTTTGTGTAGTTCTGTACATATGCTGACTTAAGAAAATTTAAAATTTGTGATAGATTTTAGGAGGGGATATTTGGCCAACATTTAAGTTTTCACTCATTTAATGCAGGCACCCTTTGGAGAATACTGTGGGTTCAGTTCCAGACACTGCAGTAAGGCAAGTCTTACAGTAACGCGGGACACATGAACTGTTTGGTTGCCCAGTGTGTGTGAGTTATGCTTACACTGTAAGGCAGCCTGTCAACTGTGCAATTGCACGATGTCAGAAAAACACGTACATACCTTAATTTTAAAATACTTTATTGCTAAAAATGCTAACCATCATCTGCGCCTTCAGCAAGTCATAGTAGTAATATAAGGTCATTGATCACAGGTCACCATAGCAAATATAATAATCATAAAGTTTGAAATACTATGAGAATTACCAAGATGTGACACACAGATACAAAGTGAGCAAATGCTGTTGGGAAAATGGCACCAGTCGAGTTGCTCAGTGCAGGGTCCCCAAAGGCTGTCAGTTTGTGAAGAAACGCGGTGTCTGTGATGCACAATGAAACCAGGTGTGCCTGGACTGTCCTTTTGCACAACCAGTATATTACTGTGTAGAATGAAACCATGGATTTCAGATCAAACCCCAGCTCTTTAGTTACTAGTGCCATGAGAATCACTTAGACTTTTCTAAGCCCGGTTTCCTCATTTTAAAATGAGAACTCTGGCACCTAAATCTCCGGAGGTATTCATAAACGAGACAAGCACTGAGTGTAGATCTTGGTGTATAGAAATACACTTTCAGTACATAAAAGCTAATTTAAAATAATCCTTCTTATGTTTAACTATAAAATGTCTAGTTCACAGCAGTTGTTAGTAGTTGTAGTTACATAGATTAGACATTTTTTTTTTGTACATGCCGGGAGACATCTAGGATCTTAGTTCCGTGACCAGAGATCAAACCCGTGTCCCCTGCCATCCTGAAATAAAAGCTCAGAGTCCTAACCTCTGGACTGCCAGGAAATTCCCTAGATGTTTTTAACCCCAAGACCAAGATTCTAGAGGATTTATGAAGCTCTGAGATTATATACAGAATTTTAGGTACTTCTTAAAGTAGCCTGTTCATAGCAAGATCTGATTTTCAGAGCAGTAACTCCAAAGAGTTGAAAGCCACTAAGGTAAAATCTTTACCCGTAAATCTTTATTACTCTTCATTCATTATAATGGCTTTCTACTAATCTGAATAAAACCCTTCATCTGTTGACTATTACACCAGAATTATTCTGGGCACTTTATGGTGATCATTTACCCCTCAGAGCCACCCTGGGAAGCACCGCGCTTGTCCCCGTGTTAGAGATGAAGGGGTGACACAGGTGAGGTCCCTAAAGTCCCTGAGTGGCAAGGTCTGGGATTCACGCTTTATCTTCTGACTGCAGACAGTCTCTGCCCTTGAGCACTGTTTTATACTGCATTTCTACTTAGAATCCCAAACCTTGGGTTTTTCCTTTTTATGGAAATAATACCATACATCCTTTAAAAAACAAAATATAGAACCACACATTATATGAAGTGGAGCTTTCCTAGACCAGAGATAGTGAACGTGATGGCGCTGCCTGCACAGCGGGGGTGGCGACTTTCGCTAAATTCCTTCCTGTGCTTTTTGAACCACGTGCCTGACAGAAGCAGAACCATGTGGACGTCTTATCTGTTAAGAAAACAAAAACGAGTCTTCCTAAAACTCCCCTGTCCACAGTCTGGATATGGCCAGTGTTTCTCTCTGGCTCGTCCTGCGCCATTACCCGGGTCAGCTCTACTAAAACTCTGCTTCCTGCACCATTCCCTGGGTCAGCTCTACTAAAATTCTTCCCCACTTTTTATTTTTACGTCTTTTTGTCTGCCTTGAATGATTGTTTTCTCTTCTCTAAATCTGTCAGTACTTTAAAATTTTAATTCGCTGTCTACCTCTTCAGCTGTTTCTGTTCACGTGAAAAAAAGTGAGTTTTACAGTCTTCTCCAAACTTCTCAGCTTCTTACCTTGTTGATCCCAGCTTGCTGTCTAGTGGTTGTCTCTGTTGTCCTACGACCTGACTCGGTCCTGCAGCTCTGGCAGCTGGCGCTCCGCCTGTCGTCCTAACACAGTGAGCACCTTGCCCCAGGCACTCAGTAGGCATTTGTGGGGTAAAGCTGTTCCTGGGTGTGTTCTCTGTAATGCCTGCTTATATATACACTTGAAAAATCTCCCTTTTCTCCTCTTCAGTAATTTTCCCATTCTAGAAAATCCCATGGATGGAGGAGCCTGGTAGGCTGCAGTCTATGGGGTCGCTAAGAGTCAGACACGACCGAGCGACTTCACTTTCACTTTTCACTTTCATGCATTGGAGAAGGAAATGGCAACCCACTCAAGTGTTCTTGCCTGGAGAGTCCCAGGGACGGGGGGAGCCTGCCGTCTATGGGGTTGCACAGAGTCGGACATGACTGAAGCAACTTAGCAACAGCAGAGCTTCACTTCATATTTTATCAGAAATAATATCATAACAATAATAATTGCTTTACTGAGAATTTGATGTTCCAGAAGATTCTTTTTTTTTAATTTGCACAATAGTCCACTACACTTGATATTATTTGCACTTAACAAAAGCAGAAATTGAGTCTTTTAGCAAGTAAGTTACTATCAAGGTCACAAGGGAGTAAGTGGGAGAGAACCAGTGTGAATCATGGTAGCTGAGTCCGGCTGCCTCTGGACTTGGGGCTGCCATGCTCAGCTGTCCGCAGGCCTCTCCCTCTGGTGTCATCATTCTTGTCTTTTATGAGACTTGCATAGAGATCACTGACCTTTGTCTTTCCTTGTCCCTGTTTGCTCCTAATAATCTTGCTGCTTAAAGATTTCCAGCTGGTTTCTTCCTTCTGCTTGCAGATGTACTTCAAAGTACATCTCCTCTTAAAAACAGCAACAGAGGTTAGATTCTGATGTGTTCCAACTGCAACTCTGTTTTCTTTTTCCCATAATTGCAGGTCTCCTTGTAACTTGTCTGCACACCAGACTCTTTTCCTTTCCAGCAGGTTCCAGGCAGCTGGCTTTTATTCTTCCTAACCAGGCTTGGTGGCTTTTTGTCAGGCTAGCTGCTTAAAAAACTTTCTTCTTTGTGCTTTTCTGTTCTAGTTGTTTTTGCATTCTTGAATGTTTATTCTTCCTCCTACACTTTTTAACCCTGCCTCACAAGGTGCTTTTGTCCCATTCTTTTCATATAGTTCCTTCAGCTGTTCTCAGCCATGGGATTCTGACACCACAATATTGTGGTGTTTAGTTTACTGTGTCTCAGATAATTTGTTTTCTGAATAGTTTTCAGGGCTGAGTTAAACCTTTTTTTCCTATGAGTTAGCAGACTCAAGGCTGTGGGCACCCTAGCGCTCACTTGTCAGGCAGCAGGGGATGGCAGCTGCACTCGGGGCCACACATTTACCATGTCTCCGAGTGAGGGTTTCAGAAGGGCACTGCCCAGCCCTCCCCCAGGGCCCCTGGAGACTGTCAGGGCTTGCATTCACCTTGGCATGTGTGCCCACTCGAGCTCCATTCTTGTACTTCCTCGAGCTTCCAAAGGACAGTGGTTCCTGAGTGACCTGTTTTCCAAATTCAAGCCAGACAAAACCTAACACCTTGGGGGCAGGAGGGAAGTCTATCGTGTTCAACTGTATATTCTCAGCATGAAGTAGTGTCTGTCTCAGAGCAGAGACTCTGAATGCTTGTTGAAGAGCAAGAAAAACAACCTAACCCTCCTCCCATACCCACCCCCTCACCCCATCAAGCTCATTTCTGTCACTGGCAACATTATCCTTCTGGCAAAACACCCTGGAGACTGAAATTTTTCTGATTGCTGTGTTTACTTCAGTTTTTCTGTCTATTCAGTCATCTAAGACACTTCAAAAATCTTCTCAAAAAGTCTGTTTAGTTATTGGTATTATTTTAAAATTATCAGTTGTCAGTTTCCCGGAGTTGTTTATAAAAAATGAAAGTAAATTTTATAGTTGTATTAACTCAACTGTAAAACATATATCCTTCAACAACTTCCTTTTAATTCTTAAATGTAGCCGTCAGATATTGTGAAAGATGTCAGCTGATTAAGCCTGACCGTGCGCATCACTGCTCAGCATGTGACATGTAAGTGCTCCTTGTTGGCTGTCACTCAACCCAGGACCGGAACTGGTGTGGGGAGGACAGGGGGAGAAACTTGCCCAGGACGCTGCCTCGGCTCCTGGTACTGCTCTGTGTGCAGAGCTGACAGGAATCCATACACAGGCCAGAACACTCGCTGCAGTCACCTCAGATGACAGTTCCTGCACCACTTGGATCTTTAAGTATGTGTACTACTTCTGCTTATATTTAAATGTAATATAGATGAGCAAGTAAGTAATACCCCCCATGAGAAAGATAAACTATTTCCTGAGTTAAAAAGACCATGACAGTTTTCTTGCTTTTATTATTAATGTTGGTATTAAAGCCTAACAAACCACAAAAATATTACTTTCAGTTACCACCTGTGAAGTTATTCCCCCTAAAATGTGAAAGAGTTTCTCTCTTACACTCTTGTGAGAAGGTGGTGTGTTGAAAGAAAGACTCTTAGTGTGGGAATCCCAGTGAGTCCTTGAACTTCAGTGAAGCAGGCCATTTGATTTTACTTATTGTCTAACTTTATGCAAATATACATTGCATATACTGATGGAGGGACAAATGTGGGGATTTTCTTTTTCTGATTATAAAATACAGTGGATTTTATACATGGGATAGAATTGTAATAAATCTGTGGGAAGATGGACTACCTGCAAGCCCATTCATTGAACACTGTTTGTTTCCAAAGTTGTGTTTTTATGACTTGCACATGTTTAAAATAATTTTCCCTTTTGTCTTCCTCAGCTGACTGTAAACTACATCAGCTACCGTTCCAAGTGCTATATGCATCTTATCTGTATATTACTACAGTGTTGCTTGATGTGGTTCAAGGCAGCTGGCCATGTTCAGCTCAATTCTCAGTATGAAAAATCACTGCCTCTTACCTATGTGAAATAACAGAAATTATCTCTAACCTAATTCTACTGGGTTGGTTTTCCTAAGATGTGAAAGGGAAAATTTTAAGTCCCTTAAAACAAAACGAAAATCAAATTAGAATTAGTGGAATTTTTCTATATGGATTTTCTTCTGCTTGTTTGTTTCTTAGGTGTATTCTTAAGATGGACCATCACTGTCCTTGGTACGTATGAAACACAAAGGAGATGACATGAGGTGGGGAAGTGGGAAGGAGGGTATTTATTTAGAGTGATTGATCTCAGTGTTCCTAAATTTTGAAGGTCAATTTAATTACTCATAGATATCAAGATTGATGTAGTTTTATGTTTCTGTTTACATGTTTTTCTTTAAAAATATATTCTGGTGTTATTAACCCAAAAAATTGTATAATAAGAATTAACATTGAAATTCCAAATTCTTACAGAATTAATTTAAAACACACATCCACAATTAAGACATGGCCCCTTTCTTCTCAAATGAACCATTTATAGTTATAATGATTTTATGGTTTTTGATATGTCCTATTTGTTCTCATCATGATTTTAAAAAAAAAAACAAAAACAAATTTACCACCTTGGCCATTTTTAAGTGTACAAGTTCAGCAGTGTTAAGCATGTTCGCATTGCTTTGCAACCAGTGTCCAGCGCTGTTTCATCTTGCAAAACTGATACTCTGTCCCCGTTAAATAGCTCCCTGCTCCCCTCCCGAAAGTCCCTGGCAGACACCATTCTAGTTTTGTTTCTCTAAGTTTGTTTTGTTTTTACAATGTGATTTTGTTTATTCTTCTAGGGTGAATAACTGTGTGGGATTTTCTAATTACAAATTCTTCCTGCTCTTTTTATTCTACTCTCTGTTATATTGCCTTTTTGTGGCTACAACAGTTTTACAGTACTTCATAAAATTTTGGACGGTAAGTCTTTTTTCTATCTTAAAACATATATTTAAGATTTTTAAGATGGTATTTCATAAATAATTCCTTCATTCTGTATTATAAGTAGACAATACTTAATTGTACTAGTTAGAATTTATAATGGCTCAGAAGACAAATGGGGTTAAAATTTCCCTTCCTATATACATGTGTATTTGTGAATAAATGAGTATTACACAGAACATAGTGAGTTTCTTTTAGTAATTCGGACTGCTTTCAACCATACTCTTAACAATGGGCTATCAATTTTAGGGAAGTAGTTCCTTTCTTTGAGTTGATGGGACTTACTGAAGTTTTTACAGTAATAAAATTGAAACTCCCAGCCTCAGATAACCATAATCTGTTTCCTGTGTCTATAGATATTAATCATTTTCCTATTGTGAGAGGCAAATGTTTTCCCATTTTAATTGATGTCTTATAACTCCATTTTGTTTTTACTAAATCAGTTTTATATTTTTAAAGTAGTACTTTTTAATTATGATTTCTGGCTTTATTCTAGTCACTGTAAATTTATACAAAGATTCATCCAACTTTTCTTCTAGCATTTTTTTTTCCCTTCATTTAAGTCTTTGATTTTGAAGGTGGGGGTTATTGTGGTTAAAAGGTGCTTTTGTATTTACTCTCCTTAAAAACCCTATGAAGGTATTTTAAAATGTAGGTTTTATTTTTATTCAGGTGTGGTGAAACTGACAGATCAGGAGGTGATAACCTTTGAAAAGATAGCTTGTTACTCACAGTTCCAAGGGAGGGTTCCCACCACACTACTCAGGCCCTCATGGGGAAGCACCCGAGTCGCCCAGGAAGTCGAAGGCAGGAGGGCCAGAGCCTTCACTAGTGTCCATGGGAGAGGCACAGTGAGGCAGGGTGAGCGCACATAGGGTTAGCTAGTTTGAGTAACCTCAGTGGTCTCTGGGGCTCCAGGCAGTGTCTTGTTTGCTGTGAGTAGGGCTGGGTAGTACTACCCACTGGACTGTGAGAGCCAGGTAACCGGAGGTGTTTTGGAGTGTGGGCTCTGGACCGATTAGTTTGTATATAGTTTGAGAAGTACATTCCTTGCTGTCTCTTTAAGAAACGGATAGCCCTGGGAGAGGCACTGTCTCCCCAGTCAGCTAGAATCCAGGTGCTCGGAGCACTGAGGCTGAAGAGAAGAAGAAAATGTAGTTAATGCAGAAGGAGCTCTTATTTTTCCAGCTTTCAGAGTTGTAAACTGAGGTTGGAGAAGTTAGGTAAATAAAGTGAAGGTTGAATCAGTGCCAGATGAATGAAGTCCAAATTACAGAATGTTACATTTCTTTATCAGAAACTTCAGCAGTGTTTGCATGTAATGATTTGTTAATGAAAAAGTAAATATTGTCAAACTTTTTAAGATTCATAATGAGTAAGCAAAGACTAATAACTTAAGTCTGCTTTTCTCTTCATTCTTCAACAGTTACTATGTGCCAAGCACATATGTTCTAGGCACTTTGGATATATCAATGTACAAAGCAGACAAAGAATTCTGCCTTTGTAGAACTTACTTTTGAGAAGGACTAAACAAACAGTAACCATAGTAAATAAGGAAATTGTGTTGTATATTGGAAACTAAATGCTATGGGAAAAAAAGTAGATCAGGGTAAAGGACTTGGCAAGTGTGCAGGGCAGGTGGGTATAATGGGCAAGTTACAGTACTAAAAAGATTGATCACGGTAGACCTCAGTAAGAAGATTAGATTTGAGTGAGACTTGAAGGAAGTTAGTGGATATCCAAGAGAAGATTATTTGTGCACCCAAAAAATGAGCACCTAAATATATAAAGTAAATATTAACAGAAGTAAAGGGAAAAATAAGAGAGCAAGACAGTAGACAGAAAAAAAGGGTGAAAGTAAAGGGAGAAATAGCAAGATCACAGTAAGGGCCTTTGATCAGTGGATAGATCATCTAGACAAAAATGAAATAAAAAAGTATTAGACTTAAATGACACTTTAGTCCAGAGGCACTTAATGGACAGAGCACTCCATCCACAAGCAGCGGAATACACGTTCTTGTCAAGTGCACATGGGACATTCTCTACAATAGGTCACAAAACGTGTCTTGTCGTTTTAGGAATATTGAAATGATAGCAAGCATCTTTTCTAACCACAATGGTATGAAACTGGAAATCAATTTTAAGAAAAATAAACTGGAAAATTCACACATATTTAGATTAAACACATGCAGCTGAACAGCCATTTGGTCAAAGAAGGAATCAAAAACTATTGAGACAAATGAAAATGGAAATAAAACATAAAAAAAGTTCTGGGATGCAGCAGAAGCAGTTCTAAGAGGGAACTTCATAGAGATAAACCTATATTAAGTAAGAAAGGATCTCATAACCTATAACTTTACACCTCAAGGAACTAGAAAAAGAACAAAGCTGCAAGTTCATAGAAGGGAGGAAATAACAAAGATCAGAGTGAAAATAAATGAAATAGAAACTAAATAGGTAACTAAAACTAAGAGCTGGATTTCTTAAAGAATAGAGAGACCTTCAGCTAGTCTCACCAAGAAGAAAAAGAAAGAGGGGACTCGAAAGAGGAGACATTACAGCTGATAAATACAAAGGGTCAAAGGGACTTCTCTGAACAATTATATGCCAAATAATTGGACAACCCAGAAGAAATGGATAAATTCCTAGAAATGGACAACCTACGAAGACCAAATCACGAAGGAAGAGAAAATCTGAACAGACTGATTAATAGTAAAGAGATTGACTAATCAAAAACCTCCAAAAGTCCAGGACCTGTGGCTTCACAGGTGAACAGCCTACACTGATCCAACTCACACTCTTTCCAAAAGTAGACGAGAACACTTCCAGGCTCATTTTATAAGGTCAATATTATCCTAACACCAAAACCAGATGAGGTCACCACAAGAAAATTGCAGGCCAAAATGCCCATTGAACATAGATTTTTAAAAATCCTCAATAAAATATTAACAAGCCAGATTCAACAATACATTAAAAGGACAACACACACCCTGATCAAGTAAGATTTATTCCAGGGATGCAAGGATGGCTCAGCATCTGCAGAGCAGTATGTGTGATATAGATGTGTGATACTTCATTAACAAAATGAAGGATAAAAATTATATGATCATCTCAATAGATACAGAAAAAGCATTTGACAAAATTCAACATCCACTTATGGTAAAAACTGTCAACAAAATTAGTATAGCGGGGACGTACCTCAGTTCAATGGCCATATATTGACAAGCCTACAGTTGACATCATACTTGGTGGTGAAAAGCTGAAAGCTTTCCTTTCATGTCAGGAACTAGACCAGGATACTCAATCTTGCCACTTTTATTCAACATAGTATGGAAGGTCTTAGCCAGAGCAGTTAGGCAAGAAAAAGAAATGCATCCAGATATGAAAAGGAAGAAGTAAAGCTGTGTCTGTGTGCAGAGGACATATTATGTTAGAAAATCCTAAAGACTCTACCAAAAAAAAAAAACCTGTTAGCTAAGAAGCAAGTTCACTGAAGTCATATGATACAAAACCAATGTACAAAAATCAGTTGCATCTCTGTATACTAATAACAAATTTTTAGAAAGAGAAGTTAAGGAAACAGTCCCATTTACAATTGCATCAGAAAGAATAAAATACCTTGGAATACCTTTAACCAAAAACATGAAAGATCTATACACTGGCAAGTATTAGTCAGTGATGAGAGCAACTGAAGAAGACCCAAATAAATGGAAAAATAATCTGTGCTCATGGATTGGAAGAATTAATATTGTTTATTTTTTTAATATTATTTAAAATATTAATACTATATATAAATACTACCCAAAGTAATCTGCAGATTCATTGCAATCCCCATTAAAATTCCAGTAACGTTTTTCCAGAAGTAGGACAACCCTAAAAGTTGTATGGAACCACAAAAGGCTGCAAATGACAAAAACAGTCTTGAAAAAGAAGAACAAAAGTAGAGGTATTTCGCTTCCTATATTACACATCTGTAGTAATTAAAGCAGTATATTATTGGCATAAGAACAGACACATAGATCAGTGGAACAGAATAAGAGCCCTGAAATCAACCCAAGCATCAATTAATTTATGACAGGGAGCCAAGAATATACAATGGGAAAAAGACAGTCTGTTCAGTAAATGGTGTTAGGAGACCTGTACAGCCACATGTGGAATAATGAAACTGAGCATTAGTCCTCCATCATGGACAAAAGTCAGCTCCTAAAGACTTAAACGTGAGAGCTGAAATTGTAAACCTAGAAGACACGGGGGCGAGCTCCTTGACATCAGCCTTGGCAGTGACTTGTGTGGATTTGACACCAAACATAAAAGCCACAAAAGGAAAGAAAACTCAACAAGTGAGACCACATCAAACTGAAAGCTTCTGTACAGAAAAGGAAACTATCAACAAAATAAAAAGCCTACTGGATGGAAGAAAATATTTGCAAATTATGTATCTGATAAGGGATAATATCCAAAATATATAAAGAGCTCACAGCTTAATAGCAAGAACAAGACAAAACAGCCAGATTTAAATGGTCAGAGGGTCTGAATAGACCTTTCTCCAATGAAGACATACAGATATTCAACAAATGCAAGAAAAGATGCTTAGGATTACTAATCATCAGGGAGATGCAGGTCAAAACCACAGCAGTGGGATTTCCCTGTGGGTTGCAGTAGCTAAGACTCCACACTCCCAATGCAAGGGGCCCGGGTTTGATACCTGGTCAGGAAACTAGGTCCCACATTCCTCAGTGAAGAGATCACATGTCACAACTAAAGATCCCGCGTCCCACAACTAAGACCTGGCACAGCCAAATAAATAACTGAAAGTATTTTTTAAAAACAAGGTATCACCTTATACCTGTTAGAATGGTTGTTATCAAAAAGACAAGAAATAACTAGTTTTGACAAAGATTGGGAGAAAAAAGAACCCTTGTGTGTTGGTGGGAATGTAAATTAGTGCAGCTATTATGAAAAATGGTATGAGGAGTCCTCAGAAAATTAAAATTAGAACTGTTGTATCACATGATCCAGAAATTCTGCTTCTGGGAACATATCCAGAGGAAATGAAAACACTGACAAAGATACCTGCACCCCTGTGTCACAGATTATTTACAACAGCCAAGACATGAAAACATTGAGGTTTACATTGGTGGATGAAGAACTTGTGGTATAAATATGCCATGGAGGACTTCACTTTTAGTCCACTGCATAAGAATCCGCCTGCCAATGCTGGGGACAGGGGTTCAATCCCTGGCTCAGGAAGATCCCATGTGCCATGGAGCAGCTAAGCCCGTGTGCCACAACTGCTGAGCCCATGTGCTGCAGCAATTGAATCCCACGCATCTAGAGCCTGTGCTCCCCAGCCAGAGAAGCCACCGCAAATGAGAAACCTGTGTACTGCAGTGAAGAGTAGCCCCCACTCACTGCAACTAGGAAAAGTCCATGCACAGCAGCAAGGAGCCAGCACAACCAAGAATAAACAAAATTTTTTAAATGTGCAGTGGAATATTCTTCTACCATAAAACAAGGAAGTCTTGCCATTTATGACAACTCAGATGGACCTTGAGGGTGTTACATTAATTGAATCAAGTCAGAGAAAAACAAATACCGTATTATCTAACTTATACATGCAATTAAAAAAAAGCCTCATAGACAAAAAGAACATTTTGGTGGTTGTCAGAAGTATGGGGTAGAGGATGGGTAAAATGGGTGAGGGTGGTCAAAATAAGTCTGGAGATGTAATGTCCAACATGGTGACTATAGTTAATAAGTATATTTGAAAGTCTTTAAGAGTTAGAGTTGGAAAGATCTCATCAGAAGAAAAAAGATTCTGTGACTGTGTGGTGTTGGACATCAGCTAGACTTCTACAGTTATAGATGTGTATGGAATCGTTATGTTGAGCTCCTGAAACTAATGGAATGTCATGTTAGGCCTCAGTAAGAAGGTAATAGTTGACAAAGATATGACAGAACTTAATGGATATCTGAGAGAAGAACATCTCAAACAGAGGAAGCATGTATACTTTAGAGTCAAGGCCCAAGAGGAGGAGCCAGTGCCAGGAGGCTCGTCTTGTGAGGCTGAGCCAGAGGAAGGCTGGTGCAGCCTAGGAGGAGGCCCGAGGGGAAAGGGCCTTCAAGGGTGTTGCCAGGGTCAGAGTGAGGAGCAGAGGGATGAGGCCGTCTGACTTCCTCAGGGCCCCTCTGGTTGCTGTGCAGGAACTAGACCACATGGTAGGTGAGGGCACCTTTCCCAAGGCTGCTGCCCACCAGTGAGGTGGGACAGAAGGGACCAGGTCTGGTTTTCAGAAACCATTCATCAGAAGTTTTTTAAAAAGCTATGTGCTAAGCAAAATTAATTTTATTCTTTCCTGGATACAAATCTATTTTAAAAATTTCGTGGAAGGGTATGTAAAGTGTACCCTAAATGTGCTTGGAGAGCGGAATGTCCTTGTCTTTTGTGTTTTCTTGAGAAAATGTCATCAATGACATTTAAAGAGCAACAACTTGGTGACCCTTTGAGACGTGAAAGGTTTACAACAATAGTGCGCAGGATAATTTTGTATAAAAAGTGGTTTCTTAATACACTGTCTCTATTTGTACAAGCTTTGCCGCAGGAAATCTACAGAGAGTTGTCCAAAGGTAAAATACATTATTGCCATGACATTCTTGCCATCTTTTTTTGTCACATTTATAGTGAATATGTGTAATACTCATTTGCTTCGCAAGATGGGGAGATAGAAGAATCACTTGTATTTAAAAGGAGTTGTGTTTCCTCTAGAAGACAAGAAGAAAAGATGGGTGTCAGAAATAGCTAACGCTAAAAACCTACCACTTAGCCTGGCTTCCCTGGTGGCTCAGATGGTAAAGAATCTGCCTGCAGTGCAAGTGATGTGGGTTTGATCACTGGGTTAGGAAGATCTCCTGGAGTAAGGAGTGGCAACCCACTCCAGTATTCTTGCCTAGAGAATTCCATGGACAGAGGAGGCTGGCGGGCTACAGTCCATGAGCTCACGAAGAGTCAGACACGACTACAGCTAACACTTTGACTTCACTAGCCTATGAACAGTGTTTAAGTCAAGCAGGAGCAGCTCGTGTTCTCTGAGGCTGTGGTTGGCCTATACTGTGAGAGTGACTGCCCGAGGCGTCTCCTTCTCCCCTTGCTAGATCCTCACTTCTAGGTGAACATGTGCTTCCGTTGAGATGAATATGACCATTAGGATAGGTAATGGAGTTGCTGTTTTCATTCACTAGTACCTTGTGGCAAATTAATATACCAGAATTGGGAATTACCAGGAAAGGCTCTGTAGGAATGCGCAGGTAGGCATGGAAGCAGCTCCAGGGAAGCCTGTTCCCAGTATGTTTGTTCCAAGAACAGAGACTAGGGAAGTCCAACGAGAGCTTTATCACAGCTAGCTTCTGGTTAGCAGCATACATAACTACCACAAGCAAATATTTTAGCTTAGATGGAGAAAACCCTCATGTATCCTAGATTTGGGGGCAAGCTTAAATATATGTATAAACTGTAAAAGAAAAATGTTGAGTAAAACGTTCATCTTTTTATTACTGAAAGTGTTGCTAAAATTTAAGAGCAGTTTTTAAAGTGACTCTTCCTGACATGTAAGCAAGCCCCTTTGGTAATACCAGCTCTCTGCTTTGGGACATGTTGCTTTTGGATGTATTATCTAATTTATTTTATTACTTCTCATACCTGGCTTTTTTTTTTTTTTTTTTGGTGAATTCAACAGTCATTAAAAAGAACCAAATAATAAGATTATATTTTAGAGGTTGACTATTCTCGAAAGTAATTCGTCTCTTCTCTTTCCTCAGAATGAACTCACAGATACACGTGCAAAGTTCCACGTACTTTTTCTTTTCTTTGTGTCTACGATGTTCTTCATCAGCGTATTGTCACTTCTCAGCTACCACTGCTGGCTAGTTGGAAAAAACAGAACAACCATAGGTAAGTAGGTTACGTAAGTTATAATTATTTAGGAATCCCAAAACTTTAGAACTGTGCCATAAGCCACACAGTAGGAAGTTCATACATAATGAATGAGTGAAGTTGCAAGAGATAGAATATATATATATATGTATAAGTAAGGTATATTGAACATACTTCAGTAGATTTTATAAAGGTGATGAAGTATTCAGAGATTATATGTTTTCCCATAAAAGTTTTAGAAACTCATTTTTAAGTGTTACAAATATAGTATTTATTTTAAATTATATTTATAATTTTTGATATCAAAGATATAAAGCAAAAAAAATTGGTACTTTTCTTCCCTCTTATAATTTTCAAATAAGTTAACTCTTCTTTTTTAAATATACCCAAACAGAATCATTCCGTGCACCCATGTTTTCATATGGAGCTGATGGAAATGGTTTCTCACTTGGATGCAGTAAAAACTGGAGACAAGTCTTTGGCGATGAAAAGAAATATTGGCTGCTTCCAGTATTTTCAAGGTAGCTTCTAAAATGCGTGTCTCAGATATTATGGAATCTGACAGTCTCTCTCTGGTTACATGTCTTAGGATTCAGAAAATCCAGTATATTATGACATTATGAGCCTTGAGAATGAAAACTCAGAATATCTTGATTACATAAGTATTTTGTTTTTCATATTTCTTTATGGATAAAGGAGAGTTTGGGCATATATTTTAGTGAGAATTAGGGGGAAAAAAAGATGATTCATAGAAAATAATAATCACTCCATATCCTTCAAAATGAAAATAAGTTTTTGAAGTAAAGAATCATAAGATTGTATTAGCCATATCTTCAGAGATTTTTCCAGTTCAGTTCAGTTCAGTCACTCAGTCGTGTCCGACTCTTTGCGACTCCATGAATTGCAGCACTCCAGGCCTCCCTGTCCATCAACAACTCCCGGAGTTCACTCAAACTCAGGTCCATTGAGTCGGTGATGCCATCCAGCCATCTCATCCTCTGTCGTCCCCTTCTCCTCCTGCTCCCAATCCCTCCCAGCATCAGAGTCTTTTCCAGTGAGTCAACTCTTCGCATGAGGTGGCCAGAGTACTGGAGTTTCAGCTTTAGCATCATTCCTTCCAGGTTATATATGTTGTATCTTAAATCAAAGAAGACCCAACACATAATGCAGTTTTTACCTCAAATTTAAATGAGAATATGTGCTCAAAATGATTCATAATTTCCTTTTCTCCCAAATTTTCAGCCATCCTATGCCATCCATACACAAAAGTCATTATAAAAAAGGAAAAAGTATTTGAAATTCAAGTACCATATTTATAAGTGCTGTGGGTTCCTTTTTCTTTTTTTCCTTAATTAACCGTATTGCTTATTATTTGTTTGAAAATGACATATTTGCCTTCTTTTTATTTTTTGCCACACCATGTGGAATCTTAATTCCCTGATCAGGGACTGAACCTGGGCCCTGGCCGTGGAAGTACAGAGTCCTAACCATTAGACTCCCAGGGAATTCCCAATTGCCTTCATTTTTGAAAGGCATTTTTGCTTGGTATAGAATTGTAGATATTGCTTGCATTTTTTTCTGATGAGAAGTTTGTGGACATTATCTTTTTTCTATTTGTGTAATATGACTTTTTTCTCTGCCTGTGTTTAAGATTTTGTTTACCTCTAGTTTCATACAATTTGTTTATCACTAGTTTCATGCAAATGATGTCATTTTCTTCATGATTCTTGTGCTTAGGATTGTTGAGCTTCTTGGATCTGTAACTTAAACTTCCATCAAGTTTGGAAAAATACCTTTAACCACTGTTTCTTCAAGTATTTCTTCTGCCACCCCCTTCCCACATCACTGCAGGGGCTTCAGCTGCATGTCTGCGGCCAGCTGGGGTCTCTGCCTCAGCTCACTGGTGGGCAGCTCACTTCTCGTTCAGTCTTCTTCCTGTATTTCACCTTGAAGTGCACCAGTCTCTTCTGTGTGCTTTATCTATTTTCTCTCATATTCAGGTTTTTCCACTCTGACAGACGTGTTTTTTAAGGTTATTTTCTCCTAAACAGAAATTTCAGTGTTGGCAGTTGGTTTTTTTGGCTCGTGTGTTTTTTTTTCTCTTCTTTAAAGATGTTGTTCCTTTATCCTCTGGCTTATGCTGTTTGTGTCAGTAAATCAGCCTCCCTCTTATTAATACCTTTATTCTACTGTTTGTACAGCCACAGCTCAGTGATAGTGCAGGTTTGGTTCCCAGCCCCCACATAAAGCAAGTATCACAATAAAGTGAGTCATACGAATTTTTTGGTTTCCCAGTGCATATAAAAGCAATATTTACACTAACCATAGACTGTTAAGTGTTTGATAACATTATATCTTTTTTAAAAAAGGACAATGTACACACTTTGATCTAAAAATATTTTATTGCTAAACACTGCTAATCATTATCTAAGCCTTCAGCAAGTCATGATCTTTTTGCTAATGGAGGGTTTGAAATATTCCAAGAATCACCAAAATGTGACACAGAGATGCAAAGTGAGCAAATGCTGTTGCAAAAAATGGCACTGGAAGACTTGCTCAGTGCAGGATTGCCTCAAGCCTTTAATTTATAAAAATCACAGTATCTGCCAAGAGCAGAATGAAGCACAATAAAATGAGGTGTGCCTGTAAATTACTCTGTCTCTCTCCCCCTCTGGCTCCTTTAAGACTCTGTCTGTTATCACTGGTTACAAGTGGTTTGCTTATTATGTTCCTCTGTATGCTTTTCCCTGTGTTTATCCTCTTTGGAGTTCATAAGGCTTCTTGGATCTATGAATTTTAACGTTTTCATCAAGTCTGAGTAATTTTGATATAATTTTCTATTGTTTTTGCTGCCTGCTTCCCTCTTCCTGTGCCCTCCCCCCACTAGCTTTTCAGGTTCTTCTTAAACATTCCTTGAGACCCACTGGTTGTTGCTGTTGTCCGTCTCTTTCCTTTCCATCTATCTTCTTTCTTTGCTTCAAGTTAGATAGTTTCTACTGTCACATGTCTGTGAGTTCACTAATCTTTTCTTCTGTAATGTCTACTGTTAAGCTCATTTAGTGAGGTTTTTTATTTCAGATTTTAGATATATATTTCAGCTTCAGAAGCTCGATTTGGTTCTTTCTTCATATCTTACATTTCTCTTCATTTAAGTCTATGTTTCAGGTTTTCATGGTCATTTCTAAACCTTTTCTGTTGACTTTTTTTAAATGCTAGTAATTTTTGACTGGATGGTGGACATTTCGAATTCTGAGTATTTAAAATTTGTCCCCCTTTAAAGAATGTTGGATTTTGTTTTGGCAGACTGTTAAGTTACTTGAGTTTCAGCTGAGTTCTCCTGAGGCTTGTTTTAACCTTTGGTAGGTTGGTGTAGAGTAGTGTTTTCTCTCAGGCAAGTTAATCCTACAACAGAGGTGAGAGCCCACCGGGGTGCCCGCCAGATCACAGTGTTCAGCGCAGTCTCTCTGCTCTGGCGGGTCACGTGCACGCTGGCAGTGCACTGCGGCCCCACCGTGCAGTTGCTCTTTTCCCAGATTCACAAACGTGGCTGAGAATTCATCTCAAGGCTCAAGTAGAGCCCTGTGCAGATTCATGGAGCCCTTTATCTGCACATCTTCCTCTTGCTCAGCTCTGTCCCCTCAGCTCAGTGAGACCACCTGCCCTGCTTGCCAACACAACCCCTCCACACCCCTACCCACTGGTGCTCAGGCTCTGGCAGAAACTGCGACTCCTTGGCTGGCTTCACTTCTCTTAGACACCACAGTTCTGTGTGGCCTGTTAGGAAAACAGTTGTCTGTCAACTGTTTGACAGCAGGTCAAATCTTCCCATTAATCCATCTTGGCTGGAAGTGGAACTCCCTACTGGACACAGTTTTGATGTTTTAAGAATGTGGAAGTGAGGCATAGCTGTACTTTTTTAGATTTTCTTTTCTTTTATTCAGTGATATATCCCTAACATTTAAATTGTTACTTAGACCATCCAATAAATATTTGTTTAATGAATGTTGTTGAATGAATGAATATATGGAATTTACATCTTGAATTTCAATTTGAGCATCTGTGATATCTTAAGTGATTGTAACAGGCAAGTCAGTTATCCAGATGTTTGAATCTATTGCTTAAGGTATCATAACTTTACGTCATCATAATTTTAATAGTCATAGAAGATATTGTTTTTAATTGCATGTAAATTATAAAAGAAAGACTTACTTCCTCAGTGAAGTCTAATAACCCTCTGAATTAGAAATCTTAGAAATTATTCTCTGAAATGACAAGTTACAGTAATCTCTTTATACCATGCTTCTGAAAAATAGGTGTTAAATTTGACCATTTTGATTTAACTTGACATGATTAAATTATCACTGGTATTTTTCATTATTGCAGCCAGGGTGATGGCTGCAGTTTTCCGACTCGCCTTGTGGGGACGGATCCAGAGCAAGCTTCTGTCTCAAACCAAAGTGAAAGTGCCAGAAGGTGTGCTTCTTGTTGTTAAGTTTTTCAGAATTCATTGTAAAGCAATCTGTGTGTGTGTGTGTGTGTTACACTTAGATAAATACAGTAGGAATGTGGCAAGCCGGCAGAGACAGGAAAGATAAATTCTGTTCAGGTTTTTAACTGAGGGTCAATGTATGCATGCAGCTGATATGTTTAGGGTAACCATTCAAACTGGAACACTTTGAGAGAAAATGAATGCCTGCTGTTAGTAGTTGGGCCAAGACAGGCTCGTGTCACTGGAAGTGTCTGGGCAGAGAAGGAATCACGACTCCCCTACCTGTGCTGCGTCTTCCTGGAAACAGAGACTGTTTTGAGATTTGATTATGTTGGTTTATATCAGTTATATTTTCAAAGAAGTTAGTCATTGTACTATTCTCCATTTTATTTTGATAAACAGATTTTAACTGGACTGTGAAAATAATATGAATGAGGACTCAGAAATACAAATAGAAAATTTTTTCTTATTCATCTTAGAGGAAATTTTCTCAACAGTTTGTATGGCAAGCACACTGATTCATAAATTCAGAGAAATAGTTCATTTTAGATTAAATTTTAAAGAAGATAGAGGTACCTCTGTCAAAGTGAAACACTTGAAATGTATTTACTCCAGAAATAAACTGTGGGGAATAAGGGGTCATAGATTACTTTTGTTAAAACATGGGCCTTAGAACCTAGAACCTAAGGCCTTGGGACCTCAGCTCTTAACAGTTACTATGGGCCTGTGGGCCTTAGACAAGTTAGTCTGAGCCTCAGCTGCCAGCTCTGTGAAAGGAGGATTCATCCTATTTCCAGGGTTGTTGTGAAGCTGGCGATTATGAAAGCACCTAGCACAGTGTCTGGCCCATAGTGCATACCCCAAAATAATAGTTCCCTTTTCTTCCTTCTTGTGTTCCTCCACCCCTTCCCTCCCTGGATCTCGTAGCTAGAAAAATGAGTCTGCACTGAATCACTGAATCATTTTTCCCCCTTAGATCTATACTGCAGAGGTAGAAAGCAGAAAACTTGGGAAATGACAGGTAATTTTTTGTCCTGGCCACAGACCTAGATCCTCACCTGTTCTGTGCTACCTTACAGCTCTTGATTAACATTAACATTTTAAACACATTTCAGATTGGCCTCTGAAGCTATTTTTCTTTTGCCTAATTGTTTTCGTTGGCAGTGCTGAGTACAGATTCTTGGGTCTAGGGAGCCATTTAATCGGGGGTTGGGGGCATATTTTTCTTTTGAAGATGGAATTTTTTCAGAGTGCTGAGATCTCATGCGTTGCCCTTACGTATTTAGGAAAAGGAATACTAATTTGCTGCTTATTAATTAAGTACCCTTAATCAGCATTAAACTCTTTACTGAATGATTTGCTCTTCTTTCAGTATTGGCTCAAATCAGCCCTTTCCTATCAAACCGCTTAGTGAATCAAAAAACCGCCTGTTGGACAGTGACCCTCAGTGGCTGGAGAGTGGATCTGAAGAAGGTGTTGGCGGATCAGGTAATGTTTGTCATCTGAAAACATTACTTCATCTGCTTAAAATTAAAACCACCAGACTTATTAAATGTGGAAAAAGCAAAATACACTATGTGATATTTTAAAATACTAAAATATTTGAAACTTTTTAATAAAACGTCTACTTTGTAGGCTGTTAGTGTTGACTTGGAGCTTTCACAGAGGCAAGGGTTCAGTGAGAAGTGTAGTGACTGCTGCTGTGTTTTTGGTTCACAGTTTTTTGTTTTTCTTTGTTGTTATCCAGCCATGTATTTCATCACCTCAGATGTAGAAAGTTGTTTAGGCACAATATTCTGGATAATGTTTAAACAAGGTTATTCTTTAGGGTCATAGTTTTTGCTTATTTGAAAATATTTTTTTTTAAGTCTTTATTGAACTCATTACAACTTTGCTTCTGTTTTGTTTTGGTTTTTTGGCCACAAGGCATGTGGGATTTTAGCCCCTGACCAGAGATCTAACCCACACCCCCTACGTTGGGAGGTGAAGTCTTTAACCACTGGACCATGAGGGAAGTCCCCGAAAAGATAATAATTTTGGAATGCCTTGTACTCTTTGGCTGTCTTTTCTTAGTATAAAAAGAGTACACTGAGTATATTTTAACATTTTAACCTTTTAGTGATGACTCTTAATCATTTCATGAATTTGTGGATACGTTCTAGAACAGTGGGTAAGATAGAAGTGGGATTTTGAGTCAGGCCTGGGTTTGTAATAGGTAGTCTGAGCATTTGCTAGCTTTATACGTATCTGTGGTTCTTAATAACACTAGTAATAATATTCTCCTGGCCCTATAGGAAAATGGACATTCAGATCCATTTGTAACTAACAATCAACTTGTAACTAACTGTAGGAAAGAGCCTTGAAAACTTCTTGTCAGAATTTCTGACTTCTTGTTGCTTTGGCTTTAAGCAGCATTTAAATTCTCTTAACATCATTAAGGCCTTCATCCAGGTTATTCTTCCCTCAGTGTGAAGTCAAGGGAAAATCAGGTTTTTGGACTTGAAATGACTGCTGCTAAACATCTTTAGAGCCAGTGGACATTTTCACCTAGTGTGAAAACCAGACTTGCAGATCTTAGCACTACTTTCCTACCTTCTGGGTTCTAACAGCAGACAGATGGTTGGCACCAGAAGCCTATTTAGTGCTTACATAAGACTTGCTTTTACTGTGATCATCAATTTTACCATTTAGTTAGGAACCTAATACTTTTTTTTCTGTCATGTCATATATAATTATGTGCTTACAGGGACAAATAACCATGTAACAGTGGCAATAGAAAACTGAGTACCACTTGTTCATAACTAACCAATTGAATAAGAGCAAGGTAAGACAGTATAAAGGTAATTTATCCAAAAATTGCCCTTTATTTGCATGTCATACTCTCAAAAGAGTCTGTAGTTGAGTCTTTCTCATTCTTTCCATTATGGTATCAAATAGCTCAGGACAGATTGAAAGGTCACAGCTGCCTACCTCCCGGTTTTCTTCCCTTTCCTAGCGCAGTCTTACTAAATATTTATTGGTAGATTAATGAAGAAATGAATAAAAATTGTTTAGGATTGGCATATGGACAACTAACCTTTTCAGTAAATGGTACCTTATTAATTTATTTAAGGGGAAAAGGTGACTTTTGCCCAGTGCTGAAGAAATTTGATCCAGAGAAGAGTGACTAAGACTTAAGAGGTTCATTGATGTTGTTTACCTGGTAAAAGATGCAGCAGAAAGCAGTTCTCTGTAGCTAAGTACCCAGGCCTCTGCCCAGCAACAGTAGCCAGAACAGGTTTACTTAAATAGGACTAGGAGCCCTTGTGAGGGCGGTGCTGACACTGACCCGCAGGGACACTGGGCTCTCGAGAAGACAGCTGTGCATGTGTCAGTGGAAGCTGAGCTCACTGGCTCAGAAGCATCACGTGCAGCTGTTAGGTTTTTTAAAACCCATGTGTGGTGTTTATTGGTTACCTGTCGCTGCCTAACAAAGTATACACACTTAGCAGTGTAAGACAACACACCTTTATTACCCCAGTTGTCCTGTTCTTATCTGTAATCTCATCTAGGACATCTGCTGCCTCATGGGTGTTTGTCATTAGCATTCAGTTCCTTACAAGGACCTGGAGCCCATGTGCACATCACCAGCCCTTGTTGGGGCTCCCAGCAGGCAGGGGGCAGCCCGAGCCACACGCGATAATGACATGTCACCGGCAGCCCCCGGGAGAGCTGGTCCTCCTCAGACAGGGCTCCCGGTCCTGGCTCTGCACTCTTCTGCGTATAGGTGGAATGATGGCTGATGCTCCTATTTAAGAATCCTCACTGAAATTCCTGGTGGCTCAGATGGTAAAGCGTCTGCCTGCAATGCGGAAGACCCCAGTTCGATCCCTGGGTCGGGAAGATCCCCTGGAGAAGGAAATGGCAACCTACTCCAGTACTCTTGCCTGGAAAATTCCATGGACGGAGGAGCCTGGTAGGCTACAGTCCATGGGGTCGCAAAGAGTCGGACATGACTGAGCAACTTCACTTTCACTGAAATTCCCACAGACATCCAGTAGCAATCTCCTCAGCTTAGGCCCGGGTTAACAGTAAGGGAAAAGTGTAAGCCTCAGTCTCTATTAAAATGCTCATGTGATGGCTTCAGGAAAACAGAGTGAGAGATCTGGCCCTTGTCTTCAGCTTCTAAAAACCTTTATTATTAAGAGCATATTAGCAGAATTAAAGTATTTCCTTTCTTATTATATTAGCAGCTTTATACCTTAGCCCAGAGAACTGTTTAATCAATCTTATTTTTAAAAATATAAAATCAAGTTTTAATAATTCAATTGTCTCTGGTTTTATAGGTTTATAAAAACATTGTGGACTGATATTTTCTGTTTTATTTGCAAGAAAATGATCAATGGGATGAAATAATTGAAGTATAAACGAAGATCTATTTTTTAAAAAAGGAAACCTTTGTACAGATTGCTGGATCCACAGAAGCACTGCTCCAGAGCGGGAAGATGCCTTAATCTTAAATGAGCCCATTTGTTCAGCACTGACTCACAGCTACAAGAGACTTCATTTTCCTTTGGAAGTAACATTTTCTCATAATAACATGAGATGCCATAATATGAGCTATCAGGTCACATGTTAACATGACATATGCATTTTTTTGATACCTGGGTTACATTATTAGAGTTGTTTCTTAGTATCCATATAAATTTTCACTCTAGAAACACAAGCTAAAAACTTAAGTACATCTAGGTCAGGATGGTGGCTGAAAATGAATAATAATATGCAAATTACTGCTGCTTGTACTGTGTAAGAAAGAAAATAACTGCTTTTTTAAAAAAAAGATTTGGTGTTTGCTAATTTATAGTTAACTGTTTTATACTTTTCAACATTTTTAACAAAGATTTTTTTATTGTTGGCTATAAATTAACACTCAGAAGGATTTAGATACCTAAATATAATCATTTGGAGCACATCTGTATAATTCATTGAAGGCTTAGTTCTAAGCATTAATTAAACCATGTGTAGTTTTGTGCCCAAGGCTTAAAGAAAATTTGGCAGTGTAAGAAATTTTTCATTTGTGTTTGCTTTTAATGCACTTTTTTGTTGAACTTTCATGGGTATTTATACGGGTAGGGAAACAAAGGTTACATGTGCTATAGAAATACTGGACACAGTAGGATTGAGTTGAAGTGACTAGAAGAAAAAAGAGAATCTATAAGTAAGCTGTTAGAATATGTTTTCAGTGTTACCTGCTGTTGACTTTCAAATTTCAAGTCAAGACTGATATTTGCTTTGAAACTTTTTACATTAATCCCGTAACAGCTTAGACAGCAACTTAAAATGCATTTGAACGGAGGGTAAAACTGTTCAGTGTAACAGTTAACCCTAGCCACTGTCAAGAAACAAATTCTCACCTGAGCAGTCATTCAAAACTTCCATTCTCTAAGAGGTGGATTTCACTTTTATATGCAGGATTTTAAATCTGACTTCCTAACAGCAACCCTTCTGCCTAGACGCTTATCCCCTTTTCCTTTTGAAGTCTAATCTACGTGACAGAAATTGCTGCATTAACTCTAAAGATTAGAATTCGTATCCTATAAGGAGGAACAATGTACTGATGTTACTCCTGTTTATACTGTTCGGTCAAAACTGATTGATTGCTGCTGGAAGTGGGTAGATTTTAACCAGCATCTATAAATATCCCAGTTAGTTTTCTCATCTGTAAAATGGGAGTGGGGGAAGGTGTGTTATAAATGATTTGGATGGGACAACCTTTAACATTCTTCGATTTCTAATTCTGCACAATACCTTACTTTACATTTGTCCCACAAATATTTTTGGACGTCAAACAGTATACTAGGGATAGCTCTGTAATTTCCTAATGTAGCATAAATCTTGTAGCCATCTATTGCAGGTTTACAGTTTACAGGATTTGTCTAACTTCATGGGCTATATTACTAGATTTTAAAAGGAAGTAATTTTTTTCCCCTTCGAACTAGAGGAATGAGTTAGCTTTGAAAATACAATTTGGAATACTATAATACGGCTTCTACCTTTATTTCAACACGGTAGTCTTAATAATCTTGATTCTAGAAAATGTTTATGAGAGTTAAGGGGTATCAGTTTCCAACCAGAAACATCACTTTAGTCTGGCAGTTTGCCTATTATAAGGAAATGTCAAATGTTTAAATGTATATGCCTGCTTTCAGAAATGTCCTCCTGGTACTTTTTATGGACATTTCTATATTCAAGTCAAAAGATTTGCATGCACCTGATTAACAACTGAGGAAACTTAATTTTCCCCTTAACCTATCTTGGTGCTTTAAGTTCTTTCAATTTCTGTCATTTAATATCATCTTTTTTAATAACATAGTATACACCTTTTCAGAAATTTTCAGCTAAAGCCTTTGTTACCTTTGGTTTAATTAATTTATGGCCAATGTCTGCCACGTTTTAAATAATAATTGACCAAGTTTATTCATACATGTTAATGACTATTCAGCAAGGGCCTGCAGTGGGATGGGAACCAAGGAAAGGCTGTCTCCTTGGTATTTCAGCTGCTACAGATCAGTGCTGCCAACCTTTGGGGTGAAATGGTCAAAATGAAGCCCTGTCAAAATTTACTAGTACCATCTTTGTTGCTTCAAGCACTTGAACAGTTGTGATATTTAAGGAAAGGAAAGTTGAATTTCAGGTCTTGCCATTGCCATTAAAAACAAATTAAGACAGGAAACTTGGTTTTACCTGGGTACAAACTGACTTGAATATTCAGTACCTGAGACATCTGACCACTGTCACTGTGCCAAACCAAAGAGCAGCTGCAGCTTAGTGGTCACTAAACTTGCACCGCTTACAAAAGCAGTTTCATCTTTGCATGTGAAAGTTTTTTTTTAATCCTTTTACATATTTAGTGGTTATGACCCAGTGTGTCCTAAAAGTTAATTGAACTTAGCTTAAATCAAATATGCAATGTTTACTTGAATTTTATTTCTGTTGAAAGCAGATTTTGACTGTTTGTCCCATTGCTTAAATTACAGATTTTCAGTTATGTGAGATTTCCCTTCCATCATCTTTAAAGCAGATGCATATAAGGGCTTAGTGTTAGGATCTGCGTATTTGCAGCGCTGAAGACAAATGACTTACAAATGTTTTCTTACATGTTGTTCTAGGACTAGCACTGCTACCAATGCAAAGTATTTTTAACTAATCTGTTGAGAAATTAACCATATTTTTGCATTTCAGCCAAAATAAAGACCATATTTAATATTCTGATACAGCTAATATGTAAACCTGAAATCATGTTTCATATGATCTGAACTGTATTTTCCAATTTCAATTTAAAATGCAATATAGATTCAGAAAGGTCCATATTTTTCTAACGACTTCACTTTATATTTTGTTGAGTTGCATAAAGCAGCAAGGAACTGTATTTGTATTAAAAGCTTCAGAAAGTGATTAGTTGAGTTTATCATATTTGTACGATTGCAGATGAGTCTATGCCCATAAGATGGACACTATTTTAAGGTGATCTTTAATGTTTTTATATAAAAGAATTTGGAATACAGTTTGTTTTAACAAGTCCCATAAGTCTTGTATTTGTTTCTCATGAGTGTAACCCTGGACCATGACTTTGATATCTTTGCTTTTTTGTCTTTGGGTGGCCTAACCTACATTAACGTGAAGGTTGAACATTTTAAAACTTTTCTCCCAAAATCATGATGATGATTTACTTTATTAATAAATAAAGTCCTGTATTTGAACAGTAGTTGTTATTGTTATAAACTGATATTTACAAAGTGAAAGAATAGCTGATTTTTGCCATCTTGAAAATCAGGTAACATACAGTGTTGAGTTAGAAATAAGAATGTACTAATTTTCTACTATTTTCTAAATAATCTACTAATAACCACAAGTATTACTTGACTGTGACTACACTGTAGCTTACCTAGGCCAAAGATACAGATGGGTTTATCAAAAAAGCTTTAATTCAGCTTTTACTAAACATAATTTTCAGTTGTCCACTTTTAGAGGTAAATCTCAGCAGAAAACGTTATTTCCTTGAGTCTGTTTAACTGAAAAAGCTCGTTTTTTCCATTTGCGTTTAGTCAGTTATTGTTGACAGAAGGTACGGCTGCGTGATCAAGCCCCAACAAGAATCTCGCACTGACGCCCAAAAAGCACAGTTGGTAGCTTTATTGCGGCTTCGTACAAATGACGTTTATGTCGCTTGTGACGCAGGCCATGCCTGTACCGTCCCTCAAGGACGGACGAGCCCCGCCTGCGGGCAGTGGAGCGTGTGGGGCCGGGGGCCGGCGGGGCTCACGGTCAGGACCACTTCCTGGTGACGTTGAGGTGGTCGAGTTGGTCCTCCAGCCGACGGTGCGCGGGGAACTTGGCGGCCTGCGCCGCCTTGAGCGCCTCGAAGGCGGCCGCCCTGCGGGCCGCCGCGTGGCCGCGCTCCTGCTCGGCCGTGAGGAAGGGCCGGCTCAGCCAGTAGTGGTTCTCCGCTTCTATCTCCAGGCGACGGATCATATTCTGCTTCGCCAGTGCCGACACGGTCCGCGGCCGCCGGTGCTTCCCGATCCACTGCCGGCCGGGGATGCGGCCGCGGCACAGGAGCGCGGTCAGGAACATGGCGCCTGCCGAGGAAAAGAGAGGAGATGACTGCGCGCTGGATGCGGGAAATGGGACAGGGGAGCCCCGCAGCCTCCCGCAGGCCGCCTCACCCCGCGCCGCCCCACTCACTAGCCGTGCGTTCAGGGCGCGCTCCGCACCACGGGGAACGACGCCGGAAGTGGGATGCCGGAAGATCCCAGTCCGATCCGCTGTTGTCTCCTCGCGTGAGGCTTCACCTATCGCGAGAAAGGCCGTTCGCGGCTACGGGAACCAATGGCGCTTCCGGCGCCGGAATTCAAACGGCCGCGAGCTCTGAGGCGGGGAGCCGGCCTCTCCTATGGATCCGATCCGAGGTTTTTGCGGGAAGCTGCGGTCTCTGGCCGTCACCTTGGACAGCGAGACGGCCCGGCTGCAGCGAGCGCTGGAAGGAGAGGACAGCGGTGAGTGAGCCGCGGGAGGGGCAGTGAAGAGTGTGAGTTGCCATCCCGGGGGCTGGGGGCGGTCTTCAAGTCCACGGAGTGTGTGCTAATAAAAACACGACCAAAAGAGGAAACGTGTCGTTTGATAGCAGCTTCTCCGCACTGTTCTTGACACGTGAAGTGACTTTCAGTTGAGTTCAGTCGACCAGTCGTACCCGACTCTTTGCGACCCCATGAACCGCAGCATGCCAGGCCTCCCTGTCTATCACCAGCTCCCGGAGTCCACCCAAACCCATGTCCATTGAGTCGGTGATGCCATCCAACCGTCTCATCCTCTGTCGTCCCCTTTTCCTCCTGCCCTCAATCTTTCCCACCATCAGGGTCTTTTCAAATGAGACAGCTCTGAGCATTGGAGTTTCAGCTTCAACATTAGTCCTACCAGTGAACACCCAGGACTGATCTTCAGGATGGACTGGTTGGATCTCCTTGCAGTCCAAGGGACTCTCAAGAGTCTTCAACACCATAGTTCAAAAGCATCAATTCTTCGGTGCTCAGCTTCCTTTATAGTCCACCTGTCACATCCATACATGACCACTGGAAAAACCATAGCCTTGACTAGACAGACCTTTGTTGACAAAGTAATGTTTCTGCTTTTGAATATGCTGTCTAGGTTGGTCATAACTTTCCTTCCAAGGAGTGAGCGTCTTTTAATTTCATGGCTGCAATCACCATCTGCAGTGATTTTGGAGCCCAGAAAAATAAAGTCAGCCACTGTTTCCTCTGTTTCCCATCTATTTCCCATGAATTGATGGGACCGGATGCTATATTAGTTTTCTGAATGTTGAGCTTTAAGCCAACTTTTTCACTCTCCACTTTAACTTTCATCAAGAAGCTCTTTAGTTCCTCTTCACTTTCTGCCATAAGGGTGGTGTCATCTGCATATCTGAGGTTATTGATGTTTCTCCCGACAATCTTGATTCCAGCTTGCGCTTCATCCAGCCCAGAGTTTCTCATGATGTACTCTGCATAGAAGTTAAATAAGCAGGGTGACAATATACAGCCTTGACGTACTCCTTTCCTATTTGGAACCAGTCTGTTGTTCCATGTCCAGTTCTAACTGTTGCTTCCTGACCTGCATACAGGTTTCTCAAGAGGCAGGTCAGGTGGTCCTTGGTCTCACCCAAATAGCCCACAGTCGTAGTGTATTTTCCCCAACAATTCGTTTTGCCTACAGAAACGCTAGTACTCAACACTGCTTTCTAATAAGGCAGAATTCTCCACCACTGACATTTGTATTAGGGGTTTTTTTTTAAGTTTTTGGAAGAGTAGTTCAGATTTTGAGATTATTTTGTGTGTCATAATTGTAATATGCCTTAAAATATTGCACCCTGTAGGCACAGACTCCTTTTACTTTAATAATGTTGTCGATAGTTTTTCAGCCGTTTCAAAATGTTTATGCTTGTGACTGTGAAAACAATGTATGTGCACAGCAAAAAGTTTGAGGTAATGGGAAAGTAGAAAATCTTTCCTACAACCTCACCACCAGAAGACACCGCTATTAATTTTCAATAGCTTTTCTACTATTCTTATTTTTCGCTGTTGCTTTGTTACGCTTGACTTTGTTTACATGGTTGAGATAATGCTATAAGACACAGAATTGTATGAATGGTTTTGGATTTTTAATATACAGCAGAATTGCTTTCCATAAAGCTTTACCTGCTTATCAGTGTAGATATGTTCACTTTGAAAGTTCATCAAACTATATATTTCTGTACTTTTCTATATAAAGATTTTATGATTCTAAAAAAATTATATTTTCTATTTTCTTATTTTTTCCTTTCATTGTTATACTTTTTCCATTCAATATTCATATTGAAGACTTTGAAGACTGTCCAATGAGAGTTCTACATGACCTTAACTCAGAAGTACGAATTCTAAAGGTATCACTCCTACAATATTAATTTATCATTTTTATGTGGTAATTTTTACAAAATTATAAATAGACTTAGTCAAATGTTAAATTAAAATGTACTTTGTTTTTTCATGAAAGGATGATGTCAATATTCTTCTTGATAAAGCAAACTTGGAAAGTCAAGAAAACATTGGTTTCATAAAACTAACAAAAATATTGATGAGAAAGAATTCAATGGATATCATGAAAATAAAAGAGTTTTTCCAGAAGTATGGATATACTCCACGTGCCAAGAAAAATTCAGGTGTGAATAACTAGCCTTTAATAGCATTTGTTTTAGTATTAAAGCAGCATAATTAAGACTACTATAGGGTTGCCCATCGTTTCTAGTTCTGATTCTGCCATTATGTAATAGACATTTGATCGTTTATTCAGCAATCCCTGTGTTCTGGATGCAGTGCTGATTGGTAGTGCAGTGTGAAGGCAGTCCTTGCTCTCCTTTACAAATGCTAGATGAGAACCAATACAGTGCTCAATGAAAGAAGGGTGCAAGATAAACCTACATGACTTAAGGATATCTGGTTGTTGGTCAGTTTTGACAATAAATAGCTGAGAGACTAAGCCATGGTATTTCACTTTCTCACTCTCAGTTTCTTCCTCCATAGAATGAGAAATTTTGGGCTATGTAAATTCATAAAGTCCTTTTTAGTTATAAAATGCTGATGACGGGTAGGAGAGCATGGTGTTTTAGAATTTAGAGTCAAACTGCCTGAGTTCAAATCTAATTTCACTACCTGCTAGTTATATTCATCTTTGACCAGTTACTTTGTACCTGAATTTGTCATCTCTAAAGTAGAGATTTTGTTTGTTTTCTGACCCCACCAGGGCCACAGCCCTGAAAGTGCTGAGTTCTGACTACGGGACCACCAGGGAAGTCCTGTAAAGTAGAGATGTTTAATAGTAGCTACCTCTGAGGTTGTGTAAGAATTAAATGAGACAAAATTTGTTTAGAACGGGACCTTGTATGCTAATCATCCATTGTTAACTATTGTTGTTAGTGTTATACCCATACCTGTAAGGAACTAATTTCAGTATGCTTCAGTGTCTTCATTTCTGTTATGAAAATGATCTTTGTGTGTAAATAAAAAATTAATTAGATTCAACAAATATGTACATATTGAGATATATGAAAGGTAAGTTAAACAGCCTGCATGGTATAATGGAAAGAATTTAGTTGACTTTGGTGTGAACAAGTTGACTTTGGTTACTCAGAAACTGGTTCCACTGTACTAGTAACTTCTCTAAATTACTTTTCCTCACTAGTGAAATAGAGCTGCCAATAAGTACCTCCCTAAGAGGTAGTAATAATGGTGATGACTTTATTTTATTAAACTCATCAGTGACAGCCTTGTAATCAATTCAGCAGTAGTTTTTCTGGTAGTTCTTCTGACGTTTCTCAGAATTAACAGAAAGCACAGTGCCAAAACACAATTCTGAATCAGCAGCTCTTCAAGGGCCAAAAGCCAGGAAATCAAAGTTTTTATAACCTTACTTTTTTTTTAATGGTGCATCCTTCAGCTTTAATGTGTCATGGGTTATGCAGACAAAAACAAAATCCTGTCCTAGTTCATTTCAGCTGCCAATTAAAACAAGGAACGTAATGTCTTCAAAGAAAAAGTGTGTGCCTCTTCATTTCCCTCAATCTGTTGGATCTCTTAGTTGGTCAAGTAAATGTACAGCCTAAACTTACCCCTTTTCTCTGCCTTTGAGCCCAAAAGATTCTGACAGGGATCTATAGGGTTAGGGTTAAGAAATTGCAGTTTTATTTGTGGGTACTGATTTTTCATCTTTGAACAGTTTACTTCCCTCCTCTGATGTATCATTAAGATGAAATATGGAGATATAAGCAGTACATGTCAGAAAGTGAAAGGTACAATTGAAATTTAAAAAGAAGAATATTTTCTCCTTAGAAAATAAAGAGAGAGCTTTTGCTGATTGGGGACATTTCAGATGGAGCTGTTTTATGTGGTTGTAGTACATGACGTTTTCTAGTTTGATGTTTGACCAGAATATGACCTTGATTTTTCCTCTCAGTGGATGAGCAAGAGGTCACCGACTCGAAACCAGAGTCCAGTGAATGTGAACGTCCTGAGAAGCCTGACGTGAAAGATGATTTGTTGGATTCTGCTGCTGCAAGCACTTCTGTTTCTGAGAAGTCACCGCGTAGTCCACAACTTTCTGATTTTGGACTTGAGCGGTACATCGTATCCCAAGTTCTACCAAACCCTCCCCAAGCAGTAAACAACCAGAAGGAAGAGCCAAAAATTTTAACTCCATTTTCCAAACACTCACTAGTAAAAACTCCAAAATGTGCACTAAAGATGGATGATTTTGAGTGTGTAACTCCTAAATTAGAACACTTTGGTATCTCTGAATATACTATGTGTTTAAATGACGATTACACAATTGGACTTAAAAATGTGAAAACTAACAGGTAAGCAGCTTTCTTAAAAGAAATATTTTATTTAACTTTCTTAATCTTTTGTATTTATTGATTTTTTCCCCCTAGAAGAAATCTCAGACAATACTTTTCTTTCAAAGGTTTCCAGATACTTCATATTTCAAACTTCTCTGAATCACCAATTCCATCAGTAAAGTGTGAACTATTAGTTTCCTTGGTTTAGAAGAAATAGAAGATTTTGAATAAGAGCCTGAAAACACTTGGTATGGAAACTTGGGAAGAAAAGAGGATCTAGGATAGAGCACAGATTTCTGATTCGTTGCTCAGGAACTAAAAGAATACCTGCAGCTTGGGGGTCCCTGGAGAAAAATGGCAACCCACTCCAGTGTTCTTGCCTAGAAAATTCCATGGACAGAGGAGCCTAGTGGGCTACAGTCCATGAGGTTGTAGAGTCAGCCACAACTGAGCACAGCTTGGAGGTAAAAGTGTTGAGTTTCTTTACATGTTGGTTTTGAGGTACTCTTAAGCTTAGGTATTGAAATACGAATTTGAAGCACAGTGATGAATTCCATGCTACACTGAAGAGATATGGGAGTGATCAGTATAGAAGTGGTAATTAATGTTAAAATGAAAATACCACATATCAAAGTACCACTCTTAAATGCATATCGTTAAGAACTGTAGTTATTAAAAAGGGAAAATAAACATTCAACTCAAACTGTCAGAAAAAAACAATTGGAGAAAAGAGACAGGAGTATTTGGAAACTCATAAAATATAAGTTTCCTATGATTCAAAAAAAAAAAGTAGGATAATTTCAATAGATGTCAAGAATTTTATGAAATTAGACACCCATTCTTCATTTAAATTGTTAACTCTCAGTAAAAGGATACTTCATTAATGTGATAATGTGAATATCTAACTTAATGGTGAAGCTGTCACCATTATTAAACATCATTGGTTTTATTTTGTTTTTGTTTTTGTTTTTTTTAACGTTCTTAATGTTGTAGCCAATGTAATGAGATACAAAACAGAAATAAAGATTACCGTGATGTATTTCTAGGCCATGTTTTGTACCTGGGCAACTTGAGAAAGGCACAGCTAAAATCTGTAGAAGCTGATGTAAGATTTATTTTATATAAGATAACTACTTAAAATAATATGCTTTGCCATATTTTATTATAACTAGTTGGTAAATACAGGGGGAAAGTCATGAAAATTCTCAACAAAAAAGTAAAATACTCATGCAGTTGTATGTGAAAGACCTATATGAATAAAACCACTAAACATTTCTAAGTTAAAGGGAAAATTAGAATGAAAAAGTATACCATGTTCCTTAGCAGAATGACTGAATATTACTAAGATGTTTAATCGTATCAAGTTAATTTATGGATATCATACAATTAAAATAAAACCTTAGGTTTTTTTTATTTCCTCTAAGGTGGAGCATAAGGGATGTGTGAGAAAACTATTCAAATGATTTGGAATAATAAAAAGTAAGGATAACTAAGAAAATAATGAAAAATAACAGTAATGAGGGGATTTAACTTACTGGTTATTAAAATATATAAAGCTACAGTAAGTAAAACAGTATAAAATTGTGACAGAATGGACCTATTGCAGAAACAGAATAGCCAAGAAACAGCCTCTAATTTACCTAAGGATTTAATATGTACTGAAGATGTTTTTCAAGTAAAGATTATTCAGTAAATTACACTAGGACAGTTTGTTAATTGAACTATTTTATTGTATTCAGTGATGTTCTTTTTTATAACTATATTTCAGACATCTGGGTAATTGGCTAGAACAACTTTAATAAGATGGCAGAGTCAGTCTTAGTCTAAAAAATGTTCTTAATCTCTGTCTGTATACTGGTATAAAATTCCACTTTATGATTTTGAAGCCAAGAGCTAACAGTTTCTATATTTGAACCAAGGAGTTGAACTCACAGCTTTCCTTGAAGTCAATTTTTTGTTTTTTTGGACTGTGTGGCATGCAGGATCCTGCTTCCCCAACCAGGGATCCAGCTTGCACCCCCTGCAGTGGAAAAAGCAGAATCCCAACCACTGGACCACCAGGAAATTCCCTAAGTCAAAGACTTTTAACCACTTCTAAGTCAAAGCTGCCAATACAAAATAGTTCTTAACCTTTTTTGAGCTATGGATATACATTTAAAAAAAGAAAAGAAAAAAGATTTCCATGGAATTTATCTTCCATAAAACATAATTGAATGTCCAGACTTAATGATATATAATAAGGTTAAATAATTTTCCAGAGATTTAATATTAACTTTTTTTAACTCTAATATTTCCCTATGAATCACACCAGTGAGACCATAGAAACAGAACCAGTGCCCAATGATAATGTCTTTGCCACTCCTGGCCTCATAACCCAGCCATTGGGAAAAAACAGTAAGTATGAATTTCAAGTTATTTCTCAGCCATACTCTTTGCAGACTATCTTTGTACAATAAATGGTCCTATCACCTAAGACATTCTAATAGCCTTCTGCATCTTCTCGGTTCATAATACTGAATTATATAAAGTACCATTGTACCATTCCATTCAGGTTCAGTATGATTTCATACAAGAGAAATACAGTTTTCTGTTGTTCACACTCTTCCTGATTATATTCAGTGTTTTTGAGCTTGTTTGTTAACATTTTAACTTAAAATATAAATATTAACTCACCAATCTTTAATATAGAGCCAGTAGTACATTTTTTTTGTTTGAATTTAGCTTCAGCTTATTGATTAGAGTTCTAGATTATCTTTCTTACATAAACCACACCCAGAATATATCAGCCATCATTTCAGATTTTGGATTTTTTTAATAGTAGAAAAACTTAAAATATTTTCATGTAGTGTTTTCACATTTGTCCCAGCAAACATGAAAACATTGGTTTTTATGTAAATATAAAATTTAAAATCCTAGAGTTTTATGATTTTGAATAATTATAATCTATACCAAATTTATTGGAAACTTTTTAAGGTAACTATTCTGTCAAGTCTTTAAAGTTTTGGACATATTTTCAGAAAAATTCTCTTTCAGTGCTAACTTCACTGACTTCTTACTAAATTAACAAGTCCTGATGGCATAAACAATTTGAAAAAATACAGCTGACTCATAGTAAGCTGAGCTCAACTTATAAGAGCATGATTATATTAAATAGAGGCCTTTAAAAAAAAAGGTTGAACCACTACCTCTTTCACACCACACTCAGAAATCAATTCCCAGTGAACTATAACTTTTTAGAAAATTATAATGGAAGATACCTTTATGCCTTCTGAAGTGAAATGGGTTTTCCAAAGAATAGTTTACTGACTAAAATTCTTCAATATATCATTGGCAATATCTTTTATGGAAGGAACAGAATGCTTAGGCTTATCCATTAATACTTTGGTTAAGTGTAAGCTTATTAATAGAGCCATATTTTATTTGTTTCTTAAGGGATAGTTGTTGTTTAGTCATTAAGCCATGTCCAGCTCTTTGTGACCCCATGGACTGTAGCCCTCTGGGCTCTGTCCATAGGATTTTCCAGGCAAGAATACTGGAGTGGGTTGCCATATCCTCTTCCAGGGGATCTTCCTGACCCAGGGATCAAACCTGCATCTCCTGCGTTGGCAGCCAGATTCTTTACCACTGAGCCACCTGGGAATCCCTTACTTAGTCTAGAAAATGCTAAAATGATACTATAGAGTGGCTGTTTTGGTTTACTGTCTCCAACATTGTTTGAATTCCTGTTTCTCCATCTTTCTAGCATTTGATGATTAGATTAGATAAAATTTTGCCAGTTTAATTATTTTGCTAACATATTTACTTTTCTCTGGTATTTAAGGTTTCTTTCACACTTTGTTAACAGACAGCAAATCTCTCTTTGTGCATGGTTGCTAGGATCTCTTTTTTTGTTCCAATGGCTGTTTTTCCATCCCTGACTAACCAAGTAACTTGTAGTTACTTACTATAGCTTTAGAGTAAGTCCTAATGTCTTGAAAGGCAATTGACCTTCCTTGACCTCTTCCTCCTCATGTTTCATCTGCAGAAATTTGATTTTCCCATAAAGGTCTTATACAGTTTTTAATAGATTTATATGTAGGTATATTTTTATTGCTATTGTAAAACATATTCTTTTTCAAATATAGTTTTTATTGTTTGTAGAGCTTATACTAGAACTGTTCATTTTTGTGCATTACATTTGCACCTTGCAACCTTGCTCAACTTTTATTAGTGCTAATCCCTGGTGACTCAGATGGTAAAGAATCTGCTGGCAATGCAGGAGACATGGGTTTGATCCCTGGGTCAGGAAGATCCCCTGGAGGAGGGCATGGCAATCCACTCCAGTATTCTTGCCTGGAGAATTCCATGGACAGAGGAGCCTGGCGGGCTACAGTCCATGGGGTCACAAAGAGTTGGACATGACTGAGCGACTAACACTTTGAACTTTGAACGATAACTAGATTGTGAATAGGACAGTTTTGTTTTTTTTCCAGTCAAGTACACACTAAAGTTAGAATATTTTAAGTTATTAAAAATAAAGTGCACAGTTGATACAGACAAATTTTATAAAACTTAAAGTCTTTTAGATCTGTATTTTCATGCCCTTGTATGTGTCTTCTAGATGCTGAGCACACACATTCTCCCTTGGCACCTACATTCTGCACTCCTGGTTTGAAAGTCCCTTCTACGAAGACCAGCACAGCTATGGTAAACATCCATCCCTAGTGAATCTGACACACTATTTCCAGACGCAGTCAGTCTGTTTAGAATACATAGGCTGCAGTAGCCTTAGGGAGTGTATTTAGTATTTCCAGAGGATCATTTGGCAGCATGTATCCAGAGCTTTCCATTTTTTTCACACCCTTTAACCAGAATTTATTCTCAGGCATATTGGGACAGAGATTTTTAACAGTAAAGTTATGGCCCTTATTTATAAAAGCAGAACATGGGAACAAATGTCAAATGATAAAGGGGGAAAAAGCTTATTAAGGAAATCCATAAGATCCAGTGTCATGTGGCAAGCATGTTTTAAAAAACAGATAAGAACATAGAATGTTTTCAAGAAAAATGTAATGTGGACAGTGATACGTATGTGTATGTATACATGTACACACATACACATATATTTTAAGGAAGAATAATGGATAGAAACACCAAAATGGGTGATTCTTACACCTTTTATTCCAAAATTTTCCCAGTGAACAAATGTACTGTGTATGCAAAATCTCATCCCTGTGTCAAGTTGTCATGCACACTTAGACAACCAGTTCTGGTAGAGGGGCCGTCAGCGGATCCTCCAGCAGTGATGAAAATGGTCTGTACTTGTGTGTTCTCCGGCTGGGAGTCAGCTACTGAGCACGTGAAATGTGTCTGGTGCAGCTGAGGCACTCACTTTCAGTTTTTTAAATTTTATTAATGTATAATTGCACCATGTACCTTGTTGTAATCCACTGTGTTCCTGGCCATGTGGAAGGCACCCCCTCAGTGTTCCCTCTGCCCCTGGGGAGACAGGCCGGGTCAGTGGGAATGGGCCACTACCTCCCTGGCAGAGCTCCTCATCGCTGTGACTCTGGCTTGGCCAGGATAGAGTTGCCCGAGTCTGGATGGTGAATCCATCTAAATCTGGGGCTCAGCCAGCCAGTCTGCTTAGACTGCACGTGCAGCCCTCCCTCAGCCCCACGTAATGAACATGGTGCTGTGTCCTCCCCATGCCCTTTCTTTGTGTCCTTGATTGTATTTCGTTCTTGGTCAGGGAAGAGGGGGTCACTTTGGGCCTCCTTAGAGATCCCAACAGAGCTAACGATTGATGAACAATTTTTATCACTATATTACTTTATACCCCTGTAATTTAATGATTTCTTTTTATTCAATAGGTATCCACAAACAGTTCATCAAATGACTTAGAAACAAAAGAAAGTACATCATTAGTTTCAAATTCAGACGAGTGCTTTGAGAATTTTGCAGATCCCTCTTCTCCTACAATTTCTTCTTACGAGAATCTGCTCAAAACACCTACACCTCCAGAAGTTACTACGATTCCAGAAGATATTCGCCAGGTTATTTTTCTAGGCTATTGTTTTGGTTTATTTTTCCTGCAAAAAGACCTGAAATGGATACAAACTGTATTATTTATCAGGCTAATGTGCTGGTATGGATCTAAATCTTAATTCTGGCCTGTTAAGGCCATCTAAGCTGGCTAAGGCTCTTCAGAGCTGACCTGTGATGTCACTATACTTTTGTGCCCTCATAAGGCATTTTCTCCTTAATTTCATGTTCTTAAATGTATTCTTAAAATATTTTCTAATGATTGTTCAAATGTGATCACCTTGGTAACCATGTCTCCCCTGAGGTTTCTGGCAAGATCAGAAATGTCATTTACCCTTTGGTTCTCCATTGTTGGAGAACCCTGAATAACTTGGATCAGGGTTTCTTGAACTTGAGACGTCCAGATGTCTTGGACCTCAGTTTGAGAAGCACTTGTTTAAATATGTTAGAATATCTGATTCTTTTTTTGTGTGACCTCCACATGGCTTGCAGGATCTTAGTTCCCTGAGCAGGGATTGAACCCAGGCTCCAGCAGTGAAAGTGCTGAGTCCTAACCACTGGACCGCCAGGGAAGTCCCATAGAATATCTGATTCTTTGTTTTGTTTTTATTTTTGTATCTGATTCTTTAGTACAACATAATTTACCAGCAGTCTGTTGGGCTGGTTTATAACAACTACCTATTCCACTAAGTAACCACTCTGATTCTTTGAGCATCCCCGCTTAATAAAGTTAAGTATTTGGCTTAGTTAAGTGCTTAGGCAAATGGAATTCTTAATAACCATTATAGAAACCTTCCTAGCTTATGGAGAAGGAGAATACTTGGGGAAATACCCAAATGCCATTGGAAGGGACTCATCCTAAGATATCAGTAAAGCATTTGCTTTCCTGGCATTATAATAAGTTGAGGAAGGAGCATTTCCTGTCTATAGCATCATACAGTCTCCAGTTTGCCATAGTGCCTCTTCTCTATTTCTGTGTTAAAGGAGGGAAATATTGTATTTAACATATCAGCTCTTTATGAAAAATTATAGTTAATACTTCAGGTTCTTCTTTGTATAATTTTTCCTTTGAGCATCTTTATCTATCTTTATGTGCATCTGCTGATCTTTCCTTTGAGCATCTTTGTAAAGGCCTGATTTGCTCTCGGGGCTGCCCTGCTGCTTGCTTCCTTTGACCTGTGGTACATTTAGAAGCTTTCCAGCCTGTATGCCCAAGCTCACCCTCTAACATCTCCATCTCTTCTGCGCTGTGGAATGTCTGTGCTGCTAAACATTCTGCTTCAAATAACCCATATCTTCACATTTTCCTTGACCTTTACTGACTGTTTTATAAAGGCTTCAGATTTATGTTGTTTGTATGGCGCAGTAAAAGGAATTTGCTTTCTTTTAGATTTTATCAAAATACAACTCAAACCTAGCATCTCCAGTAGCAGTTAGAGCGGTGTCACCCATCAACGTGTTCCTTCCTCGGCATGGAGGACAGAATATGCGAGATGCCAGCAACAAAGAAAACTGGTGAACGTGAGTATGTTCCCATGTTATCTGAGGAAAACATTGAAAAGTTCACATTGGGATGGCGAGTAAACATCTGGAGTTGACACTTGCAGCTTAGGACACAACCCAGAGCTCGTGATCCCTACGTCTCCAGCTCCCACACTAGCCCCCTGGACGATGTCGCTGGGAGTTCATTCCCAATTGTATTATGAGTGTGAAAACAGAGGTCTTCAGTGTCCTGTCATTTGTCTTGTTGAAGGCTACTGGTTATATCCAACTGATATTTTTTATTGTATCTTCCTACAGAAATGATAGTGGATCCATCCTTCCATTATGGAAACGGAACAGAATGAGATGAACGCAAAGCTGGTCTCACTTTGTTTTCAACATCCCTACGTCGTCCCCCTTTTGAAAAACCAATTCATGTTAAAGATGAGTATGGACACTAATAGCATAAAGTGCTTTTTATTAAGTTTGATTTAATCTAACCTGTCGTGTAGTTCAGCTGCTCAGTTTTGAAAGATCATTACTATTTCACTGATTTCAAGTTTACCCTGCCTCATGGAACTATGTGGTTTAAGTAATATTAGGAAGCAGGATAAATAATTTTTGAAATTTAAACATTACTGTTTGCCACTCAAATGAGGCCACCTTCAGTCTTCTTGGGGCTGGACAATTGGTAGAGCTGGGCTTCTTCCTTGGGGCTAGCTCTGCCCGCTGTCTCCTCATGACTGTCCCAAGTCTTCTACACCTTTTAACAATGTTCTTTCAGACTCTGCTGTTTACAAAAGACAGCTTAAACTGATGTAGGAAAAGAGGAATATATAGGTCTAGGTGGCTATACTGAAGTGGGTGTCTCAAACATTTGGACTTAAGACACTCGCCTGCTGTCATGTCAGGATGGGTGTTTTCCTCTAACTTGTCGGTTTCATGCTCTCAAATCAGCTCTTCCCAACACGACTGCAACCTCCCCAGACCCCCATCTAGCTCAGCGCCCAGCAGAGCCCAAGCCTCACCCTCTGGAAGATCCTAGGCATCCTCCTGAGTGGGTGCTCCTCTCTGGACTGTCAGCTGTGCCTGTGGACCTGTCTCTGAGAGCACCAGGCTGCCCTGTCCATGGAGCCCAAGAGCATTATGATCTAAGTCAAGCTGATTCAGCAAAGATTATCCTCTTTTATGGTTGTGCCTTGAAAGTCAAATGGGAAGACGCATCACATTGTGTCTCTTTGTTTCGTCAGAAGATTGTCACTGAAGAACAACTTATTCTTTGTTCTAGTAACTACTGAGTAGCTACAATTTAAATTTTGCTAAATAAAATGTTAAATTCAAGATACTTAATTTTGCTTTTCAAGATAAGCTCTGGTCAGCCTTATAGTATATGAGGCTAACTCCTGAACTGTATCAGCCTTTTGTACACTGTTTACCGTGGCTCAGTGTATGTAAGTCCACAGAATGGATAGGATTGCTTAAGGAGGAGTGAGTATATTCACAGTGTACTAAGGACTGAATCCTGGAGTTCTCATTTTAGAAGATGGAAAGAGGCAGAAAAATCTAGCAAAAGAGATGGAGAAGCAGCCAGGGAAACAGGAATAAAGTATTTCAAGGAGAGTGATCAGTTCTGTCAGTATTGTTGAGAATCCAAATAAAAAAGACAGAATTACCACTGGACTTGGCAAAGTCACTGTTACTGACAGCATTGATGAATTCTCACAGAGTGCTTGGGATGAGTGTCTGGAGTTGGGTAGAGAGGTTGGAGGTGAGGAAGCAAAGACCATGAACTAATATGGCTCTTTTCATCAGTTTTATTCAAGGAGGGAGAGAAGAAATGGTGTGGCAACCAGAGGGGGTGTGAGTGAAACAGGAGTGTTGGGAGATGGGACATAAACATTATAGGAAGCACTTCCAGTGGCCTGCTGGGTGTCCCCACTTGTCTTGTGAGGGCCTTGCAAATTGAGCTTCTCTGGAATTTCTTTCCTTAGCTCTCACCACTCTCCTCCTGTGATCCTAATTTCTGTTCCTTAGAACTAGGCTACTTCTAGCTTATCAGGCTTCAAACGTGACCCTTCAGTGTCTTCCCTTTGCTCCTAAGATGAACCCAAGGTCCCACAGTAGCCTCCATGACCGCCCCTGTGTGGCCTGACCCTCGGTCACTCTCCATCTACTCTTGCAGCCTGCGCTCCGGTCTTCCCTTCCTCCCCTCACCAACGCCCACCCCCGTGGCTGGCTCTCCCTCGTCTCCATAGGCTGTAGATCCTTGACCTTTCTGTCCGCTTACCACTCCGACCCCCATACAGGAAAACAATGTTCTGCTTTTCCTTGAACTCATAGCCCAGCTCCAAGATCTAACAAGCAGGGCCACAGTCCCTGACCACACAGGTCGGGGCTGGGCACATGACTGACGTGAGATCTAAGAGCCAGTTCTGGGCCTCTGGGGGAACGTCCAGGAAGAGCAGCGTGCTTTTCTGGGTGTGCCGAGGTGAACACTCAGAGCTGCAAAGGGCGAGCCCGCCTGAGGAGGGGCTGCTGCTGAAGCTCCCACAGGAGACTTGTGACTCCACCTCTTCAGGTAAGTGGTTCATAAATCCATCTTCCACCCCAACCCTGCACCCCCGTTTCCTTGTTACATGAAACTCCAACCAGTGTTAGCTTATCTGTTTCAGGTCTCAGATTAAAAGTTATTCTATCAAAGAGTTTAACCATTTTTCCAGTCAGCACCCCATTCTCATCCTTTATAGAACTTGGTAGAATGTGTGACAGAATGTTCCTTGCCCCACCAGACCAAAGCTCAGTGGGGACAAGGAGCTCACTGGCTCCCTTGTTCACTGTTACACTGGCACCTGCCAGGCCGGAAGGGCCTAACTGGACCAGGCATGGTACATTCATTACATTTGTCAACCCACTGAATTTTTTTAAAGTAACTCCTAATGAATAGGTGCTAGCATTTCCATTTGGCAGATGAAAATGTGGAGGCCTTGATGATGGACTTTTCTTTCCATGCCCCATTTCCCTCCCCAGGCCTTGCTGACTGCACCTGGGGTGTACCCCTTCCCCTCCATTCTCCACCATGCCCCCACCTCCTCACCTTCATCTCCAGCCAAATTCCGGGAAAGTACCTGATGCTTCAATGCCTTTGTTTACACCACACCCTTAATCTACTGGGAGCCTAAATGCAACCCTATGGGTGCTGAACAAGCTCACCTGCCATCTTCAGCATAACCTTTCTCTCTCAACCCTTTCCTATCCACCTGTGATCATCCGCACTTACACCTTCTGTCATGAGACAAAGGCTTTCTGAGGAAGGACCTGCATGTCAGGTTTTTCTCCACCCCAGGTGCAGGGTACCTGGTGTGTAATAGGCACTCATTCCACATACTTTTTCCCTGGAAGTGTGCAAAGAGTAATAATTACAATTTCTGACAGCTTTATCAATAATGTATGCAGATTTTGAAAGTACTTCAGATGGTTCTTTGGATTCAGTTTAAATTGTTTTAATTTTATTTTATTCATGACACTGTCTCAGGAGTTGGTTATAGCTGGGCTGGCCTGCGAGCCTGTGGAGTAGGAAATTCTGACAACTGAGGGCACGAAGCAAGGGAGGGGCTACAAACACCTTTTATCTTGTGTTTAAAACAGCTATTTACTGAACAGTCACTCTCTACCAGGCAGTCCTCCAGGCCCCTTTCCCTGGCTTTTCCCAACGGTGTGAGGTGGGTGTGTGATTAGGACACCCTTATACAATGAACTCCTCACATTTCCAGGCTGACAGGTTTTTCTTATTAAAATTATATTGGTATTTAGTATTAAAATTGCTTTTTGTATGTATGTGTTAGTTCCTCAGTCACGTCTGACTCTTTATGATCCCATAGACTATAGCCTGCCAGGCTTCTCTGTCCATGGAATTCTCCAGACAAGAATTGTGGAGTGAGTTGCCATTCCATTCTCCAGGGGATCTTCCCAACCCAGGGATGGAACCCAGGTCTCCTGCATTGCAGGCAGATTGTTTACCATGTAAGCCACCAGGGATAGGTTTTAGCTTATTCCTCCTAGGAATTACTGGGGGGTGGGAATCAATAACTGTCCTCATAAAATAGTTGCCTGGCTAGTTCCTGATTAGCAGAATAAACACTTCCTTCAAGGTTGTTTCATTACAGATTCCAAGAAACTACAGAGATTTTTAAGAACAACCTGTTTAAGCAATGGTGCTTCCCCAGGGGCTCAGCGGTAAAAGAACCCACCTGCCAGTGCAGGAGACCCTGGTTTGATCCCTGGGTCAAGATGATCCCCTAGAAAAGGAAATGGCAACCCACTCCAGTATTCTTGCCTGGGAAATTCCACAGACAGAGGAGCCTGGAGGGCTACAGTCCATGGGGTCACAAAGAGTCAGACACGACTGAGCAACTAAACAATCTAAGCAATAAAGTACATACAAGGACACACAGACCTCACTGGCTGCTCAGATACTAAAACCAGAAGCCATGACCATATTATTTAAAAGAGGCGTTTGGTTTGTACAAAGACTGAACCAGGTCCACATGCTCCAGATGACATCCCTTGGCAGAGTCTTCACAGACAACGGCTTTGCTGCCAGAACAGGACTGGTGGAGCTGGGTGGGCGCCAGCCTGAAGGGAGCTGAAGACAACAGCACACTATTTCTGGAAACATGTTTTCAGTCATCCATTGTTGGCTTCCTCGCTTCACAGCCCACATTGCGAGCTGTTATTTAAAGCAGGCCTCCATTTCAGCTGAAGTGAAGATATAGCCACTGCCTGCACCTCAGTGCTGAAGGTGAAATGAGATTAGGCACCACTCAGCACTCATAACTGCTTGGTCACAGTAAGTTTGGAATTCGCGATAGAACAGAAACAGGCTGAGTTCAGCTCTATTTAAGAGTAAGAGTTTGCCTAACAGTTTTAACTGCTTTCTTTCCCCTTCACAGTTATCCCTATAGGCACAAACACAGAGTTGATATCTGAAACATGGACACAACTGAGCGACTGATCTGATACCTGAAACTAATATATTGTTATATACCAATTTTACCTAAAAAAAAAAAATCCATGTTGAAACAAAGTGAACAAGCCACTTTATTTTCAGCCAGTGGGAGAGTAACCTGGAATAATTACAGGAAAGCCCCACTGGAAGAGTTCACACCGTTATGAAAATTTGGCTTGGGAAGTCCCATATTGACTTTCTGTCTTGATCTACAGAGTACATTGTTTCTTCTCCACAAACAGGATGGTAATTAATCATGGTTCTTCTTCTCCAATATATCAGGTTTAAGTTAATTTTATGACTTACGGAGCTCAAGCCTAGCTGATCTGAATGAATCAAGCACTGAGGGGTTTGGGGCAAAGCTCAGTGGAGAAGAGGCCCTAGGTCTGGGCTCCAGGTCCACGACTGTCACCTACCTGCTGGCTGACTGACCCTGATCCTACAAGTGTCAGGTTTCCAAGGCTGCTTTTGTCTGTACAAGATCAAACTACTACAATCTTACTTTGCTAGTAATATATATTTTTTAATTTGGGGATACACAGTTTCAAAGTTTTCTATGCAACAGAATGAAGGTAATAGGGCTTAATCACATACTGCACACTGAGACTGGAACTGTTCTGTGGACGAGATGGCACCTGTTCTGTTTATGTTTTATAAAGTCCTACTTTATGGCTAACTTTGTTATTAGTCTTCACAGTACTGTAGGCTGTCACTTCTTATTTTACAAATTTTAAACAAACAAATTCAGGTAACTTGTCCAAGGTGCTCCTAGCGTAACCAGGATTTACATGTTCAGCCCACCTGGTTTTAACCACTCTGTATACTGCCTCAAATCAGACATGAGTCAGCCCCAGCACTGAAGAGGGTGTGTGAACACCTCCTGCTTACTCAGCTCGACCTCATCCCGGACCTTCTCCCATGCTCTCAAGTTTCCTCTTTCATTCTCCCTGCATTTTCAGATCTTCAAGGTAAATCTATCCTTATCCTAAGTTCTAACCCTTGTTCCTCTCTACTGCTTCCCTGCCCTCAAAATGTTCTATTTTCCCCATTTTTGAAGCATAAAAGACCTCACTGTGCCACCTTTTCTCTAACTTGTCATCACATCCTGTTTCAGGCAGGCCACTCTTCAAACACAGACAGCTTCTTCAACTTGCCTCAGCTCAGTCTGTTCCAAAACACTCCAGCTGCACCCCCTCATTCCCACAGGTCCTCTTCCCAAGTCCATACAAGCTTCTAGGTGACAAACCCCTGTTCCATTTAATATAATATGGCTTTCTTGTTCTGCCCCATTTGGGCCAAAACATAGCAACTCCATCATTTAGCATAAACAAGCAATACTATTTAAACCCCAAACCCAGGCCCCATTAACTTTCACACTCAAGATGATTGCAACATATATTTAACAATACAGTTTTACATAGAATGCTAAGAGCACTTTTATATTTTACAGAAGAACTTGAAACATATGGACTTTCTATTAATATACCATAGCAAAGCCAAATCTAATTCCTAAATAGATGCATTACAATTTGTTTATAGAGTTTAAAGGCTTAATGGCAATAAGGAGGGGAGGAAGTAGTCAAAGTTTATTTTACATAACTGACTGGAAAATAAATTCAAGAAAAAGCAAGTACAATTTAATACGGTCTCATGCGCCCTGAAGTAGGTGGTGCCCGATTTGGAGGGGTGATCGCTATGTCCAGATAGTCTCCTATTTGGAACTTCTGCGACTGCAGGGTCATGGAGTCATCAGTCCCCTTTCTCCCAGACATGGTGCTGCCAATCTCCTTTACTCTGCAGGAAAGGAGATCAACTGTTACAGGGTGGCTGAGCAATGATACTGTGTGTGTCCTAAAAAGTCAATGTGGGGCTGGATTTGCTCCATGATCTTAGAACACAATAAAAATGTAATACATAATAATCTAAACTAGAAAGTAAGATAATATGGATTATCCCTAGCAGCTAAAACATACTGAAATCAGATTATAAGGAATTAAAAATGAAAAGTTACCTACCGATAGCCAGGCCTTTTAAGATCCGTAAAAACAATTGCAAAATTGAAGTGTGTGCCTTTTTTTCTGGCTTCTGGGTAGACTTCTTTTACTAAACTAGTCAATTCTTTCAAGGTTGCATCCATCCTGAATTTAAGGGGGAAAAAAAGACAATCAGCAATAATATAACAAGGATACTGACATAATGAATTAGTTACATGTGTCTCAATTGCAACTTTGTTAGAAACTGTCACGGTCTCACAACTGACTTAATTTTAAAGCACCTAATAATACTATTTGCCCCCAAATACTATTTCCCCTTATCAGCCTCAGTGTTTGAAATTTTCATGAATGAAGGTAGACTAGACTGGTAGTGTGCTAAAGGGACTTCAGAATTACCCCACTGCCTTTGCTGCTATGCAATATCTCACTGACCTAGTGATTTATCCACTTAAGGATAACTAGTCCAAATTAATCCAAATTATCAAATTAACTGTTTTTCATTATTTCAGAGGCATACTTTTCTACATTTTAGCATCTCTGAAATTGGAATGCATCTTAGAATCAATGTGTCGGGAAAGCATTTTCATAAAGATTCTGCATTGTTTTCCTTTCTGAGACTGAATGTCCTGATGAGTTCTGCAATAGATGGAAAAGCCAACGAAGCACATGGAATTTTTAAGGCTAAGCATAGGCTCCTTTGCGAAGAAGGCGATGGCACCCCACTCCAGTACTCTTGCCTGGAAAATCCCATGGGTGGAGGAGCCTGGTAGGCTGCAATCCATGGGGTCACGAAGAGTCGGACACGACTGAGCGACTTCACTTTCACTTTTCACTTTCATGCACTGGAGAAGGAAATGGCAACCCACTCTAGTGTTCTTGCCTGGGGAATCCGAGGGACGGGGGAGCCTGGTGGGCTGCCCTCTGTGGGGTCGCACAGAGTCAGACACAACTGAAGTGACTTAGCAGCAGCAGCAGCAGCAGCAGCAGCATTGGCTCCTTTCACAATATATATTCCTGCCCTGCCAATTTCTATTTGAACTGAGAACTTTATATAGACCTTGAGCCAATATGACACAATCCGGCAAAATCTTCTAAAATATAAGCATCAGGTATTAGGAGCAACAGTCTAAGTTTTTGAACTGTCTTCTTCCCTGACACCTGGGAGCATGAAATGGAGGAAAAGGAACTTGGAAGCAGCACTGTCGAAGGGTGCTATACAGTGACCTGGGATGCAAGGCACCAGTGAAGAGCCCTAAGGCATTAAGCAGGGGATCAAACACCCAAGAAGTCATCTAGTTTAAACTCAGTTCCCTATTTACACCATCTCCACTACATCACACTCAGGTAAAAAACCATGGCTTCAGCTGCACTGAGAGCAAAAAGGCCACAATGATCACATCACCTTTCCTTCTCTACTGCTGAATCCTTCTCAGTACACCCGGAACAACTCTACAGTGTCCCCCAAACATGCCCTTCTTCTCATATGACCATCACCCTCTTAGATGCCCAGGTCACAAACCTAAGAGTGGTAAAGTTCTTCCCACCTCTGGCCTGTTGTTTCTACCTCCTAAAGACAGATCAAGTAGGACTTCCCTGGTGGTCCCATGGTTGACTCTGGGATTCCACTGCAGGGGGCACAGGTTTCCATCCCTGCTTGGGGAACTAAGATCCTGCAAGTCTTGAAGTGCAGCTAAAAGACAGACCAATCTATTTTTTTCTCCATCCCCACCATCAGGCTATACTTAACCTCTCATTATTCAAATCTCTGCAAGAGTTCCTGGTGACTGTAAGGGTCAGTTTTATATGTCAATTTAGGAAAATACAGCTCCTAATTATTCAAACACTAAGGTAGGTGTTTTTGAGACGGGATCAAAAATCTATAATCAGTTGACTTTAAAGTGATTATCCAAGATGATCTGAGTAAACCTCATTCAATCAATCAGTGAGCCTCATTCAATCAGTTGAAAAGGCTTCATACTGGACCTAAGACTTCCCTGAAGAAATTCCAAAAGCTTATGCTGGAGAGTTCCAGCCTGCACCACAGACCTAGGCAATCCCCACTACTATGTGAGCCATTTCTTGCTCTATCTCCTATTGGTCTGTTTTTCTCACTGAACCCTATTTCAGTGATCGAGATAATTCTCTTCCAGTAACCTGTTTAGTGACCACCCAAGCACAAGATCTATCACTTCTGGGGTGGGGTGTTCCCCCAGCTCCACACAGTCCCTTGGACTTTAGCCAATTCAACTAGCTTCTGCTGGGCTCCTCACTCCTCTTTCCTGGACTTATCTCAAGGCCACCTACTTTGGCCCCTCAGTCTATTTCTACAAATTGAGAATCCCCAATATTCCCTCACTGCTGCTTCTGGAACAGCAGGGCTCCATTCTGTCCCTCACCAACATCCAGTCTGTCTTTGGCCACCATTTTGAGGTGTAAGATAAGGTTCTCTTGTTTGGTTGCAGTTTATGGACAGGACAATTGAGAAGGGGATTTAATTTTTTGTAATTTTTTTTTCTTTGAGAGTAGAGAGTGTGGCACAATCTCACCCTCCATCTCCACCCTGAAGTCTTAGCATTTATTCCATCTGCTTTCTTTTGGAGATTGAGTTTACTCTAGAGAGGGGGTGGAACCCTCTTTATACTCTTCAGTCAAATCAAGTATCTGGCAAGTAGGAACTCTTAATTTATTGGAGGAAATATAGACTAATCTATCTGAACAGAAGTGTTCATCAATCTGTTAATAAAAGTTCTTCTCTATAAGTTAAATCGACCTTCCTGAACTGTTTTCCTGGAATAATACTGAACTAGAATCATACTAGAAATAGAGGAAAACAACAGAATGGGAAAGACTAGAAATCTCTTGAAGAAAATTAGAGATACCAAGGGAACATTTCATGCAAAGATGGGCTCGATAAAGGACAGAAATGGTATGGACCTAACAGAAGCAGAAGATATTAAGAAGACATGGCAAGAATACACAGAAGAACTGTATAAAAAAGATTTTCACAACCTAGATAATCACGATGGTGTGATCACTGACCTAGAGCCAGACATCCTGGAATGTGAAGTCAAGTGGGCCTTAGAAAGCATCACTACAAACAAGGGTGATGGAATTCCAGTTGAACTATTCCAAATCCTGAAAGATGATGCTGTCAAAGTGCTGCACTCAATATGCCAGCAAATTTGGAAAACTCAGCAGTGGCCACAGGACTGGAAAAGGTCAGTTTTCATTCCAATCTCAAAGAAAGGCAATGCCAAAGAATGCTCCAACTACCACATAATTGCACTCATCTCACACGCTAGTAAAGTAATGCTCAAAATTCTCCAAGCCAGGCTTCAGCAATATGTGAACCGTGAACTTCCAGATGTTCAAGCTGGTTTTAGAAAAGGCAGAGGAACCAGAGATCACATTGCCAACATCCGCTGGGTCATGGAAAAAGCAAGAGAGTTCTAGAAAAACATCTATTTCTGCTTTCTTGACTATGCCAAAGCCTTTGACTGTGTGGATCACAATAAACTGTGGAAAATTCTGCAAGAGATGGGAATACCAGACCACCTGATCTGCCTCTTGAGAAATCTCTCTGCAGGTCAGGAAGCAACAGTTAGAAGTGGACATGGAACAACAGACTGGTTCCAAATAGGAAAAGGAGTACATCAAGGCTGTATATTGTCACCCTGTTTATTTAACTTATGTGCAGAGTACATCATGAGAAACACTGGACTGGAAGAAACACAAGCTGGAATCAAGATTGCCGGGAGAAATATCAATAACCTCAGATATGCAAATGACGCCACCCTTATGGCAGAAAGTGAAGAGGCACTAAAGAGCCTCTTGATGAAAGTGAAAGAGGAGAGTGAAAAAGTTGGCTTAAAGCTCAACATTCAGAAAATGAAGATCATGGCATCTGGTCCCATCACTTCATGAGAAATAGATGGGGAAACAGTGGAAAGAGTGTCAGACTTTATTTTTTTGGGCTCCAAAATCACTGCAGATGGTGACTGCAGCCATGAAATTAAAAGCAGCTTACTCCCTGGAAGGAAAGTTATGACCAACCTAGATAGCATATTCAAAAGCAGAGACATTACTTTGCCAACAAAGGTTCGTCTAGTCAAGGCTATGGTTTTTCCTGTGGTCATGTATGGATGTGAGAGTTGGACTGTGAAGAAGGCTGAGCGCCGAAGAATTGATGCTTTTGAGCTGTGGTGTTGGAGAAGACTCTTGAGAGTCCCTTGGACTGCAAGGAGATCCAACCAGTCCATTCTGAAGGAGATCAGCCCTGGGATTTCTTTGGAAGGAATGATGCGAAAGCTGAAACTCCAGTACTTTGGCCACCTCATGTGAAGAGTTGACTCATTGGAAAAGACTCTGATGCTGGGAGGGATTGGGGGCAAGAGAAGGGGACGACAGAGGATGAGATGGCTGGATGGCATCACTGACTCGATGGACGTGAGTCTGGGTGAACTCCGGGAGTTGGTGATGGACAAGGAGGCCTGGCGTGCTGCGATTCATGCGGTCGCAAAGAACTGGACACGACTGAGCGACTGAACTGAACTGAGAATCATACTACATAAACTTAGCTAAAAGGTGGAACCAATCCCTCGGTGTTCACCAGCAGACAAGTGGACAGACAAGACGTAGAAAAGCCTTCCAATGAAATGTTATTCAGTCAGTCGTAAAAAAGAATCACGTTTTTTCACATCCTTAACCATCAATAAACCTTGATTATAAGTGAAACAAGCCAGACACAACAAAACAAATACCATATGAGAGCACTTATATGAAATACTTAAAAAAGGCAGATTCACATAGATACATAGTGGCGAACAGGGGAAATGAAGAATTCCCATTATTATTGCCTACTGGGTACAGACCTTCTGTTGTAGGGAATTTAAAAGTTTTGAAAATAGTACTGGTTGCACCGAAATGTACCCTAAAACAATTAAAATGACAAGTGTCACATATTTACATTAGGCATACTTTAAATAATTATACACCTTTTACTGCTACTAAAAAGCCACTATAACGTCAAACCAAGGAACTGCATATGGCTTGCTGTACCTAACGGCCCTAGTCAGATGTGGGTAGGGAAGGTACACAAACATTCAGGTACACAAACCCTCAGTAAACACATCAAAAGCTTCTCCATTAAGCACATCAAAATCCACCCGGTTTCGTTGTTTTGAAGCTGGGGCACCAAAAGCTTAATATTAGCACACGCGCTCTACGAGGCCGACGAGTATCACCCAATAGCACCACTCCCCTCCCCAAATTATTCTAGTGCCACCCTATACCAAGAGCCCCTTGGGAGCCTCTGCGGCACTGGACGACCGACGTGTCACTTCCGTACCCAGCAGTCACCAACAGTGACAGCAGTCCTGGGTCAATTCTTTACAACCCAGAAGTTTCAACGTGAGCGGTCAAAGCGCCACAAGACGAGTTAACACCATTTCCTCACCGAACCTCGACCTCCCGTGAACTGCCTCCAGAGGCCCCGAGCCGAGGAGAGCCCGAAGGCGGCAGGTGGGTCCCCGGCCCCCTGACTCACCAAGTGTAGATCTGCAGCTCGCTGGAGGGCACGTTTCCGCGGGAGAACTCGTCCATGCGGTGGTGGCGGCCGTTGTTGGTGGTGAAGACGCGCAGGAGCAGCGGGCAGGTCTGGGGGCGGGACAGGGGGGAGTCAGGAGGCTGCAAGCGCGGTCCCGACCCTTCCCTCCGGCCCCGCACCGCAGCCCCACCTCCCCAGGGACCCCTGCATCTCTCCGGACCCTCACCTTCTCCCGATCGATGGGCTTCTCCGGCTCCTTCTTAATTTCCTCCTGGGTAACGCGCGACTCCACCGCCATCTTCCTTCTCCGGCCCGCGAGACGCTCGCTCTGACCTCCGACCCCGGCAGCGAGCATGAGAACCAAGCCTCTCGCGAGGAGACGCTCGAGGTTTTATATATGACCGGTTCGAGGGCGGGGCGTCTCCCGGCGCAGGCGCACTAGCTATGCTAGGCGCTAGCTCGGCAGGCGCGCCTGCGCGTTGGCTCCTGGGAAGGGGCGGGCACTGGCGTCGCGGGCGGGGCGCTGAAGCAGAGTCTCGCGCGCAGAGGGACGGCTTGAGGGACGTGGACGTGGGACTGCGGAAGCTAAGAGTGAGCGCGCGTTGGGAATTGCAGTGGGCAGCTCTCAGGGCGGAGGCCGGGGCGCTGTTGTGTGTACTACAATCGCTAATCGGAAAAGGCGGGTACACCTGATTAGATTAAAATGAGGAAAAACAAAACAAAACTTAAGAGAGAGAAGCCGACTGGGAAGAGACGACCGAGAGGCGTGTGGTGGCCGGAAAGCTGGTGTCCAGAGCGTCCATGGACTCCTGGAGAAAAGCACGGTGGGAAGTGGGGGAAAGAGTTGGAAAGGTGCTTTAAAACGAAGAAGTCCAGGAGTCCGGTCAGCACCGAAGGCTCTGGAGCGCAGGGCTAACCCGGACGCGCTAAAACCACAAGGACTGGCTTTTCAGGAAGAAAAGTTATGACCAACCTAGACAGCGTATTAAAAAACAGAGACATTCCTTTGCCAACAAAGGTCAGTCTAGTCAAAGCTATGGTCTTTCCAGTAGTCATGTATGGATGTGAGAGTTGGACTTTAAAGAAAGTTGAGCCCTAAAGAATTGATGCTTTTGAACTGTGGTATTGGAGAACTCTTGAGAGCCCCTTGGACTGCACGGAGATCCAACCAGTCCGTCCTAAAGGAAATCAGTCCTGTATAGTCATTAGAAGGACTGATGCTGAAGCGGAAGCTCCAATACTTTGGCCACCTGATGCTAAGAACTGACTCACTTGAAAAGACCCTGATGCTGGGAAATATTGAAGGGAGAAGGGGAAAACAGGATGAGATGGTTGGATGGCATCACCGACACAATGGATATGAGTTTGAGCAAGTTGCGGGAGTTGGTGAAGGACAGGGAAGCCTGGCGTGCTGCAGTTCCTACGGTCGCAGAGTCTGACGCCACTGGGCGACTGAACTGAACTGAATACTTCAGACAGACTACACGCGCTGGCTTGACAGGAGATGCGTGACCTGTGTTGTGGGTAGACTGAGGGGATTCTCTGAGGCTGGCGGCGGTATAGACTGGGCACCCGCCCTGGACAGAGGGTCGCATGGTAACAGTGAAGGTGCCTGTACTTCAGATGTAACAGTTCCGTTCTATGGTGTGTACTCTAGAGAAAAGCTGGCTCAAGGACATCCTTAGACGTTACAGGAATAATCCTGGCTGGTTTTTTCATAAGAAGGAAAGTCTGAAACCACCCAAGTGTCCAAGGCTCGAATACTTCACTGAGTTGTAGTAGGCCAGGCAGCAACAGAACTCCCCAAAGCAGTAGATGTCATACTGCAACCAAAAGGAACACACTATTGGGTTGGGCCAAAAGTTCGATAGGTGTTTTCTGTTAAGGTGGCTCTAGTAGCACTTAGTTGTCTTTAACTTCGTTTGAAACAGTTTTGTTAGATTATGTTGTCATATCAGCATGTTTTTTTAAACAAAAAAAACTTAAAAATGGTGAATTTTTGTGTAGCCATTTAAAAACTATTAACATGCCCCATTAATATAACCAAGCTTGGTTATTCTCAGCTAATGTCTCCTTCTCTGGATCTCTGTCAGCTTCAACTGATCTACCTAAAGATGGAAGTAAAACATTTTCAGCATATTATGCTTTCCTGGTGGCTCAGATGGTAAAGCGTCTGTCTACAATGCGGGAGACCTGGGTTCGAGCCCTGGGTTGGGAAGATCCCCTGGAGAAGGAAGTGACAATCCACTCCAGAACTATTGCCTAGAAAATCCCATGGACAGAGGAGCCTGATAGGCTACAGTCTATGGGGTCGCAAAGAGTCGGACACGACTGAGTGACTTCACTTTCACTTTCTTATTTCAAGAAAGGTAGAAATAAATGCAAATAAAATACACACACACAAAAAAAGATTTGTGCAGTGTATGGAGAAGGTGTTGTAACTGATCAAACATGTCAGAAGAGGTTTTCAGGATTTCCCTGGTGGTCCAGTGGTAAAGACTATACTCTCCCAGCGCAGAGGATGTGGGTTCAGTCCTGGCCAGAGAACTAAGGTCCCACTTGCCACATAATATGGCCAGGAAAAAAAAAATCTTTTTTTTTTTTTTTAAATTTTTGAAAAGAAGTGGTTTGCAAAGTTTCTTGCAGAAGATTTCTCACTGTACAGTGCTCCATGGTCAGGTAGACCAGTGGTAGAGATGGAGACATTAATTGAAAACAATCAAGCTTGGTTATGTTCATTGCTTTGGCGTTCAGGTTCCCCATAAGTTAAGCCACAAAGACCTTGGCCGGATGTGGAACAGAAGAGATCTTGTGGCACAGGAAATGAGCCACCACCAACCACACCAAAGGCCAATCTTCATCCAGAGGTGATATGTATATGGTGAGATTGGAAGAGAGTCCTCTATTATGAGCTCTTTCCTTGGAAAACCAAGCAATTAGTTCCAACAAGTACTGATCCCAATCAGACCAATTGAAAGCAGCACTGGACGAAAAGCATCAGAATTAGTCAACAGAAAATGCATACTCTTATGCATACTCTTCCATCAGCATAATGCAAAACTGAGTGTTTCTTTGATGACCAGGCAAAAACTGTTAAAACTTGACTGGGAGGTTCTGATTTATCAGCTGTATTCACCAGACATTGTACCTACAGATTTATATTTATTTTGATCTTTGCAAAATTCTCTTAATGGAGAAAATTTCAACTTCCTGAAAGATTGTAAAAGGCACCTGGAACAGTTCTTTGCTCAAAAAGATAAAATGTTTTTGGAAGATGGAATTATGAAGTTGCCTGGAAAATGGCAGAAGATAGTAGAACAAAACAATGAATACGTTGTTCACTAAAGTTCTTGGTGAAAATGGAAAAATATGTCTTTTATTTTTACTTTAAAACCAAAGGAACTTTATGGCCAACCGATAACTACATGAAATAGTATGAAATTCACAAACATGGTGCTGCGTGTAAGAAGCAAAAGACAAAGGAATATTTACTGTGTGAATCCATTTTTATAACATCCCAAAGCAGGCAGTACTAGACTATATTGTTCAGGATGCATTTCCTGGTGATTTAACTATAAAAAGAAAAGCAGTGAAATAATTATCAGAAAAGTCTGACCAAAGTCTGACCAAAGAAGGGGACTGTAATCAGGGAGGGGCAAAGGAGGTCCTTCTAGAGTGTTGGCAACCTATTTTTTGACCTGTTGGTGGTTACACAGCTGTTTGATTTTAAATTATTCTTTAAATAGTGCATTCATGTTGTACATACTGTTCTCTATGAATTTTATTTCTTGCTATTTTTAAATTTAAAAAATAATACCTATAAATCAATAACAAATAATCCAATAGAAAAGTGGGGAAAGACATGATAGGTGTTTCATAGGAGAGAAAATACAAATTACATATACACATGGAAAAAATGCCCAGCCTTATAAATAATCATAATGTATATTTAAACCACAATGAGATAGCATTTCAACTTGACTAGATTGGCCAGAATGCAAAAGTCTGATGACCAAGTGCTAGCAAGTATATGGCAAAAAGGGAATTATTATGGACTACTGCCATTCACTTTGGAAAAACCAGTATTACCTAGAAAGATTGGATATGTGAATACCTTAAGAGGCATGTATTCCACTCCTATTAGTATACCCTAGGGAAACTAGGCAGGCGGACTCCCATCCACTGTATCCAGGGAAACTTACACCTGATCACCATGCAACGTGCTGAATAATGTTATTATAACATCTTTATTCATAATAACTAGAAACAGTCTGAATGTCAAGAGTATAAAGTGGAATAACATGAAGACTTGAAATGAATGGAAAACATTGAAACTGGAAGAACCTCACAACCTTTAATTGGTGCTATGGGTAGATTTAGTCTTTTAGATACAAGCTCTTATTTTGGACCTTTCCAAATAACAAGGTCACATCAGAACAGAATTTACCAATACCTTGAGTCAGTGGAACTGCAATGTTATTATAGAACATTTAAAGTAGCTCTTCAGACATCCCTTAATCTACCTAACTTGGCCTTCGAGGTCCAGACCTGAATACATGTTATAATATTAGAGTTTATGTATCCTTTCTCTTTCTCTTTAGAATTTACTCAAATGAGTGTTATACTTCTAGGTGTATACCCAAAAGAATTGAAAGCAGGGACTGAAATGGGTGTTTGAACACCAATGTTCATAGCAGCATTGTTCACCATAGTCAAAATGGAAACAACTAAGTGTCTGTTGACAGATGAATAGATATAAATACAATGGAGGAGTATTCTGCCCCCAAAAGGAATGATGTACTGGTACTTGCCACCATAGGGATGAACCTTGAAAACATTATGCCCAGTGAAATAAGCCAGACATAAAAGAGCAAATATTGTATGATTCCACTTATATGAGAGACCTATAATTGGCAGCTCCATAGGTAGAAAAAGTAAAATATAGGGGTTACCTGGGCCTGGAAGGAGATGGGAATGGGAAGTTATTACTTACTGGGTACAGATTTTTGTTGGGATGATGAAAATTTCTGGAAATTTACATTGGTGATGGTTATGTAACATTATGAATACACTGAACTGTCACTGAATTGTACATCTAAAAATAGTTAAAATATATTTTATGTATATTTTACCACAATAAAACTTTTTTAAAGAGTTAACATTTGAGGTATGTGAAAATAGGTCATCAAGGTGTCTTCACTCTTTTCTCCCTCTATTAACATATTCCAGCATTTTGAATTGAGAGAAAGGTAAATTATCCTAGTTAAAGTCAGAAATATGTAATGTGAAGTTTTACAGAATACTTCTAGTGACTATAGCTCCTTGACTATTTCTGCTGTTGAGATTAAGAAGGACAGCTTCTGACATCAGGAAAATAGGTATTCATGAATATGTACAAAACATGTTTCTGGAAAAGATTTGATGGAATATATTTTTCATAGAATTTTCTGACTCTTGATAAATGTGGATTATAAATTTGAATCTCTCTGGGGGCATTATTAAACCTTATCAAATTTTTCCTTCAGGTGTATCTGTGGGAGACCAGATGTATGGAATTTATAAGCATAATATTTATTTTGGGAGTTGTATTTCAGAAAAATGTGTATGTAAACACTCTCCGTAAAGCATCTGCTTGTTTCCAGGAATAGATAAAATACATGACAACAGACTGGTTCCAAATAGGAAAAGGAGTTCGTCAAGGCTGTATATTGTCACCCTGCTATTTAACTTATATGCAGAGTACATCATGAGAAATGCTGAGCTGGATGGAGCAAAGCTGGAATCAAGATTGCGGGGAGAAATATCAATAGTCTCAGATACGCAGATGACACCACCCTAATGGCAGAAAGTGAAGAGGAACTAAAAAGCCTCTTGATGAAAGTGAAAGAGGAGAGTGAAAAAGTTGGCTTAAAGCTCAACATTCAGAAAACAAAGATCATGGCATCCGGTCCCATCATTTCATGGGAAATAGATGGGGAAACAGTGTTAGACTTAATTTTGGGGGGCTCCAAAATCACTGCAGATGATGATTGCAGCCATGAAATTAAAAGACGCTTACTCCTTGGAAGGAAAGTTATGACCAACCTAGATAGCATATTCAAAAGCAGAGATATTACTTTGCCAGCAAAGTCCATCTAGTCAAGGCTATGGTTTTTCCAGTGGTCATGTATGGATGTGAGAGTTGGACTGTGAAGAAGGCTGAGCGCCGAAGAATGGATGCTTTTGAACTGTGGTGTTGGAGAAGACTCTTGAGAGTCCCTTGGACTGCAAGGAGATCCAACCAGTCCATCCTAAAGGAGATCAGTCCTGGGTGTTCATTGGAAGGACTGATGCTGAAGCTGAAACTCCAATACTTTGGCCACCTCACGTGAAGAGTTGACTCATTGGGAAAGACCCTAATATTGGGACGGATTGGGGGCAGGAGGAGAAGGGGACGACAGAGGATGAGATGGCTGGATGGCATCACTGACTCGATGGACGTGAGTCTGGGTGGGCTCCGGGAGTTGGTGATGGACAGGGAGGCCTGGCGTGCTGTGATTCATAGGGTTGCAAAGAGTCAGACACGACTAAGCAACTGAACTGAACTGAACTGAACCATTCCTAAAAGAATTTAGCCTATAGCCGGTATAATTATTACTGAGAAGGTAGGTTGTTTTATATTACCCTAAAAACTGTATTTTTTACAAATGAGCAAACATGCCCGCGCACTACAGACATTGCTGCAATGAGCCAGTCCCGATATTCCTAGGTGGTCTTGTTTCATCATCTCTAGTCATTCTTCACATTACAGCTGAGGGTGGTTGGTAGCATTTTTCAAGGCTACTGATACTACAGCACACTCTGAGATATGGGGTTTGGGAATATGCTTATTAACCCCTTTTCTGGTTCTCAGAACCATCTCATTTATGGTACATTTTAAGCTAGTGGAACAGAATAAGTCATATTTGCTTTTCAGAGATTTTAAGTATCTCTCACTTTTACAGTGATCCCCTATTTTAAGCATTTAATTGATTAGATTGAAAATGATTTTTAAACAGATACCCTATCCCTGAAGAGTCTGCAGAGTGTCTACAACTTAGAAGCAAGTTGTAGAAGGCAACTTAAAAAGCTTAATTTATGGTGAAAAAGATTAAGGCTTTGAAGTTAGATAGATCTTAAACTTTAGTACAGTCACTTGCTAGCTGGTTAGTCTTGAATCACTTAACTGCTCTGACTCACAGATTCCTGATCTATATTGTTTTTGTTGTTCAGTCGCTAAGTTGTGTCTAACTGTCTGCAACCCCATGGACTGTAGCATGCCAGGCTTTCCTGTATTTCACTATGTCCCAGACTTTGCTCAAACTCATGTTCATTGATGCCTTCCAATCATCTCATCCTCTGTCCTTAATCTTCCCCAGCATCAGAGTCTTTTCCAGTGAGTCAGTTCTTTGCATCAGGTGGCCAGAGTATTGGAGCTTCAACTTCAGCATCAATCATTCCAATGGAATATTCAGGGTTGATTTCCTTTAGGATTGACTGGTTTGATCTTGCAGTCCAAGAGACTCTCAAGAGTCTTCTCCAGCAACCACAGTTTGAAAGCATCAGTTCTTCATTGCTCAGTCTTCTTTATGGTCCAACCCTCACATCTGTACACAACTACTGGAAAAACCACAGTTTTGACTATACAGACCTTTGTTGTCAAAGTGATGTCTCTGCTTTTTAATATGCTGTCTAGGTTTGTCATAGCTTTCCTTCCAAGGAGCAATTATCTTTTAATTTCATGGTTGCAGTCACTCTCCACAGTGATTTTGGAGTCCAAGAAAATAAAATCTGCCACGTTCCACTTTTCCCCATCTATCTGCCATTAAGTCATCTATATTAGGATAATAGAATACCAAATAACCTGTTATGAAGAATAATTGCATCTAAAATAGTTGGCATAATGTCTGCCCTCAACAAATGTGAGCCAGGGTAATCACCACCATCATTTGTCCATTCTGTTGAGTCAAGGGGGATGCAAAATAAGAGGCTAATTTCCTGTCAGCTCCCTCTATTGCTCAAGGGTAGCTGATTTCATGAAAGTTTTCATGAAAACTTCATAAAAAAAATAGCATTGCTGCCATTATTACTTAATTATATATTTTTGCCAATTCACTACCATGCACATTCAAATAAAAATGTACTAATCCTAGGAATTCCCTGACAATCCAGTGGCTAGAAGTTGGTTCTTTCAATGCATTGGCCAGGTTCAATACGTGATCCAGGAACTAAGATCCCACAAGCCACACAGCACGGCGAGGGTGGGAGAGGTGGAGTACTTATCTTCAATCATGCAAAATACTGAGAGTATGCTTATTCAATTTTTTCTTTTTTAAAAGTTGCTACAGAAATTATTTTGTTTAGTTATTTAACTAAAATCTGTAAGGAGTGCCTTTTGGGAGAGACTTGGGGTAGCTCTTCTGATTCTGATTCTAATGTTGCATGTGAAGAGGGGACTTCCCTGGTGGTCTAGTGGTTAAGATGCCACATTTCCACTGTAGATTCAATCTACTGTACAATCTATTTAATTCCACTGTAGGTTCAATCCCTGGTCAAGGAACTAAGAATAACAAATAAAAATAAATAAAGTTTTTAAACTATGTATTTAAAAAAAGATTGCACATGAAGAAATATCTCTAGTAATATGTTGCTTCTTTAGGATTGGGAAATGTATGTGAACAGATTTATTTGTGATATTGATGTCCACAATGGCATGAATAAAAATTAAGGCTTTGCTTTACATATATCAGACAGTAAAATATGCATTAAATGATTAAAGACATTTTAAAGTGTTGAGATAAGTATCTCAGTATCATATTCTCACCTTTTAGATTTATGTGGCAGTAGTAAGAATAGTATTTAATGATTACTGTATCAGTTATCTTTTTATTGCTGTGTAACAACCACCTGAAAATATGGACGCTTAAGACAACCATTTTATTTGGACTGGCCTCAGCTAGGCAGTTCTTCTGGTCTCACCTGGTTTCCTTCATGTAATTGTGGTTATCCGATAGCTCATCTTGGGGGAAGTGGGTAGGGTGGAAGTGGAAGTTGGGTGAGTTACTTCACCTCTCTCTCTGTCTAGCTGATGGCTCTGGCTGTTGTCTGAGCCGTGTGTCTTTCCCATTGTGGTCCTGGAGTACCAGTAGAGTCAGAACAGAAGCTTCAAGGCATCTTAAGCACTTGACTCATTAGTTATACAACTTCATTTTTGCCACATGCTATTGGACAAAGCAAGTCACAAAGCCATGCCAAGAAACAAGAAAGTGGAGAAATAGACTTCACTTCCTGGCCAGTTATAGCTGAGACACACGGCAAAGGGGCATGCACCTAGGATGGAGGAATTTATGGCCAATTTAACAATCTACATACTAAGCACTTTTACATGTTTTCATGCATTATCGCATTTATTTTTCACAAGTGTCCTATGATATGTGTAAATTATTAAACTTATTTTACAGATTAAAAAAACACTGGGATGTTATGTAACAACATTTCTAATCTAGAAAATATTTATTAAGAGGTCTTAATGACTGAAACTATAATAATAATAGAATGTCATTTTTAAAGGAAGAATCGTTGTTGTTCAGTCACTAAGTCATGTCCCAACTCTGCAAGCCTGTGGACTGCATCACGCCAGGCTTCTCTGTCCAGCACTATCTTCCTGAATTTCCTCAAACTCATGTCCATTGAAAGTCAGTGATGCCATCCAACCATCTCATCCTCTGTAGCCCCCTTCTCCTCTTGCCCTAAGTTTTCCCCAGCATCAGGGTCTTTTCCAATGAGTCAGCTCTTCACATTAGGTGGCCAAAGTATTGGAGCTTCAGCTTCAGCATCAGTCCTTCCACTGAATGAATATTCAGGGTTGATTTCTTTTAGAATTGACTGGTTGGATCAAAAGGAAGGACAAAGAATAGCAAGAAGAGATAAAAAAGCCTTCTTCAGCGATCAGTGCAAAGAAATAGAGGAAAACAACAGAATGGGAAAGACTAGGGATCTCTTCAAGAAAATCAGAGATACCAAAGGAACATTTCATGCAAAGATGGGCTCGATAAAGGACAGAAATGGTATGGATCTAACAGAAGCAGAAGATATTAAGAAGAGATGGCAAGAATACACAGAAGAACTGTACAAAAAAGATCTTCACGACCCAGATAATCACGATGGTGTGATCACTGACCTAGAGCCAGACATCCTGGAATGTGAAGTCAAGTGGCCTTAGAAAGCATCACTATGAACAAAGCTAGTGGAGGTGATGGAATTCTAGTTGAGCTATTCCAAATCCTGAAAGATGATGCTGTGAAAGTGCTGCACTCAATATGCCAGCACATTTGGAAAACTCAGCAGTGGCCACAGGACTGGAAAAAGTCAGTTTTCATTCCAATCCCAAAGATAGGCAATGCCAAAGAATGCTCTAACTACCACACAATTGCACTCATCTCACACACTAGTAAAGTAATGCTCAAAATTCTCCAAGCCAGGCTTCAGCAATACATGAACCGTGAACTTCCAGATGTTCAAGCTGGTTTTAGAAAAGGCAGAGGAACCAGAGATCACATTGCCAACATCCACTGGATCATGGAAAAAGCAAGAGAGTTCCAGAAAAACATCTATTTCTGCTTTCTTGACTATGCCAAAGCCTTTGACTGTGTGGATCACAATAAACTGTGGGAAATTCTGAAAGAGATGGGACTACCAGACCACCTGATCTGCCTCTTGAGAAATTTGTATACAGGTCAGGAAGCAACAGTTAGAACTGGACATGGAACAACAGACTGGTTCCAAATAGGAAAAGGAGTACGTCAAGGCTGTATATTGTCACCCTGCTTATTTAACTTATATGCAAAGTACATCATGAGAAATGCTGGAGTGGAAGAAACACAAGCTGTAATCCAGATTGCCAGGAGAAATATCAATAACCTTAGATATGCAGATGACACCACCCTTATGGCACAAAGTGAAGAGGAACTCAAAAGCCTCTTGATAAAAGTGAAAGTGGAGAGTGAAAAAGTTGGCTTAAAGCTCAACATTCAGAAAACAAAGATCATGGCATCCGGTCCCATCACTTCATGGGAAATAGATGGGGAAACAGTGGAAAGAGTGTCAGACTTTATTTTTCTGGGCTCCAAAATCACTGCAGTTGGTGACTGCAGCCATGAAATTAAAAGACTCTTACTCCTTGGAAGGAAAGTTATGACCAACCTAGATAGCATATTCAAAAGCAAAGACATTACTTTGCCAACAAAGGTTCGTCTAGTCAAGGCTATGGTTTTTCCTGTGGTCATGTATGGATGTGAGAGTTGGACTGTGAAGAAGGCTGAGTGCCGAAGAATGGATGCTTTTGAACTGTGGTGTTGGAGAAGACTCTTGAGAGTCCCTTGGACTGCAAGGAGATCCAACCAGTCCATTCTGAAGGAGATCAGCCCTGGGATTTCTTTGGAAGGAATGATGCTAAAGCTGAAACTCCAGTACTTTGGCCACCTCATGCGAAGAGTTGACTCATTGGAAAAGACTCTGATGCTGGGAGGGATTGGGGGCAAGAGGAAAAGGGGACGACAGAGGATGAGATGGCTGGATGGCATCACTGACTCGATGGATGTGAGTCTCAGTGAACTCTGGGAGTTGGTGATGGACAGGGAGGCCTGGCGTGCTGCAATTCATGGAGTCTCAAAGAGTCAGACATGACTGAGCGACTGATCTGATATATTAACTTCTAGAAATGCAAAAGTAATGCTTAAAATGTAAATCTCTGAAAAAAACTCACAAGAAGAAATAGATGATCTGAATAGACCTTTGTCTATTACAAAGAATTGAATCAATAACTAATAACATAAAACAGAAAGCAAAAGTGGGTTCACTGGTGAATTCTATCAAACACTTAAGGAAGAAAGTGTACAAATGCTATACAATCTCCTTCAGAAAATAGAAGAGAGAATACTTCTTAACTCATTCTCTAAGGCCAGTGGTACTCTAATACCCAAACCAGACAAAGACATTACAAGAAAGAAAAACAACAGACTGATATTTCTCATAAACATAGATATAAAATACCTACCACATATTAGCACATAAAATTCAACAATGTATAAAAAAATCATGCATTATGACCAAGTGATATTTGTCGCAGATAGGCGACTCAGCTTCATCCTTCTTTCTCAAGATTGCTTGGCTCTTGGAGCTCTTTTGTGGTTCCAAACAAATTTTAGGACTGTTTTTTGTCTATTTCTGTGAAAAGTGTACTGGAATTTTTGTAGGAATTGCTTTTAATCTGTAAATTGTTTTGGGTAGTATGGACATCTTAACAATATTATTTCTTCTAATCCATGAGCATAGAATATCTTTCCATTTAGCCAGACCCTCAGGCAGCAGCTTCTAAAAGAAGTATACACAGCCCTGCGGGAGGGTGAGTGTAAGCCCCATTGGCCACCAGAACCAGGCTGTTGTAAAACCTGGGGCTCCAGACACACGTGGAAGCTTTTCTGGGAGATACCAGTGAGCTGGAGAAAGCGGGAGAGCACCCAGATGGTCCACAGGTCACATTGATTCCATCTGACTTTGGTTAATAGTGGCCTTCCAGTATTAAAGCAATATCTCATTATGGTTCAGATTTTCACTTACCTAGTGATTAGTGATGTTGAGCATCTTTTCATATGGTTCTTGGCCAGGCATCTGGGTTTTAAACTGTTACACAGTGCTAAAATTGTAGCTGTTTTCAGCCAATCCTCAAGTCATTTACAAGACTGCCCATGTCACCTGTTCTTGCCTGGAGAATCCCAGGGATGGGGGAGCCTGGTGGGCTGCCGTCTGTGGGGTTGCACAGAGTCGGACACAACTGAAGCGACTTAGCAGCAGCAGCACCTGCAATTGCTGTTCTAATGCTGTTGGGTTGGAGACCTTCACTGCAGCCCCAAGCATTTCTAGTTCAGTCACTGTGTGAGCGAGTGGATGGACACTCACTCAGAAGGACTTAAAGTCCTCTTTACAGAAGAAGGAATGCCCTATTACATGTGGACAACTCTAGGCCTGTGTGACTCCACCACTCTATTCTCCCATCCGTTTAAGGGAGAGAGAAGACCAACTTGACATAGATGCTGCGGGAAAGGGGAACACTTCCCAACGCATGTGAAGCTGGTGTTTCTCTGATTCCAAAGTCAGACAGATGCTGTCGGCTGAGGGCCCTCAGACCACCTTCTTGAAACACTTGACTTTGGCAGCGAGAGCAAGACTAGTGAAGCTGCAGCTGGAGTCCCGCTGGAGGCGGGCTGGGGAGGGGCGCAGGCTGCCCGCAGGTCAGTGGGGAAGACCCCAGAACGAGGCTTCCCAGCAGTGTGAATTCTTGGGTCCCATGGGTGACGCTGCAGCAGGAGGGGCCTCCTTCAGAAGCATCTGAGTGCTGTGCAGTGTCTTTTTCCTTCTTTGACGTTTCATTTGTGTTCTATTGAGGGACATGCACCTTCCCACTAGACAGAACAGAACGAATAGTTGCTCTGCTTTTTCATCAAAGTAGAGTTTTTCTGGCAGTTTTGCAGTGGTTGACATGGCTTAACCACTTTCACAAAACTCCTCCCCATTCTTTTTCCGCCTGTTTTGTCCTGAGGTCTTAGGTTCCCGTGGTCCCCGAGTTCCGCAGCTGTGGGAGGAGAGGGGCTTGTGCTTGCTCCCCGAGCTGTGCTACCTGCTGCGGACAGCAGGGGACCAAAAGCCCCTGAGGTCCCGTCCGCATCATCTTGGACGCTCATCTTCCCACGAAACCTCCCCAGGAGGAGGGGTGACACCAAGAAGAAGGAGAAAAGCTAGAACTGGAGTTGATGCTGGGACCTGCAGGTGACCTTCCGGGGGAGATGTGGGTGGGGACAAGCCCCGAGGGCCCGGGCCCGGTGCTTGGCCCTCCCTGCTCTTAGCTACTGGTGCTTAGGCAACCACAGGGCTGGGATTTCTGGCAAAGCTTTCTCCATTTTACTCATCTGGGAGTGCTCAGCGCTTCACATGAATTATTGCGTGGAAGGCTCACAAAAACCTGGTGAAGTAAATCCCACTCTTCTTTCAGGTGTGGAGACCCTGCGGCCAGCTGGGAGCCCAGGGATGCAAGTGGGTCCAGCAAGGGCAGTTCAAGGCGCCTTCCCTTGGCGTCCTTGTCAGTACAGCTCTGGGGCGTGCCCTTAGGATTCAGAGCTGCTTGGCCCTGTGATGCACGAGGCTCCCTAGGCTTTGATGTCAGGTCATCTGGAGGTGCCCTCTCCCTTCCACAGGTGCCAGCAGCCTGGCATGTGGCCAGACCTGAGGTCTCAGCACCGCCCTCTCTGATTACCTGGCATGAGATGCAGAATGCCCGGGTGGCTCGGTGTCCAGGACACAAACTCCTCTGAGGAGCTCCCCACCTTGAAGGAGCGGCCAGATCCCACATTTTCAGCTCTACACTCAACTTGCAAGTACACTGAGGATGAGTCATGTTCACGTATCACCCAGATGAGAAAGCACCTTCTCCTCAGACCTCATCTATACAGAGGAGTGATCACTGGTTGCACTGATCTTTCAAGACCATTTTTTATGATTGCTTATTTCCTGAAATGTTTTATTTTTTATCAAAATCACAATAATAATTATACAAAATTCAGAAGAAAATATCAAAGTGAAAGAAGAATTTTAAAAAATTATCCATAACCGTGTCAGGTATAGTAATAACCACTGTGAATATTTTGGTGTTTTTCATTCATTTTGTGTATATACACATATATTAAATATGTGAAAATATGGAATGACATTATTACATTTATTTGATAATCTTCTTCTAAACATTTCATCAACATACACTACAGAAAAATGCACTACCTCCTTTTTTACCCAGTACATAGCAATCACCTTAACCCATCATTATATCCTCTTCTGCACCGGAGTGTTTGATAACTGCAGCATTCCTCCGTGAACCTGCCACTCTCTGGTATTCTGGAATTTCCTGCAGTCAAATAACTTTCTAATATGAATTTCAGCTCTTCAGGAGGACTCTTTCTCTTTTTTTGGCTGTACTGCATGGCTTGCAGGATCTTAGTTCCCTGGCCAGGGATTGAACCCACGCCCTCAGCACCTCAGCAGTAAAAGCACAGAGTCCTAATTACTGGACTGCCATGAAATTCCCCAGTAGAACTATTTTTCAAAAAACATTTACCTATTTATTTTTGGCTGTGCTGGGTTTTCGTTGGTGCTCAGGCTTTCTCCAGTTGCGGAGAGCAGGGACTACTCTCTCGTGGTTCTCCGGCTTCTCACTGCGATGGCTTCTCTTGTGGTGGAGCACGGGTTCTAGGATGCTCAGGCTTCCATAGTTGCAGCACGTGGGCTCAGTAACTGTGGCTCTGAGGCTCTAGAGCACAGACTCAATAATTGTGGCCCACAGGCCTTGCTGCTCCTTGGCATGTGGGATCTTCCCAGATCAGGGAATTGGCAGGCGGATTCTTCACCACTGAGCCACCAGGGAAGCCCTAGTAAGATAATGCTAATAAGCATGTCTGGGTTTGGGGCCCAGGAATCTTCACTTTAAATAAGCCCATCTAGAAAGTCTTATGAGCATTAAAGTTTGAGAGAACCTGGCCTTTCACCACTTTAAATGTGAGCATTCCTTCTTGGTGTGTCATTTTCCAGATTGGTTGCGGTGGTAGCCCTCATGTTCTTCATGAAAGGAGCTTTGCGTTCTTCCGTAGCTCCTAGATTGTAGGGTCTCTGCTTAGCAGGAGGTTGTGTGGAGATGAGATGCCTTAGAGGGGCGAGCCGGCTCCATCACTTGCTTACCCACTTTTACCCTCAGAGCCTGGATTATCTTGCAAAACGTTGATGGTGAAGATAATTATCTCCCGGGGATGCTCCAAGGACTGCTTGAGATAATGCTTGAGAAGTCTCTGCAAAACAAAACCTGCTCTACAATTTTTTTACCATTATTATTCTCCACAGTTCTACCCTTTTCCCTCTCAGCCATAGAGGGGTCCTGGGTAACAGTTGCTCCTACACCTGTGATGTCCTGTATAGCAGCCGCATGTGACTTCTGAACATTTAAAATGTGGCTAGTCTGGGGAATTCTCTGGTGGTCCAGTGGTTGGGACTCTGTGCTTCCACTTCAGGGACCCTAGGTTTGATCCCTGCTCTGGGAACTAAGACCCCACAAGCCACACAGGTTGGCCAAAAAAAAAAGTAACAGGTCTGAATATTATTAGGTTTTATTTTTTAACATTTATTAAAATATAGTTGATTTACAATGTTGTGTTACTTTTGGGTGTACAGCAAAGTGATTCAGTTATACAAATAATACATGTATGTTGTTCTTTAGATTCTTTTCCATTATAGGTTATTTGTTGTTGTTTAGTCACCAAGTCGTGTCCGACTCTTCTGGTGCCCCATGGACTATAGCCCACCAGGCTCCTCTGTCCATGGGTTTCTCCAGGCAAGAATACTGGAATGAGTTGCCATGCCCTCATCTAGGGATTGAACCCATGTCTCCTACACTGTCAGGTAGGTACTTTACCACTGAGCCACTAGGGAAGCCCACTTATTGTTCATTATAAGATACTAAATATAACTCCCTGTGTTATACAGTAGGTCCTTGTTGGTTATCTGTTTTATATATGGTAGTGTATATTTGTTAATTCCAAATTCAGTTTATCCCTCCTTGCCTTTCCCCTTTGGAAAGGTAGGTTTGTTTTCTATGTCTATGAATCTATTTCTTTCTCATAGATAAGTTCATTTGCATTAATTTTTTTTTAGATTCCACATATAAACAATATATGAAACTTGTCTGACTTCACACAGTATGATAATCTTTAGGTTCATCTGTTGCTATGAAAGGCATTATTTCATTCTTTTTATGGCTAAGTAGTATTCTATTATATATACATACTACATCTTTGGGGCTTTCCTGGTGGCTCAGTGGTAAAGAATCCACCTGCAATTTGAGAGACCTGGGTTCAATCCCTGGGTTGGGAAGATCCCCTGGAAGAGGGCATGGCAACCTACTCCAGTATTCTTGCCTGTAGAATCCCCATAGTCTGGTGGGCTACAGTCCATGAGGTCACAAAGAGTCAGACACAACTGAGCGACTGAGCACACAGCATACCCACCTCTTTATCCATTCCCCTGTCAATGGACATTTAGGCTGCTGCCTTGCCTTTTGGCTATTGTAAATAGTGCTGCTATGAACATGAGAGGTGCAGATATCTTTTTGAATTAGAGTTTTCTCCAGATATATGCCCAGGAGTGGGATTGCTAGATCATATGGTAGTTCTGTTCTTAGTTTTTTAAGGAGCCTCCATACTGTTCTCCACAGTGGCTCCACCAACTTACATTACAAAGAACATATATATACATGTATAACTGAGTCATTTTGCCATACAGCAGAAATTAACACAACACTGTAAATCAAATATACCTCAATAAAATTTCAAGAAAGCAAAAACAAAAACTAATCAGTGGTCGCCCAGGGCTTGAATTTACTACAAAGGGGCTTGATGAACGTTTTGTATCATAGGAAAAGTTCTATATCTTAACTGTGGTACCCAGCTTAGATATTTGCCTGAAGTCACTTACAGAGGAGAATTCTCTGGTGGCCTAGTGGTTAGGACTTGGTGCCTTCACTGCCAAGGGCCGGGATTCAATCCCTGATTGGGAAACCGAGATCCTACAAGTCACATGGCCAAAAAAAAAAAAAAAAAGCCTCATAGAACTCTATACTGAAAAGAGGAAATTTTACTGTATGTAAATTATATTTCCATAAACTTAAAAAAGAATGCACAGTCCACATTTTACTGTAAATTTTACTTCAAAGAAATCCATATTGGAATATCGGGATCTAGTTGTGTCTGTTGGTATGTTTAGGGGTGACAGGCTGAGTCCTGCAACCTGCCCTGAAATGTATCAGAAGTGAGATGTAGGGAGAGTCAGACACAGGTGCGCACAGATGTGCCACAAAGTAAGTGTAGTAAAACGTTCATGGGAAAACAGAGGTCTGCAGTTCTCTAAGTGCTGTGCTGGGGAACCCCCAGCATCACCCTCACCTGGAAACTTGATAGAAGTGCATGTTCTCAGGCCAGACCCACTGAATCAGAACTAGAGGAGCCTTTGAAGTGACTCCAATGCAGGCTGGAGTCAGAGAATGCTTGACTAGATGCTGGTATGTTGGTGTTCCTTGTATCTGCACAGAGTCATGTCCGACTCTGTGCGACCCCATAGACGGCAGCCCACCAGGCTCCCCCGTCCCTGGGATTCTCCAGGCAAGAACACTGGAGTGGATTGCCATTTTCTTCTCCAATGCATGAAAGTGAAAAGTGAAAGTGAAGTCGCTCAGTTGTATCCGACTCTTAGCGACCCCATGGACTGCAGCCTACCAGGCTCCTCCATCCATGGGATTTTCCAGGCAAGAGTACTGGAGTGGGGTGCCATTGCCTTCTCCAAGTTCCTTGTATAGTTCTGAGTTTTCTGTGTGTTTGAAAATCTTCATGATGAGGTGTTTGGGTGGAGCCTGTGTAAGCCTAGGAGCCAGCCCCCAGCACTGCCTCAGGAAGGCACACCCTTTGTGGGGGGTGCACGGGGGGCTTTCCAGCCTTCTGTTCCCCCATCTCTGTCAATAGCCCTGACTTCTCTCATAACCCTATCTAAAATGGGGTTTTGTGGGTAAAGTGGTATCTTGTTATTTAGCATGATAAATGCCCAAAATGGTGAAATTAAAAGTATTTAAGTAGAGATTGGTCCAGTTGCCAGGGCAGGCATGGGAATTTGAAGGCCTGTGGCCTGTGTCGCTCGGACCAGGCCTGGGCTGTGGAGGCCTCAGGGGGGCTCAGCCTTCGTCTCTCAGGAATGTTGCATCTGGGGGTCGGGGGGAAGGAGGTGCTTACGGGCAGAGGACCGAGAGCTGAAACTTCTTTGAGCCTCCAGAGCAGGTTGTATGTATTATTCTGAGCCTACTTTGCTAATAAGTGTCTCGTAAATGCCTGTTTGTATCTGGATTCAGCCTGAGACTCGCTTTCCTTTTGACCCAGGAATGAGCTGGGGGGAGGGGCATGGAGCTAACCCCAACCCCTTGAGAATTCTGTGGCAGCCATCACCCCCTAAAAGGAACAGCAGGGCCTCACGTGACCAGATCAACTCAGGCCAGTTGTAGCAGCAGGGGACAGATTCCTTGATATCTAGGCAGTTTAGGAAATTCCACGTGAGTGCCTTACCAGAAGTTCAGCCGTTTGCCGTCAGTACTTTAAAAATTCTTTCCTGAGTATTCACTGCAATTCACATAAGGCTTTTAGACTTCCTTTAAATCCTGGTTAGCCTTCATCACAGCCTTCTTTTGATAGGTGGACATGTCCTTTTCTCCCAGATTTTCCAAAACATTTACTGATTACTCAAGGATGTTCATTCTACATGGAAGGAAGTCTAACTGGGCCGTATATTGTGTTCATGCATGCTAAGTCACTTCAGTCCTGTCTGATTCTTTAAGACCCTACGGACTGTAGCCCATTAGGCTCCTCTGTCCATGGGATTCTCTAGGCAAGAACACTGGAGTGGGTTGCCATTCCCTTCTCCAGGGGATCTTCCTGACCCAGGGATTGAACCTGCATCTCCTGTGGCTCCTGCATTGCAGGCGGGTTCTTTACCTCTGAGCCACCAGGGAAGCCCATATTATGATCAGACTTGACATTTAATTCTACATTAATAATGCCTCTTCCAGGCTGGCCCCTTGTGTAGGGCTCTTCACCTGGTTGTCACAGATCCCAGAGTTTGTGGATGAAATTCAAGAGGCTTGTGAACTTGGATGGGGAAGAGTTGTGTCTTTATCTTCTCCAACTTGCAACTGAAACTTAGCTCCTTCTGTGGTGAATGTGGGCAGCATAGCACAGACAGGTTAGCAGACCTGTGTCTCTGTCTCCAGTAGGAATCAGACATTTTCATATCACATGATGATTTTTTAGTTATTCTGTTTTAAAAAATAAATGTATTTATTTTAAGCTGTGCTGGGTCTTCGTTGCTGCACGGACTTTATCTAGTTGCAGTTCAGTTCAGTTCAGGCGCTCAGTCATGTCCAACTCTTTGCTACCCCATGGACTGCAGCACGCCAGTCCTCCCTGTCCCTCATCAACTCCCAGAGTTTACTCAAACTCATGTCCATCAAGTCAGTGATGCCGTCCAACCATCTCATCCTCCTTAGTCCCCTTCTCCTCCTGTCTTCTATCTTTCCCAGCATCAGGGTCTTTTCCAATGAATCAGTTCTTCACATCAGGTGGCCAAAGTACTGGGGTTTCAGCTTCAGCATCAGTCCTTCCAATGAATACTCAGGACTGATTTCCTTTAGGATTGACTGGTTTGATCTTTGTGCTGTCCAAGGGACTCTGAAGAGTCTTCTCCAACACCACAGTTCAAAAGCAGCAATTCTTTGGTGCTCAGCTTTCTTCATGGTCCAACTCTCACATCCATACAAGACTATTGGAAAAACCATAGCTTTGACTAGACAGACCTTTGTGGCAAAGTAATGTCTCAGCTTTTTAATATGCTGTCTAGGTTGGTCATAGCTTTTCTTCTAAGCAGCAAGTGTCTTTTAATTTCATGGCTGCAGTCACCATCTGCAGTGATTTTGGAGCCCAAGAAAATAAAGTCTGTCACTGTTTCCATTGTTTCTCCATCTATTTGCCATGAAGTGATGGGACCGAGTGCCATGATCTTAGTTTTTAGAATGTGAGTTTTAAGCCATCTTTTTCACTCTACTTTTTCACTTTCATCAAGAGGCTCTTTAGTTCCTCTTTGTTTTCTGCCATAAGGGTGGTGTCATCTGCATATCTGAGGTTATTGATATTTCTCCCTGCAGTCTTGATTCCAGCTTGTGCTTCATCCAGTCTGGCATTTCGCATGATGTACTCTGCATATAAGTTAAACAAGCAAGATGACAGTGTACAGCCTTGCCATACTCTTTCCCAATTTGGAACCAGTCTGTTGTTCCATGTCCAATTCTAACTGTTGCTTCTTGACCTGCATACAGATTTCTCAGGAGGCAGGTAAGGTGGTCTGATATTTCCATCGTTTTAAGAATTTTCCACAGTTTGTTGTGATCCACACAGTCAAAGGCTTTAGTGTAGTCAATGAAGCAGAAGTAGATGTTTTTCTGGAATTCTCTTGCTTTTTCTATGACCCAACAGATGTTGGCAATTTGATCTCTGGTTCCTCTGCCTTTTCTAAATCCAGCTTGAACATCTGGAACTTCACGGTTCAAGTACTGTTGAAGCCTAGCTTGGAGAATTTTGAATATTACTTTGCTAGTGTGTGAGATGAGTGCAATTGTGCAGTAGTTTGAACATTCTTTGGCATTGCCTTTCTTAGGGACTGCAGTGAAAACTGACCTTTTCCAGTCCTGTGGCTACTGCTGAGTTTTCCAAACTTGCTGGCATATTGAATGCAGCACTTTCACAGCATAATCTTTTAGGATTTCAAATAGCTCAGCTGAAATTCCATCACCTCCACTACCTTTGTTCGTAGTGATGCTTCCTAAGGCCCACTGACTTTGCATTCCAGGATGTCTGGCTCTAGGTGAGTGATCACACCATCGAGGTTATCTAGGTCATTAAGATCTTTTTTGTATAGTTCTTCTGTGTATTCTTGCCACCTCTTTTTAATATCTTCTGCTGCTATTAGGTCTATACCATTTCTATTGTTTATTGTGCCCATCTTTCCATGAAATGTTCCCATGGTATCTCTAATTTTCTTGAAGAGATCTCTAGTCTTTCCCATTCTATTGCTTTCCTCCCTTTCTTTGCATTGATCACTGAGGAAGGTTCTTATCTCTCTTTGCTATTCTTTGGAACTCTGCATTGAAATGGGTATATCTTTCCTTTTCTCCTTTGCCTTTCACTTCTCTTCTTTTCTCGGTTTTTTGTAAGGCCTCCTCAGACAACCATTTTGCCTTTTTGCATTTCTTCTTCTTGGGGATGGTCTTGATCCCTGCCTCCTGTATAATGTCACAAACCTCCATCCATAGTTCTTCAGGCACTCTGTCTATCAGGTCTAATTTCTTGAATCTATTTGTCACTTCCACTGTATAGTCATAAGGGATTTAATTTAGATCATACCTGAATGGTCTAGTGGTTTTCCCTACTTTCTTCAGTTTAAGTCTAGTTTCGGTGAGCAGGGGCTCCTCTCCAGTTACAGCGCGCAGGCTTGTCGCTGCAGTGGCTTCTCGTGTTGTGGAGCATGGGCTCTGCGGTGCTCAGGCTTCCGTAGTTCAGTCATTGCAGCGCCCAGGCTCTAGAGCCCAGGCTCAGTAGTTGTGGTGCACAGGCTAAGTTAACTGCTCCACGGCATGAGGGGTCTTCTCAGATCAGGGATGGAACCCGTGTCTCCTGCAATGACAGGCGGATTCTTTACCACTGAGCCACCAGGGAAGCCCCTAGAGTTGAAAGACCACTTATGGTCACCACTGCCTCAAAACTAGGGAAGTTGTTAGGTCTGCCAATAGATTTTAATGCATGAATAAAAAAACACGTATTACTATATCGCCAGATGGCTATAATATTTGATCACTGTATTTCAATAAAACTAGGTTGCTTTGGAATCATATGTATTTTATTTTATGCCCTAGAAAATAATCTGAGAAGTCCACTGGCTTCCCTAGATTATTACAGAGGCTCTTGGCTCAGAAAAGGTGAAGAAGAAAAAAATCTTGCTTAGCCAGATTGAGAGATGTTATTTATTTCTGAAACATGTAAGGGTTGGAAACCCATCCCTTACACACAACCCCACTCTCAGGGCTGTGCCAGTGGGACTTCAACAATTACTGGGAACTCAGAGGAGCTGGCGGGAGGGGGATGGCAAAGTGCAGGTGGCGACGGTGCTGGCTGAAGAACCGGCTCCTGCCCTCCGTCAGTGGTCCAGGGCCCTCCACCCCCGGGCCTGGGGACATGCTGGCATTTCATCATCATGGAGACAGCCTTTGCTCCTAAAAATAATCATCTTCAGAGTCCTCACTTGGGTGAGAGCCTCGGGCTCTTCAGTGGCACCGGAACAAGAGCAGATGCACCGCGAATGGACCACAGTCTTCCGTGAAGCTCAACCTGGCCCGCTGTTCAGAAATGCAATGGACAGCCTGGCTTTGCTGGCTGTAAAACCCACCTGGAAGCTGTTTCAAGCTCAGTAGGAAGACGATTGTTTATTGAGAGGAGGACGGGGAGGAGAGCCCTGTTAGGCCTCCTAAAGACACTGAGAAGACAGGCCCTTGCTGGCCAGCACGCTCTGGGTACGGTGCACCAGGCACCACATCTGCATTTGAAACCTGGCTTAGCTGCGTAGTAACCAGGAGATCAGGGGCAAACTGAGGTCTCTGAGCCTTCTTTCCTCTCTGTGAAATGCATTCATCAGTGGGTATTTTGGTTGTTTGAGTATGTTAAATTTCACCAATTTCTGCTCATCTACCCCACTTCCACCAAGAAAAGGCTGTGAAGTAAAGCATAAAGGACCAATCGTGTTTTAAAACCAGTATCCACTTGTTAATGCCTTTTGTCCTATTAAGTAAATGTTTAAGAATAAATTGTCTTCAAACTAAATGTCAGTCAACTGTGCAAAGTCACACAAACCATTTTTTGCGTGTGTGTTTATTTTTTACATGGAAACAACAGTTCAGTAGGAGCAGATATCTTTGTTAGAATACAATAAGAAAAAATATTTAATTCTGCCTTCCAGATTTGAGGGGTGAAGTGGTAAGCTCTCTGAGCCTAATTCTTGGTAACGATATTAGAATTGTGTTTCTAAGCCCCCATGCCTGTGTTTAAACCACACAGCCTTCCATGGGGCACCCCACCCCCTGCCCCCGGTACCCCATCTGTGCTCTCCACAGGGGCCCGTGTGTGAGCCTCAGATCCCAGCTGCAACGCCCCCTGAACTCTCAGCCTTGCTCTGCTGGGCCATCGCTTTGAACTTCCGTGGTGACGCTGCTCCATGAATCGCCTCGCATTAGGATTCCTCTCCCATGCAGGGGTCTCTCATCGGCCCTTCTGTCCGCTCTCCTTGAGCCCCTTGGCACAGACGTGCTCAGCTGGCGTGCAGGCCTGTCCTGCCATGGTCAGCAGTGCACCAGAGGAAACTGAATGGTACGTGACTGTGGGATCCTGGGCCTTTTAAACAACACAGTGATGTGTGGCCCCCGGACTGTGCTCAGCGTTCAGCAGTCGACTTCACGCGTGAAATTCACGCGTGAAATGTGTTCTCAGCTGAGCAGACGCGAGCACTTGTTTTTCACACGACCGCAGTCCGAGCGTCAGTGTTTGGCCCACTGTGCCTGCCTGCGCGCTTTCGTGCCATGACTTCACTGCACAGTCACGCCCAGTGCTGCCAGGGGATTCTCAGGGCTGTGCCCGGCCGGCCCCTATGGCCCTTGAGATCAGCTTCTTAGACAGGAGAGCCGCTTCCTGGAAGGGAGACGGCAAATTCCCTGTGCCTTCCTCCTAGGGGGAGGAACCACTCCACTCGGGAAAGGAGCTGAAATCACTGGACTGTCGCTCTTTACCCCTCGTTGCAACTTCCTGAGTCTTTCACTGACACAGGCCAACGGGGTGTGGCCTCGCAGTCCTAACCCTCTGAACCAGCGGCCGCTCTTGAGACTGAGCCACCTCATGTGCGTGTGTGTGTATGTGTGTGTGTGTGTGTGTATGTGAGAAAAATGACAGGGCTCAACTTTGATCAGTTCAGCTAATTATGCAATGAGTGTAAATACAAACTCAAAGGTGGAGTCGTGACATAATACCTATGCATGTCAGCAAAGCCATCTGCATATTTCCAGCTCTAACCTGTACATCCCACATTCTTCTCTTTGTATAACATCATTCAAGGAAAACTAGGACTATCCCTGTACCAGAACCCTGAATTTCAGAGACCCCCTCCCACCCGATAACACACCACTCTGCTCTTGCCAAATAAAATACTCGTCAGGCCTTAAAATGGCTTAGAATTAACTCCACGGCTGGCCTTCATGGTGTTTGCCCTATGGTGTTCCTTCCTGAGGTTAGGGAAATTCCATTCAAAGTCCCCAAATTCTTCTACTTTTTTTCAGTATGTCTAGCCCATAAAATTTAATATGGCTAGATCGTTCTACAAAACAAAATTCACTATCTCCAGGATGCTGGTCACAGAATCATCATAAATGACTTCTTTAGATTTTCTGATCTTGATTCCTAGGAACACGTAGCTACAGGCTGTAACTGGGAGCAGATGGTGCTGTTATCTTCCGTAGAAATTCATTTCCCTCCCCAGATTTGACATTAATCATTAGGTGGAAAACTGACAGAAAGATTATGAGCTTTACCGTTTCGTCTAAATAAAACTTTCTTTTCCCTCTTAATATTTGGTGAGCTCCAGCTCTTCAGAATTTTTCCTCAGATAAAAGTTTGGAGGAGCACCTACCATATGCTGGAGACTTCACTGTCTCTCTCACTGGGTCCTCATGATTCATGTGGGACAGACATGAATCCCTGCTCTGTGAAGGCAGAAACCAGGGCTCTGTAAAGTTATTAGAAACCTGGTCACAATCTCACAAGTAACCAGATGAACTGGCTCCAAAGACTGGTTGGGTTTCTCCAGTACCTTTGGCTGCCTCTTGGACCAGACATTGTGTGCTTGCAAGCCGAGATGAGGGAAGGCTTCCTGGAGGACGTGGCAGGATGGGGAGCTGATTTAAGATCAGGAGGATGGAACTTTCAGAGTAGTGAGTAGGAAAAAGAATTAAGGATCAAAGCCATATGGGAAATAAATCGAAATACAGCTTACACATAGCATTCCTGGGCACCCAAAATCACCCTTTTGACAGCAGTTAACTTTAATGTTCTCTTGCATTTATTAATCACTGCCCATGTGCCAGTCCCTGTTCCAGGCGCAGAGGATGGGGCTCAGGTTGAGAGGGTCCAGCCCTGTGGGCGACAGTGCTGTAAGGCCTCTCCTTCCACAACCTCCATCTACCCACCCATCTGCCCCGCCTTTTCCAGGAGCCTCAGAAGCGGGGCCAGAAGACAAGTCTCAGACAGAAGCCTGGAATAGGTGGCAGAGCAGTGCAAGGAGGGTCTGTCTGTCCCAAGCTGCCCGAGGGTGGGGTCACTGCAGGCCGAGGGTGAAGGGGATCACGGGAGGGGACCCGCTAGTCCACTGCTCTGTTATCTGTGCATGGCTGCCTGGGCCCCAATCCACCAGGTACACCTGTACCTGCCCATCGCCCCGCTCCCACACCAGTACCTGCAGGTCCTCCGCACGCCCACCTTGCCTGCATCCTAGGGGCCTCGCATCCCCGGTGCTCGGGGAAGGCTCTTCCCACCTGCCCTCAGCTCCACTAGGGCGGGAATGGGCACCCCAGGGAGACGACAGAGCCTGAGGAGCTACAGGCCACAAGTGGAAGGGGTGCCCACAACTGGTCAGGGGGACTCTGGTTGTCTGCTGCCTCCTTCTTCCCTGGCCTCCATGCACCTGCTGCTCCAGTGAGCAAATCCGCCTACGTTTGGTTTCCAGATGGGTTTTGTTTCATCAGCAAAGTGTTTTCTTAAAAAAACACTTTGAGAAAGCGTTTTGACTCTGTGACCATCTAGGCGAGTCTCCCTCATGCTGGGGCCTCACCTAGTGGTCCTTGCAGGTACCTGTTTGGTTGAGGGGGGGCAATCTATGTCTCTGTCCGTGTCCCTCCAGCCTAACCTGAGGCTGAGCTGGGTCCATGCCTTCTCAACAGCCCGCTCCCCCACCGCCCCCCATCAGACTTCCTGAGCCTGCAGCTGCTTCAGGGTAAGAGCAACACAGACAGCGTGCGAGTGGATGCATGTCACGTCCACCAAAAGCTTTGCTCACAGGCACTGAGACACAGATTGCATGTGATTCTCTTGAGTCATGAAATACTTTTTTCTGATTTTCCCTCATCATTTGCAAATGCCAACAGTGTTCTTATCTCATGGATCATGGAAGAACAGGTGGTGGGCTCGATGAGCCCTGGCCCCAGACCGGGTGAGTCTCCATCCTCCAGAACTCCCGCTGGAGCCCCACCTCCAGGACCTTGGGCTGTGGCCCCATTTGGAGAGAGGATCTTCATGGAGGAAGTCAAGTTGCAATGAGATCCTTAGGGTGGGCTGCAATCCATATGCTTACGTGTCTGGCCTCAGAGCCACCCTGCTGGCTGACCGCCTCTCCCCGAGCCCCGCCATCTGCTGTCCCCACTCCATGTGGACCTTCTCAGTGATCCCGCTGCCCTCGGTAGCTGAGCCACAGGCCTTACCAGTCCCGGGGCCCAGCCACCCCTGCCCTCCTCCACCAGCACTTCCAGGGCTGTGTGATGAGTGCTGCCTTCATGGTCCCCTTCCTCCATGAAAATTAAAATGCTGTCTATACCTGTGTATAATCCAGACTGGACTGGCTGTTACACACTCAATGTTAGTACATTCACACTTTTCTTTTGATTTTAAGAAAATGAAAACATTTTTGTGGCCACTGGGTCTGCTGCTGAGGCTCACGGGAGACGTGAGAGGGACCTAGGCCATCACGTGCCCCTAGCCCCTCCAGCTAAACACGCAGCTCAGTTACTACAGCGCTGCTCTGCAAAAGCACCTTGGGACAAGTCCCCGCCCTTACTCATCCTCAGTGGGGGCCCTGTCAGTGCCGCCAAGAGGAGGGCTGTGAGCAGTGAACTCTTCCCAGACACCCTGCCCCTCAGGCCTGGGGCTCTGTGCCCACTCTGTGCCCGACTGGCTACCATCGTCCCTCAGCGTGCAGGGGCCCCTTCCTGGGGAAGGCCAGCCCCAGGTGATTCGGTGGGAAGTTTGCCTCCTGGAGGCTATAAATTCCATGCCGACAGGGTCCCGTCTGGTCTGGTTTGCTCACCGTCATGACCTCAACACCCAGCACTGTGCCTGGAATTCAACACACATATGGTGGATGAATGAACAAAAAAATATTTATGATTCCTGAAATTCCACCAAGGGAGATTCAGTCTTGTGAACCTTAAGGGTTTTTCCGCTCCTGGCTTCCCTCTAAATAAAGCACAAGTGCTGCTGCTGCTGCGTCACCAGGCTTCTCTGTCCCTGGGATTCTCTAGGCACGAATACTGGAGTGGGTTGCCATTTCCTTCTCCAACGCATGCATGCACAAGTACTCAGTGGTTATCAGTGATGTGGACCTGCAGCCCCGAAGGGGCCAGATATGGCCTCCTAAGAGACCATAGGCGAGGACCAGGCCGGATGTCTTGGGCCCGCTGATGAAAAGGATCTGGGCTTTGCGATCCTGCACTGTTTTTCTTGTACTTAGTGATCAAAAAGTAGTCTGGAGAAGAGACTGATAAATGTGTGCAGTATGTGGTAGGGGCTGTGTCCAGCAGCCTGTGTTTGGAGAGCGTGTTCCACGGCGTTCCGTGTTCCCGGCCTGCAGCCGCTCACAGACATCCCCCTCCCAGCTTCCGCCCCACCGGCCATGCTTCTTGGCTTCTCCCTCTGTCTCCTGCCACTTCTTCCCTTCCTGGCCAGATTTCATCTAAAGTGTCTCCAGATTTCTGCAGCTTTGTTCAGTACTAGAGTCGTTACACGTTCATCACAGGGATCATCACAATGCTTCACCTCTCCACACTTTCAGTTGTGTGTTGAATAGATGGGTGTGCACCTGCCCCTTGATCTGGGGGTAACCTTTGTTTAAAAGCTTTTTTTTCTCTTTCTAGATGTAAATAAAACTTCCATTCACCATCATCTTCTTCCCTCCATCATCATTCCACCCTGGAAGAAAAACATTAAAATGCAGACGTAGTCCTTCATAATAAGCCAAGTCCTGTTTGGTGTGAATGTAGCTTATTATTATCAGCAGTGCTGAGAAAAAGAATTCCTTGGTTGTCAGCAGCCATTTACAAGAGATAGTGTCTCTCTATCCATTCTTATTTATTATTAATTCCTTAAAGTTCCAAGGTCCTCTTCTGAGGAAAGCCCATGAATTAGAACTAATTAAAACTACTTACATGACAAGAATAATATTTCCTGTTAACAGAAAATATTCCAATGATTTTGGGGCCACTGACAAAGGAATGGTTTCTAATTTCAGAGAGATTCTATTTCAACTTGAGGGCAATCAGGTGAGGAGGGCCCCCTTACTGTGGTTATTTCGTTTTTGCCATCTCCACGGGACGCCACATGCTTGTTTATTATGTAAAAAAGTTAGCGGGTGACTTCTGTGTACCCGGCTGCGGGCCAGATAGTATTGTAGCTGCTGTACCTATCTAGACCCTGGGCCCTCAGAGAGCCAGACTCACCGGAGAAACAGGACGAGTCTTCGAATGACCACTCCTCAGCCGGTGCTGCTGGGAGTTCACAGGAAAGGAAAGGGGTCATTCCCAGCGGAGATCCTCCAGGATGGCTTCTGGGAGACGCCACCACAGAGCCAGGCCCCGGCGGGGCGTGTGATGGTTTCTTTCCTGCTGCCGTGACGCCCCCACCAGCAGCTGAAGCATCACAGGTTTACCGTCTTCCAGTTGTGGAGGCCAGAAATCCAAGTGCCACCTCAGCAGCTAAAACCCAGGCGTTGGCAGGATGGCCTTCGTCCTGGAGCCTCCAGGGAGAGTCTGCTTCCCATCCTTCTGCGTGGCTCTCTGGGTCTGTGGGACCCAGGACCCTGTTTTCCTGCTAGGTGCAGGCCGAGAGCTTCCAGAGGTGCAGGGGGCGTCTTCTGACCTAGCTTCCTGTCATGGAATGAGTGGAGGCTTCTTCAGGCCACAACCTGTGCTGTTTACCTTCCGACAGCAGTGGCCTCCTCCTCCTCCAGCTGCTGCACTGTTCCTGCCCTCCCCTTTCCAGCAGCAGGTCCCAGAGCTTTCTTGGTTCTTGGCCACAACGCCTCCCACCTTCTCCATCCAGTGGGCTCCAGGCTCCGGTGGCTGCAGGGCTTCAATCCAGCGGGTGTTTCCTTTTACTTGCTTCCTAGCCGCTTGCACCGTGGTTGATCCCTCCCTCCTTGAAGCACTCTTCCTTCTGTTTCTGAGAAGCCGTATTTTCTCTCGGGCCCCTGCAGCTGATCTGTTTCCTGTGCAGACTCACCGTGGACGGTGCATTTCCTCAGCGTCAGGCCCCTTCCTCCACACCTCACCCATAGCATCTGCGGTCGACTTAGAGCACCTTGGCTACAGATTCGTGTTCACCGTGGTCTTCCTAAGGTCTCCGTCCATCCACTCTGCTCCAGCTCAGAAGATACCTCCAGAAACAAATCCACTGAGATCTCAAAGTGTTACCACTATTATTTCCCCATTTTGGCCACTTTCCCCTAGTCCATTGTTACCATCTTGGCTTAAACCCATCACCTCCCTCTACAGCTAGTAACCTTCTGGCCCATCCCCCTCCTTCCTCCCAGCTCCCAGCCACTCCACAGCTGATCCGGACCCTGCCATTCCTCTACTTCCCCCCACCCCCCACCGCCATGACTCCTACTGTTCTGAGTATTAAGACTTAAATCCTTAAAATGCCCTTAAAGGCCCCAGGTGCCCTCCTCCTCCTCCTCACCTCCCATCTCTCCCTGTATCTCTGCATTCCATTCTCTGGGAATTTGAGATTCTGGGTCCTGTTCTTCCCCACACAGGGCCTTTGTATATGCAGCTCACTGGCTCTCCGACACTTTCCCGTTTCTTCTTGTTAATTTCTTCTCCACTTTGGCATCTCAGCTAAAGTGCTTCCCACATTTCCTGGACCAACCAGGTCATACTCCTTCTATGATAAGAGCTCAAGGAGCTGTAGTGTCTTTCCTTTGGGGGGATTCCCAGGTGGCACTAGTGGTAAAGAATCCGCCTGCCAATGCAGGAGACTTAAGAGACATGGGTTTGATCCTTGGGTCCACGTTGGGAAGATCTCCTGGAGTAGGAAGCGGCAACCTGCTCCAGTATTCTTGGTGGGCTGCAGCCCATGGAGTGGAAAAGAGTCGGACTGAGCACAGCACCACAGTGATGTTTGCTGTCTTTGTCGTGTCCCCAGAGCTGAGAGTATCTGGGTTTCCAATAATATTGAACAAATTAAGTGCTGCTGGAGAGCGTGACACACCTGGCCTGTCCTAAGTTCTCACTAAGTATTTCTCCTTTTGACTTTCAAAGCTCATCAAGAGACCAATGGGAAAATGTCCAGCAAATGGTTGGAAGAGTGAAAATGAAAACTTGGATTTTGTGATGCGGATCATAACTTTTGTGACCCATGAATACAGCAAGAAGTCTCATGTATGCAAAATAAAAGAGAGACAGGGTGGGCAGACTTAAGATCTTGTTTTGCCTTGAAGTCATCTTTCATTGTAGATGTAGACCATGCTCCACCCTTTTGTCCTGTGAACCAAGGGCACCAAGATGCCTTCCATCGCCCTGCAGACGTCTCACCTCCAACCTTACCTCCTGCAAAAGCTCCCAAATATATCTCCAGCCCATTTCCCACCCCCTCCCTCCACCACCACTCACCAGGGTTGACTCAACAGCACCAGATTGCCTGAGCCGGTTCTCCACCTGCCTTAAATTTCCGTCTGCCGAGACCTTTGTTTCTGCTCTCTCCTTCTTCTGAGACCTGTACCTTGAACTCTAATTCCTCCTTTCACCTCTGACTTTTTGAAGTCTAGTAGCTCTGGAATATTTTTCAAGTTCCAACCCTCAAGCCCAGAAACTCTTCTTGCCCTGGGGTTACCAGCCGTCAGATACAATCTTCATGACTGCTTCCTGACTTTTATAGGTTTCCCTTTGCTCTTTCAAGTGGGGCAGCCTGTCAGTCTTCCATAGGCTGTCTTCCACTTCTGCATGTGAAATCACCTTATCATAACCTCATCATGGTTTTCAGGATCAAAACCCACTTACCCAGCATCTGAAGAGAACACACAGTTTTCTTTTCATATCTCTTTGATAAAGCAAAACACGATGGTCTTAGAAGCAAATGTTCAGTAACAACCATAATGACATTTAGTTGTTTTTGTGGTTGCTTAGTTGCTGTGTCCAACTCCTTGCAACCCTATGGACCGTAGCCCACCAGGTTTCTCTGTCCATGGGATTTCCCAGGCAAGAATACTGGAGTGGGTTGCCATTTCCTTCTCCAGAGAATCTTCCCAACCCAGGACTTGAGTCCACGTCTCCTGCGTCTCCTGCATTGGCAGTTGGATTCTTTACCACTGGGCCAAGGGAGGCCCCAATGACATTTAGTAGTTAACTGTAAACTAAAAGTTAAAAATAGACTGTGAAAATGTCCCTTTTGCAATTACACAATTAAAAATTTCTTGTCAATTTAGATTGGCTCAGCTGTTTTCCTTTGAAAACATTAGGTTTGGACTTTCCTGGTGGTCCAGTGGTTGAGAATCCGACTGCCAATGCAGGGGGAACAGGTTGGATCCCTGGTCCAGGAAGATCCCACATGCTGTGGGACAACTAAGCCTGTGCACCACAACCATGGAGCCCATGCTCTAGGTCTGCAAGAGAGTAGCTCCTGCTCCGCTACAACTAGAGAAAATCCCAGTGTGCCAATGAAGACCCAGAGCAGCCAATAATAAATAAATAAAATGTAAAGAAAAAGGTCAACATCATCTGTCAGAAAAAATTTAGTGTTAATTTTGTTACAGAAATTGATTTCATTGAGACAAGAGTTGGAGCCTTATGTTCTTTGTTCTTCCTCCCTAAAGCAAGTTTTACCAATATTTACTGCAAATGATTAGATTAAGATCTGAAAGGAAAGTTTTAAAACATCTAGGAGCTTCCAGACTTTCATGGTGGGATTTTTCTTTCAATTACAGACACAAAAACATTCTGCCTATGTCTGCAAAGGAAACAGAAGTTGCAGCCAACTATAAATGCAATAAGAGAAGTAAGTGGATCGCCAGAGTTGCTCTCACAGCTCACTCAGCATGAAAGGTAAATGAATAGAGGATGTGGTAAGAAAAGAAAACTTGTTTTAGCAATTGTCTCTTAATAATGTAAAGTGTCAACATAAGAATTTTTTAAATGCAGAATGTGATTTTTATCTTGACAGTGTTTCTTTGAGGTCTTCTGGGAACACATCTTAAATTATTGAGCAATTCTGACTTATGCAACCACATACTTCATTACTCATCTGAGAAGCAGAGTGGCTCTCCGGAGGATGAAGCAGGGTTCTGTGTTGGACGCTGCCGGAGAGGCAGGTCTGCAGAGACTGGCAAGGTGGCCAGCCCTGCTGTGTTTCTGGGCCTTCCCCTAAGAATGAACACCCTGGAGGTTCTTACCAAAATTTCCAGGAAGCTCTGTTTTCCAAAATGGCTCAAAACAACTAGAAATAAATTAAAATCGGAGAAAATTTACTCACTCATGACTTTAATATTGGAAAATACATGTAAGAATTGAACTTTAGGGACTTCCCTGGTAGTCCAGTGGTTAGGACTTGGCACTTCCACTGTAGGAGGAATGGCTTTGATCCCTGGTCAGGGAGCTAAGATCCCAAAAGCTGTGCCTCATAACCAAAAAATTAAAAAAATGTCAGAAAATTACCAGAGGAAAACAACAAAAAAGTCCCTCAAAAGAACAAACAAGTGGGGGAGGGAAATGGAGAGTTAGTATTTAAAAAGGACAGAATGTCAATCTTGGATGATGAAAAATTTGTAAGTTTTATATTATGTATATTTTATCATAATAAATAAAGTAAAAAAAACCAGTTTATCATTAAAATAGATACCCCAACTAATACCTGGTATTGCTAACTCTTTCTACAAGTACCTACAGGTTTGCAGAACAGAGACCTCCAAAGAATAGTGGACCAAGAGATCGCCCTGGCTGACAGAGAGTGCTTGATACTGAGAAAAAGGTGATATTAAAAACTTTTATATTTCAGACGTTAAAACAGCCTTTAAAATTTCATTCAGTACATTCAAACCAGCAGTTAAGTTCCCCATTTGTAGTTTTAGGGAGAGAAAATGGTCCCTTTTCTTATGGAATTTTATAATCTAATTAAGGAGACAGACTACATGGGTATGAAACAAATTAAATCAGTGTAGCCCATCTTCTTTCTGCTTGTCTAGGCCTTTCGAAATCTGACCCTCTGCTTTTTCACTACTCCCCACAGAGAACATTCTTAGTTAGGCAGATTTGTTGTGTGCCCGCCACAGATAACAAAGAAGACTTTTCTTTCCAAAAATTGTGTTGAGACCAGAGCCTGCTTTCCAGCCACTAGGGTATAAGAGGCTAAGTCATAATCAGGTTGCTTGCATTCACAGGTGAGAAAGGGTGGGGGAGGGGGGCACATTGCACAGCGGCCTCGGGGGGACCCCTTAAACACCCTGGGCCCGGGGGCCCCCCTGCTCACTCCACAGGGACCAATCCTGTCCCCTTGGACAAAGTGACAAGGTCATGACTGTTTGAGATTATCTGAATACACCTTATAATTCAGTGTTTCCAAGCTCTGGATCTTGGTCAGATCCACCAAGGCTGGACTCCCAGCTCTTCATCTCTGGTGAGTTAGTTGGGCTCTCTGTGCTTTAGGGTCTTCTATAAAATGGGGTTAATAACAGTTGTTGTTCAGTTGCTCAGTCGTGTCTGACTGTGACCCCACGGACTGCTGTACGCTGGGCTTCCCTGTCCTTCACCATTTCCTGGAGCTTGCTCAAACTCATGTCCGTTGAGTTGGTGATGCCATCCAACCATCTCATCCTCTGTCATCCCTTTCTCCTCCTGCCTTCAATCTTTCCCAGCATCAGGGTCTTTTCCAAATGAGTCAGTTCTTCACATCAGGTGGCCAAAGTATTGGAGTTTCAGCTTCAGCATCAGTCCTTCCAATGAATATTCAGGACTGATTTCCTTTAGGATGGACTGGTTGGATCTCCTTGCAGTCCAAGGGACTCTCAAGAGTCTTCTCCAACACCATAGTTCAAAAGCATCAATTCTTAGGCACTCAGTTTTCTTCACAGTCCAACTCTCACATCCATACATGACTACTAGAAAAGCCATAGCTTTGACTAGACAGACTGTTGTTGGCAAAGTAAAGTCTCTGCTTTTTAATATGCTGTCTAGGTTGGTCATAGGTTTTCTTCCAAGGAGCAAGTGTCTTTTAATTTCATGCCTGTAATCACCATCTGCAGTGATTTTGGAACCCAAGAAAATAGTCTGTCACTGTTCCCATTGTTTCCCCATCTATTTGCCATGAAGTGATGGGACTGGATGTCATGATCTTAGTTTTTTGAATGTTGAGCTTTAAGCCAGAGGATTAACTCCTGGTGTACACACATAGTATATATGTATGTTAATCAAATTTATATCCAGCGAGGTTGCCACTGCCACAGACTTTGTGCTCAGAAGAACTTGTGCTTCCTTTCTCTTCTCTCCCCTTCTCAACTGGATGCATTATGTGGATGATTATTTAAACAGGTTTTTTTAAACTTGTCCTATGTAGAGTTATCAGGAATTATAAGACAAAAGTCACCCAGAACCGTTATGTCCAGAGACTATCATTTTCAATATTTGGCAGCATAATTTTCTGGACTTAAAATCACACACACATATGTACGTGTATATACATGTATACACACACACATATATACTGTTATATATTTTATATGATATATAATGTATATTTTGTGTATATAGCTTAAATGTAAATACATATATCATTTAACCAAATTAGATCCTGTATGCTGTTCTGTCACTTAAGTTTCTTGAATGTATCTAGGAGAGTGTAAGTTCTGCCAGTGGGTAAATGAAGTAGTTGTGCTCACTATGGTACCAACAGTGTTTGGTAAACCATGGTTCATGGCTGCTGCTGCTGCTAAGTCGCTTCAGTCATGTCCAACTCTGTGCGACCCATGGCAGCCTACCAGGCTCCTCCGACCATGGGATTTTCCAGGCAAGAACACTGGAGTGGGTTGCCAGTGCTTTCTCAGATAGTTCATGGTAGGTCCTCAAAAAAAAAAAAAAAAAAAAAAAACCAAGAGAATGATTGACTCTGTGTCAATAAACACAACTATTCTCCTATACTCTATATCAGTTTCCTCAAGTGAGACTCTATCTGGAAATTTGTTTCCAATTTGTTTCCTGTATATGTGAAAAATTTTAAAAGATGTTTTTAAAAAAAGGCACAAAGAATAATAACACAGCATACATTACTGAGCCTAATCACTGAGAATCAACAAATTTTAAAATTCGGACAGTTTGTTCCAAATAAAGAAGCAAAGACTGGAGAGAAAGATGACGCCCCCAGTTTCCTCCTGAGTCCAGTTTCCAGCCTCCCTGCTGTCCGGCCACAGCTGTCATGATTTCCGCGTGAACGTACCTTGTTGGTACGAGTATACACGACTTGATCAGATAGGTTTTGTGACATTTTGTTTATTTATAAACACGCTGTTGTATTGTATATACAGTTCTGCATCTCGCTTTTCTCCCCTCTGCAATGATTTTTGAAGTCTATCTACACTCACGTTTCACAGCTATTTTACATATTTTATTTCCCCACTGTTCCCCACGGCTGGACTTTTAGGTTCTTCCTGATTTTTCACTATTGCAAACAATTCCAAAATTTGATTAGGTGTTTCACTCATAAATTGTAAAGTCCATTTTATTTACAGCCTATTTGTTTTAGTTAGTCCTGTCTCTGTCGTCGAGGTCAGGGCAAGGGAAGGACCTTTTCCCCGCACACGAAGCGAGGAGGGGGCCGGCCCAGGCCGAGCGCAGGTGAGGGCGGAGGCCCGCGTCCAGGTGAGGGGCTGGGCGGGGCGCAGGTGCCGGGATCTGGGCTCCCCCCGGGAGCTGAGCGGGAGGGCGGGGCGGGGCCGGAGGGCCCTAGCGGACAGTCCGGAGCCTGACGCGCGGGAGGCGGGGCCGGCGTGGGCGGGACCGGGTTGGCCGGGGGCGGGACCAGGCTGGCTGTGAGGCGGGTCCGCCGCCGCGGGGGGCGGGACTGGGTCGGCTGTAGGGGCGGGGCCGGAGAGGGGCGGGGCCGCCGCCGCCGCGGGGAGCGGGGCGGGGTGGCGCTGACGCGACGGTCACGTGACGGCCCAGGAATGCCAACAATGTAGCGAATGTCCCGCTCGGGCTGCGCGCTGGGCCGCGGCGCTAGCGCCGGAAGATGGGGCCGCCCGCCCGCCAGCCCGCCGGCGCCCCGTGTCCCCGCCCGCTGGCCGCCCCCGGGCCCGGCGTCCCCCGCGAGGCCCCGGAGTTGCGGGCCAGGCGGCCGCGGACGGCGTAGACGGCGCGAGGTGAGCGGGGCGGTGGGGTCCGGACCCGGGACGGGGCGGCGGGCGGGGCCGCGCGCTCGGCCGGGGGGGTGTCCGCGCCGTCGGGCCGCCTCGGCCCCCGCCCCTCGCCCCTGCAGGCGGTGGTCCCCCGCCAAGACTTAGCTCCGCTCCGGCCGGGCCGCCCCCTCCCCCAATAATTCCCCCACTCCGACCCGGTCCGGAGCCGGGCCTCCCGGGCCCCCCGCGCCCGGCTCTGGGCCGGGTTCCGACCCGGCTCGCGGTCTTGGGGCGCCGGCGGGGGCAGGCGGGGCCTGGGTGGCACACCTGCCCGGCCCGCGGGCGTCGGCCGGGCCCGACCGGTGCGCTGGGCGTGCGGTCCGCGGGCGGCGGGGCCGGGGTCTCGCCGGGCTGGAATCCCGGCTGGAGCCCCCGCCCGGGGCCTCGCGGGGTCCAGCGCCTGGCAGGTAGAGTCAGTGGCCAGGCAGCTCTCTTCCCAAAGTGGTCAGCGAATACGTACGTTTTCAGAGGAAAGTTTGGCCACATTTTACTAAGAAACTTGAATGGAAAGTCACAAAATGTGTGTTGTTCACACAGGTGTTCAGTTTAAATTTTAACCCAGGAGTTGACAGCCTTCCCTTAGTAATGGAGAAAGTAACTCCTGGCGCATTATTAGGAAAATTGTGCTAAGGAGACTTTGGTCCATATTTTCAGTTGAATTTAAGCTCCGTTCGCTGCGATGGATCACCTTTTTTGAGCGCTCAATCTAGAGACTAAGCTACTTTGTATCTTTTCAGTTTTTTGTTTGTTTGTTTGTTTTCTTTAGCAAATGTATTAACAAGGCAGTAAGAGGAAAATCTTCAAAATAAGAATGCACAGACTATTTAAGAAAGTCTGTTTTAAATTATAATTAACAAGACACTGTGTTATTCAACCTCATAAAATTTGGTCACTGTTTAGTGAATATACCAGCATTCCTTTGAAATTAAAATTGCTGAACATTTAATAAATCTCAAAAAGTCAAGCAGTTTATTGAATAACATATCTGAGCAGAACTGTCATGAAAAATTATTAAGGTGAATTACTAGAATCTCGAAATTTTTGAACTGGAGAGAGTTCTTGCAGCTCTTCATCTGACTTGAAGTAGTTTTGACTTGGCTGTACATATTTCTTTCTTTCCTTAGCAAATCCCCGGGTTGGTGGGAGGGACTTTCCTTTGGGTGGGGGGGATGTTTTTAAAATAAGATGCCTTGTTATTTTGAATATCTTGTTGTAAATAGCCAGCCCTGGTCTCCTAAACCTCACTGCATGTGTGGGCTGGGGGTGGGGAGAGCTGTTGAAGCTGATAAATACTCGGTAAATTCACAGGAAAGATTTGGGGAACTTTGGGGGGGGGGTGTTCTGATTTGTATTGGAAAAAACAGATTAGTTGTTGAAAAGCTGCTTTTGTATTTTATTTCATGGTCATAATAACGTGAAATTTCTAAATAATGTTCTTCACTGATTTTTAAAAGAATGATGGGTTTGAAGAAAAATCAATTCACTGCATTTACTTTGCTTTGACTGTAAATCTGCTCTAAAAAAACTCTCTGAATCTCCATCATTTTTAAAGACCAGTCCATCCTCAGCAGTCCAGGGTCCCCAGCCCCACTGTGTGCGGGTGGCTGCCGCTCTTTGTGGAGATGGGGTTGGGTTTTATCACAGCAGCACCTGTGGAGGCTGCTGGGGCCTGAAGGTAGGTAGCCTGCTTTGCTGCTCACTTCCCTGTTGGTTGCTTTAAAGCCAACAAAGGTTGATACCCTTGGACAGAGAGAGAACAGTTACAATGCTAAAATTAGGGTGGGAATTTGACTCTGACATTGTTCAATGTTTGCCATTCACTCTAGGAAAACTTTGTATCTCTTGCCATCTGTCAACTTAGTAGTGACAGGTGGTTTTTTTTACTTAATTTTTGTCTGTGTGCCAATATTTGACGTTCATAGGAATTTTTCTGCAGGACAAGTGAAAACTCATATTTTGTAGCATTGGTTTGCATTTATTATTAACCGTTCTGATTTTGTGGTGCCAGGCAGATCCTGTAGTCTCTAAATGCAGTTAGGATGGTGAGAACCTTTCTGAGGATGTAAGTTGGCTTTTCAATGGAGTGGGTCTCCGTTTAGGGTCGTGACTCCAGGCGGTGATCTTGAGCTGGAGTGCTGAGGACTGCCTTTTTCCTTACTCATTAACTCAGTCCTGTCCTGCTTCACAGGAGTGCCACTCCTGTGTTTTCATTAAATTGACCCAGAGGGTACCCTCCCCCCCCCCACACACCCCCCCACAGTTATCTCCCTGTCTTTCTCTTCTGTGTTTTAGCCTTTTCACAGGAAGTCCCAGGCTCCAGGAATAGCTTCACACTTCCTCCGTCCAATGTCAGCCCTTTCCCCTTTCCAGCTTTGGTGACACGACCCTTTCTCTGAGAGGTCTCTGAATAGGCCTGCTCACTGGGATTCCGGGGACAGTGACCGTCACCTCTGTCCACAGCAGTGGCTCAGGTGGTCAGAGCCCTGGCCAGGAAGTGTCTGACCCTGGGAAAGGAGGGTGTTGGAAGGAGGCAAGGCTTCTCAGAGTGGAAGCCCTGTTGGGGTGTGGAAAGAACACAGGAGACTCACTTGCTGGGTTGCTTGCTGTGAGGAGTGCTGCACAGAACAGACCGCACGTTTATCCCCGGCCTGCTCATTCCGCATGGTGGTCTTGGTTACAGACTTCTATAGCTCGATGGTTTTTATGCTGTTATCCATAATGTGTGTGTCTGTGTGGGTATACACACACACGGATATCTGTGTATATATATCATACCGATGTCGTGTATAAAGCCAATAAGGCATGTGGTGGTTTCTTTTCCCTGGGTCAGAAACTTATTTGGAGGTGAGGCTCTATCCTACCTGGGTAACCTGACGTACCGTCCAGCACAGCATTTGGCACATGTGGAAGACCTCTGTGCCCTCTGAAACCTTGTGATTGTGCCCTTGATTGGAAGGATGTTTTCAGGGACCCTCCAGGTGAGGGGTGGCCCTGGCATGGGGTTTCCTGGCTGGGGCAGCCCTGGAGTCGGCCATCAGCGTGGTGGTTTATGATTCTGGCGATCAGGACCTGGCTGGAGGCCTGGCCTGGCTGCCTGATCTCGTTTCAGCTTTGCTAGTTAATTATAGTAAAGATACGATTTAAATAATAACTCGAATTTTAGGTCCAAGAAACACTTTAAAAAAAATGCCGTATGTCATTAGTGTGGGTCCCACAGGACGTGGGTTTCATCGGTTCCCTGGTCGGTGCTGAATGTGTGCTTGGCAGCCAGTGAAGTTGGGAAGCACTTGGAGGAATTAGAATAAAAATTCTTGAACATCTGATAACGTTTTCCGGGATTGGTTGAAGGATAGAATTGAGTTTGATAGGGCCACATTAAGGTTTGCTTAGAATACTGCTCTCATATTGTTTTTAGTGGAGCCGCCTGTACTCAGGATAGGCCTTAGCCATCGTCTCAGCCCCAGATTTGAAAATGAGTTTTGTTTTGTGAGTTGTATTGCAGTTTTTAAATTCCAGTGTCTTATAGTTTCTTCTGAGATAAATTTAAGTCAGTTGATGATACCCAAGAAATTCCCAACATTAGACTGCTTTGTTTGCTACCCACCCCACCTTTTTTTTTGGTGCACCGTGGCTTGTGGGATCTTAGTTCTCTGGCCTCAGTAGTGAAAACAAAGAATTCTAACCACTGCACCACCAGGAATGTATGCTAAGTTGTTTCAGCTATGTGCAACTCTTTGCGACCCCATGAACTGTACCCACCAGGCTCCTCTGTCCATGGGATTCTCCAGGCAGGAGTACTGGAGTGGGTTGCCATGCCCTCTTCCAGGGGATCTTCCTGACCCAGGGATTGAACCCGCGTCCCTTATGTCTCCTGCATTGGCAGGCTGGTTCTTTACCACTCGTGCCCCTGGGAAGCCTGTATAATTTTATTAATTTATTTTTGGCTGTGATGGGTCTTTGGCGCTGTGCAGATTTTCTCTCTAGTTGTGGGGAGCGGGGGCTACTGTCGTTGAGGTGTGCGGGTGGCTTCTCTTGTCTCCGAGCACTAGCTCTAGGCACAGGGTCTCAGTAGTCACAGCACATGGACTCAGTAGTTGAGGTTCCCGGGCTCTAGAGCACAGGCTCAATAGTTCTGGCACACCAGTTTAGTTGCTCCATGGCATGTGGGATCTTCCCAGACCAGGGATCGAACCCATGTCTTGTGCATTGGCAGGCAGATTCTTTACCACTGAGCCACCAGGGAGGCCCACCCTCATTTTTTTAAGACCCTTGAGACCCTAGGTCATAGGGCCCTTAGGACCTTTTGAAATTCTGGTTGAGAGCGCTTATTAAAATGATACTGTAGTGTGTCAGAGGGGCTCATTTCCAGCTGCAGTCGTAATTTGACTGATGAGTATTCTCATGAAAAATGCTTTCAGAAGTTCATAATTTTGCCATGAAATCAACTGTCATCAAACTAAAGTCTAAAATACAAGGTCTCAAGCTGAGAAAATACTTGGATTCTTTGTGGGAACTGAAGGAAAGTTTCATCCTTCCCTAGTGATACAGGCAGGACAGGCCTGCCGGTAGGTGTCTTGCACCATCACCGAGGAAGCCAGGCGTGCCTAGGCGAGCACGGTGGGAAGAGGATGAGAGCGTGGAGCGGGGGTCCTCCCGCCCCCTCTGCACAAGGAGCTTTCCCAGGTGCAGGTTGAGGGGCTGTCACTGAATAACTCTGTCACCTTTTCTGTATGTTTGAAAATCTTCATAATGAAATGTTGAGGGGGAGGAAAAGAAAGGACAGACACCACTACGTCTGACCTGGATTCCGTTCAGGGGCACCCCCCCTCCCCCTGGTGTTTCTTAGCTCATGTGTAAATGCAAACATGTCCGGTCTCTCCTGCACTGCTTGGCTTTATAATCGGAATGTTTGTGGGACCCACAGGCACTCAAAAGTATCTGGGGGTGTGTGGCGTTGGGGAGCTGCTCCCTGTTGTGTTTCCTGTCGGTGAGGGGTTCCAGGCGTTCAGACCTCCATCTGTGAGCGGGGTGCACTGTGTCAGCACCAGGGCTGAGGTCCGGCTTTTCCCAGCACAGCTGTGTTTGGAGGGGGAGCATGGTCAGACCCTGGCCCGCTGGATATGAACATTAGATGAGTTGGCGTAATGCTTATCATTTTAACCATTCCTGAGTGTACAGTTCAGTGGCAGTAAATACATCCACACTGTCACTGCCACAGTCCAGACTTTTTCAGTGTCCCAAACAGAAGCTCTGTACCCATTAGGTAATAACCTTCTCAGCCCAGCCCTGGTGACTGCAGTCCACTTGTCTCTGGATTTGCCTCATTAGAGTCACATAGTGTTTTTGTTGTGTGTCTGGCTTCCTTCCCGCAGCATAATGTCCTCAAGGTTCATCCACATTGTAGCCTGTTGGCTTCCGTGGTGGCTCAGCGGTAAAGAACCCACCTGCAATCCAGGAGACACGGGTTCGATCCCTGGGTTGGGAAGATCCTATGGAGAAGGAAGTGGTGACCCACTTCAGTATGCTTGCCTGAAAAATCCCATGGACAGAGGAGCCTGGTGGGTTATAGTCCATGGGGTTGCAAAGACTCCAACTCGACTTAGTGACTGAATGACCAGCTTGTGTCAGAGCTTTAGTACTTTTTCTGGCTGAGCAGTATAGTGCAGTCGTGCAGCTTCTTACAGTGGTTTTGTGTAAACATCAGAAATATTGCATCTGAAGCCTTGGAGAAGGGGCACAGCCCCTGCTGAGTGCTCTCCCGAGACCCCCTGGGGGGCAGGTTTCAGCTCCAGCCCAGGAGAGAGCACAGACTCAGGCAGTGGGCAGCGGCTTCCACCCTGAGTTCTCACAGTTCAGGTGCTGGGGCCTGGGTGGGTGGGGAGGTTGGGGGTGAACAGCAGGGTCTCCGAGGTTGGGTCGGTGAGGGGCCTTCTGCTCTGGAGAGGTTTACAGCTGGGAGCCCTGAGGTTCACGTGGTGAGCAGGTGGGAGGGGGTTGTCCCTGGACACAGTGCAGGCTTGCCACACTCCAGCTGGAGGAAGAACCAGGTCCTCAGAGCTGTGCAGCCTGCATCAGGCTGCAGGCACGTGTTCACACAGAGTCTAATGGTATCAGCTTTCCCCCATCTGAGCTTTTCTCTCTTTAAAAAGAAAGATACTTTAACTTTTTAAACGTTGTCATCAAAAACTCATTTTTTGACATTGAAGCACAGCTGATTTACAGTGTTGTGTTAATTTCGACTCTTCAGTAAAGTGACTCAATTATGCACATAAGAAATCTGAGCGCCAGAGAATTGATGCTTTTGAACTGTGGTGTTGGAGAAGACTCCTGAGAGTCCCATGGACTGCAAGGATATCCAACCAGTCCATTCTAAAGGAGATCAGTCCTGTGTGTTCTTTGGAAGGAATGATGCTAAAGCTGAAACTCCAGTACTTTGGCCACCTCATGCGAAGAGTTGACTCATTGGTAAAGACTCTGATGCTGGGAGGGATTGGGGGCAGGAGGAGAAGGGGATGACAGAGGATGAGATGGCTGGATGGCATCATGGACTCGATGGACATGAGTTTGAGTGAACTCTAGAAGTTGGTGATGGACAGAGAGGCCTGGCGTGCTGCAGTTCATGGGGTTGCAAAGAGTCAATTGAGTGACTGAACTGAACTGATACACTATTTTTCATATTCTTTTCCATTGTGGCTTATTGCAGAATATTGAATATAGTTCCCTGTGCTATACATTAGGATCTTGTTTATCCATTCTATATATAATAGCCTGTATCTGCTAACCTCAAACTCCTAATCTGACAGTCCCCCTCCCAACTTTCCCCGTGGCAACCATAAGTCTGTTCTGTATGCCTGTGAGTCTTTCTGCTTCATAGATAGGCTCTTTTGCGTCATATTTTAGATTTCACGTATAAGTGATGTCATATGGTATTAGTCTTTCTCTGTTTGACTTACTTCACTTAGTATGATAATCTCTTTAAGTCCATCCATGTTGCTGCAAATGGCATTTCATTCTTTTTAATGGCTGAGTAGTATTTCATTGAGTATATGTACTACATCTTTATCCATTCATCAGTTGATGGACATTTAGGTTGCTGCCATATTCTGGCTATTGTATTAATAAATAGTGCTGCTATGAACATAGGGGTGCATGTATCATTTTGAAATAGAGTTTTCTCCAGATATGTGCCCAGGAGTGGGATTGCTGGATCATGTGGTAACTGTATTTTTAGTTTTCCTGGGAACCTCTGTACAATTCTGCACAGGGGCTGTATTAATTTACATTCCCATCAACAGAGTAAGAGCGTTCCTTTTTCTCTACATCCTCTGTCGGTTCAGTCGCTCAGTCGTGTCCGACTCTTTGCGACTCCAGGAATCACAGCATGCCAGGCCTCCCTGTCCATCACCAACTCCCGGAGTTGACTCAAACTCACGTCCATCGAATCGGTGATGCCATCCAGCCATCTCATCCTCTGTCATCCCCTTCTCCTCCTGTCCCCAATCCCTCTCAGCATCAAAGTCTTTTCCAATGAGTCAACTCTTTGCATGAGGTGGCCACAGTATTGGAGTTTCAGCTTTAGCATCATTCCTTCCAAAGAAATCCCAGGGCTGATCTCCTTCAGAATGGACTGGTTGGATCTCCTTGCAGTCCATGGGACTCTCAAGAGTCTTCTCCAACACCACAGTTCAAAAGCATCAATTCTTCGGCGCTCAGCTTTCTTCACAGTCCAACTCTCACATCCATACATGACCACTAGAAAAACCATAGCCTTGACTAGCCGGACCTTTGTTGGCAAAGTAATGTCTCTGCTTTTGAATATGCTATCTAGGTTGGCCATAACTTTCCTTCCAAGGAGTAAGTGTTTTTTAATTTCATGGCTGCAATCACCATCTGCAGTGATTTTGGAGCCCCCAAACATAAAGTCAGCCACTGTTTCCACTATTTCCCCATCTTTTTGCCATGAAGTGATGGGACTGGATGCCATGATCTTAGTTTTCTGAATGTTGAGCTTTAAGCCAACTTTTTCACTCTCCTCTTTTACTTTGATCAAGAGGCTTTTGAGTTCCTCTTCACTTTCTGCCATAAGGGTGGTGTTATCTGCATATCTGAGGTTATTGATATTTCTCCCGGCAGTCTTGAGTCCAGCTTGTGCTTCTTCCAGTTCAGCGTTTCTCGTGATGTACTCTGCATAGAAGTTAAATAAGCAGAGTGACAATATACAGCCTTGATGTACTCATTTTCCTATTTGGAACCAGTCTGTTGTTCCATGTCCAGTTCTAACTGTTGCTTCCTGACCTGCATACAAATTTCTTAAGAGGCAGGTCAGGTGGTCTGGTATTCCTATCTCTTTCAGAATTTCCCACAGTTTATTGTGATCCACACAAAGGCTTTGGCATAGTCAATAAAGCAGAAATAGATGTTTTTCTGGAACTCTCTTGTTTTTTCGATGATCCAACAGATGTTGGCAATTTGATCTCTGGTTCCTCTGCCTTTTCTAAAACCAGCTTGAACATCTGGAAGTTCACGGTTCATGTATTGCTGAAGCCTGGCTTGGAGAATTTTGAGCATTACTTTACTAGCGTGTGAGATGAGTGCAATTGTGCAGTAGTTTGAGCATTCTTTGGCATTGCGTTTCTTTGAAATTGGAATGAAAACTGACCTTTTCCAGTCCTGTGGCCACTGCTGAGTTTCCCAAATGTGCTGGCATATTGAGTGCAGCACTTTCACAGCATCATCTTTCAGGATTTGAAATAGCTCAACTGGAATTCCATTACCTCCACTAGCCTTGTTCGTAGTGATGCTTTCTAAGGCCCACTTGACTTCACATTCCAGGATGTCTGGCTCTAGGTGAGTGATCGCACCATCGAGATTATCTGGGTCGTGAAGATTTTTTTTTGTATAGTTCTTCTATGTATTCTTGCCACCTCTTCTTAATATCTTCTGCTTCTGTTAGGTCCATACCATTTCTGTCCTTTATCGAGCCCATCTTTGCATGAAATGTCCCCTTGGTATCTCTAATTTTCTTGAGGAGATCTCTAGTCTTTGCCATTCTGTTGTTTTCCTCTATTTCTTTGCATTGATCGCTGAAGAAGGCTTTCTTATCTCTTCTTGGTATTCTTTGGAACTCTGCATTCAGATGCTTATATCTTTCCTTTTCTCCTTTTTGTTATTTGTAGACATTTTGATGTTGGCCATTCTGACCAGTGTGAGGTGATACCTCATTGTGGTTTTGATTTGCATTTCTCTAATAATTAGTGATGTTGAGCATCTTGCCATGTGCCTGTTGACCATCTGTATGTCTTCTTTAGAGAAATGTCTGTTTAGGTCTTCTGCCCATTTTTTGATTAGGAGGTTCGTTTTTTTGTTGTTGTTGAGTTTGTTCGGTCCTAAAAAATACTGCTAACATTATGTGGGAAACACCAGCAATGCTGCTAAGGGGCTTCTCTCATAGCTCAGTTGGTAAAGAATCTGCCTGCAATGCAGGAGACCCAGGTTCTATTCCTGGGTCAGGAAGATCCCCTGGTGAAGCGAATGGCAACCCACTCCAGTATTCTTGCCTGGAAAATTCCACTGACAGAGGAGCCTGGTGGGCTACAGTCCATGGGGTTGCAAGAGTTGGACACAACTTTGAGACTAAACCATCACCAAAAAGTACTGCTAACATCATGTGGGAAACACCAATGAACACCTTCTGATTTTCCTTTTCAGGTGGAGATGATCTTCAAAATGAAGACCCTGGAAAATGTTTGGTTCTCTGCAGGAACTACAAAAATGGAAGGAAAGGACACTTTCAAAAGAAAACTGTTGTGAAAGCGTGTTTACAGCTAACTGATACTGTTGGTCCTGTCTCTTAAACAATAAAACGCTTTAAGAAGGTTGTATTTATGGTCAGAGGAGCCTGGGCCTACCATGCGGCCGAAGACCTTCCCCGCCACCACATACTCGGGGAACAGCCGGCAGCGGCTGCAGGAGATCCGGGAGGGGCTAAAGCAGCCGCCTGTGGGGCCGGGCAGTGACGCCGCCCTGGACACCAAGGTCCTAGGGGGCAAGGTCCTGGGGGGCAAGGACACCGCCCGGCAGCAGCAGATGAGGAGTGCCCCGAAGTTCGGGCCGTACCAGAAAGCCCTGCGGGAGATCAGATACTCCTTGCTCCCCTTTGCTAATGAGTCGGGCACCTCGGCTGCCACAGAAGTGAACCGACAGATGCTGCAGGAGCTGGTGGATGCGGGCTGTGACCAGGTGGGTACAGGCCCCAGAGGCTGCCTGCGGGCTGGCCCAGGGATAGCTCACTTGGGGTACAGAAGAGCCCTGCAGATGTCCTTGGAGAGGGGTGTCTGGGCTACAAGCCCCTTTCTCCCCAGAACCGTCCTGTGAGCCACTTTCCCTCTCCGGCATGATCCAGAGATCTGAGCTCTCCCCAAAGGGTGCCCCTGGGAGGACTGGCAAGCTTTCCCACATAGCCCTTTTTAAGGTTTCTTTGGCTTATTATGGGCTGTTATGGGAAAGAGACAGGCTTCCTTTAACTTGTTTTTGTTTTGTGCGTTTTTTAATTCAGGGGGAAGGTTGATTAGCATGAAGTGGCTCTTTGACTCTTTTTCCTCCTGTTTTAAAAGATAGCACGTACGCTGTTAGAGGAGATGTAACTATATTAAAGAAAGGAGAAAGACTAGAATAAAAAGCTTTAGAAGTCATCAGAATGGTGCAACACAGTATGGCGTCTCCAGTTAGTGGTGTGAAAGTCAAAGTCACTCAGGCATGTCCGACTCTTTGTGACCCCATGGACTGTACAGCCCATGGAATTCTCCAGGCCAGAATACTGTGGGTAGCCTTTCCCTTCTCCAGGGGATCTTCCCAGCCCAGCAATCGAACCCAGGTCTCCCACATTGCAGGCAGATTCTTTACCAGCTGAGCCGCAAGGGAAGCCCAGGAATACTGGAGTAGCCTGTCCCTTCTCCAGGGAATCTTTCTGACCCAGGAATTGAACTGGGGTCTCCTGCATTGCAGGCGGATTCTTTACCAACTGAGCTATCAGGGAGGAGGCACCAAATACACGTAAACACACACGGGAACCATGCACTTAGCAATGCTGAGCTGTGCATGGGGTATCAGTGACACGTAACCAGTAAAAATGCTCTTGCCTCATGAAACGGCTTCTGAAGGCAGGCGCTTTACCAGCACCTGTTGTGTGGAAGTCAGAGCTGGGTGAACGAGGACACAAGCTGGGCACTTCTGCTCCTTGGAGACTGAGCAGGGTTCATGCTCAAGGCACCTCAGGAGGGCTTGAGCACCTTCAGTTCCTTAGAAATAACCTAATTATGCACTCCTGGCCTCGGAGTCCCAGGACCTGGGAGAAAAGAACTCCCCCTTTTACTTCTAAAAGCTCTGTCAACCCTCTTGTAGTTTCTTACCAGAGAACCTACATTCCTCAGACGATCTGTTTGTGAGACTAGTGGTGCTGCTTGCAGGCTTCCTGGAGCCTCTGGGCCATGCGGGAACTCTCCTGTGGGTGATGAGCTTTGTTGTGTTGAGAGCTGCTCCCCTCCAGCCCAGGGCTGTGAGCAACGGGTGCAGAGTGGTTAGTGCAAGTGACAGCAGAGGCTCGACCATTCTGTCTGTGAGCATGTGAAGCAAGGTCAGCTGCCAGCTGCTGCCCCCTGACAGACAGGTGAGATGGTTGTGATGGTCAGAAGGAGCCAGCCATCCCGGGGAAATAGTGGGTGAGAGTGCAGAGACTCAGCCTGACTGCAGAGCTGAAAACCTCCTCCTGTAAGTCACTTACAAACAAAAGAGCTGTTGTTGTAGTTGTGATATAAAGAAACAAATCAGGCAAATGATCCAGAATTCAGGTGGGATCTCATTGTGGTAAAATCCATTAGTGATAATTGCAGTGCAGGAAATAATGAAGTGCGTACTGTTTCTAATACATTAAAACACAAATATAGTAAAATGAAGTATTGGGGTACCCTTAAGTTCCCATCAGCATTTAATTTATGTTAATTGCTAGCAGAAAGGACTGCCATTTTAATGCTCCTGAAATAATCCATCAGTTTGGTGTATAGTGTTACTTTATGACTTAAAACAACTCTGCCTTCACTCTGACCTTCCAACTCAGACTTTTTCCTGGCCTGGTTAGAGGGTACATTTCCTTTCAGAGAAATCTGGTTCAAAAGTTACTATCTGGGGACTTCACTGGTGGTCCAGTGGTTTAGACTCCCCACTTCCAATGCAGGAGGTTTGGCTTTAATCGCTAGTTGGGGAACCAAGATCCAACATGCTGTGAGGTGCGGCCAAAATGGGGGGAAAGAAGATTCCTAAGGCACGTGAAAGGATGTTCAGCATCACTAATTAATAGAGAAATGCGAATCAAACCTACAGTGAGGTACCCCCTCACAGAGGTCAGAATGGCCATTATCAGAAAGTCTACAAATAAATGCCAGAGAGGGTGTGGAGAAAACAGAACCCTCCTACACTGTTGGTGGGAATGTAAACTGGTGCAGCCACTGTGGAGAACAGTATCGAGGTTTCTTAAAAAACTAAACATAGAGTTACTGCTTGACCCAGCAATCCCACTCTTGGGCATAAATCCAGAAAATATAAAAACTCTAGTTCAGAAAGGTATATGCATCTCTGTGTTCAGAGCAGCATTGTTTACAATAGCCGAGACACGGCAGCAACCTAAATGTTCGTCAGTGAGTGAATGGATAAAGAAGATGTGGTGTGTGTATACACACACAGTGGCATATGTATCTGCCATAAACAATGAAATAATGCCATTTGCAGCAACATGGATGCAACTTAGAGATTGTCAAATTAAGTGAAGCAAGTCAGAGAAAGATAATCATTAGTTATATGTGGAATCTGAATTTTTAAAAAGATACAAATGAATTTATTTACAAAATAGTCTTACAGATATCAAAAACAACCTTATGGTTACCAAAGGCGAAATGTGGAGGGGAGGGATAAATAAGGAGTTTGTAACATATACACACTAATATGTAAAATAGGTAACCAACAAGGACTTACGTTGTACTTATAGTATAAGGAACTCTACTCAATATCCTGTGATAACCTATGTGAGAAAATCTGAAAAAGAATAGAGGTATATGTATAATTGAATCACTTAGCTGTACACCTGAAACTGACGACATTATAAATCAAGGATACTTCAATTAAGAAAGAAGAAAAAGGATGCCCAGGTGGGAGGAATACCAAAGGGCAGCCATCGGCAAAGTACCCAGCTGAAGAGTCAAGAGGTGACTTGATGTTTTATCACTTATCACAAGTGTTTTATCACTTATTTTTTAATACGTGGTCAGAATGATGTGTCCCAGAAGAGGTCGCTGCCCCTCTGAAATCAGAGCTTTGTGTTTTTCTCCGGGAAGGTGCCCTTGTGGACACAGCGAGGCCCGGGTCTTTTGTCAGGTCGGTGACTCCGGATTCTGGACTCTGGAGGCGGCACGGAAGGGGATGCCAGCTGCCTGCGCGAGGAGTCTCCGTTGTGGGGTGTGGGGTCCTGGGCGGAGCGGGGCTGAGGGTCACCCGGTAAGGTGGCTCCTCTTGAGTCGAAGACCAGGGGTGTGAGGCCGAGTCGGGCCGCGCCCCCAGAGCGGCGACCCAACACCCCGCCCGGCCGTGTGAAGGGCGCCGGGCGCGCAGCCTGTGCATCCGCTGTGGAGACAGCTGGAGGGCGGTGGGCAGGTGGGAGCGCTGCCCGGAGTCCCCTGGGACTGCGCGGGTTATTGGCCTGTGGACCGAGGGCCTCCCTGTCCGCAGGTCCAGGCGGAGCCGTCGTGACGGAGAGGCGGGGTCGGGGCGAGGGCACCGCTCACGAGAAACCCGCGGTCCTGGACCCCTAGACAGATGAGCCGATGAGAAAGCAACCAAGCTTAGTTTTTTGAGAGATTTAAAATATTCAAAAATTTAAGCAAAACCTCACGCTTTTGTTTTTCTAAACGTGCGATTCTTCTACGCCCGCGGGGGGCGCCCGCCGGCCCCAAGAGGTACTCAGATGGGACCCGCCTCCGATCGGGAGGCTGAACCTCCTGACCCGTGCCCAGAACACAGCGGGCGCACCCGCGACAGGCAGCCACGCAGGGACTGTGGGACCTCCCTGGAGGCCCGGGGCTGAGACTCCCCGCTCCCAGTGCAGGGGCCTGGGTTCCGTCCCTCCAGGGGCACTGAGCCCTGTGTGCAGCCGCTAAGAGTTCACAGACCGCAAACAGACACATGCCGCAACCGAAAGATCCCAGTGCCACAGCTCAAGAACCGGCACAGCAAAACACGTAAAAACAAATAGTTGAAAACAAAACAGAGGCACGCAGTAGCTTCCTGGGAGAGTTGGTATGGAGCAGACTGTCCCACTCGGGCACCTGGGTGACGGTATCAGGACAGTGACTCGCTTGTAAAATTTATTTTTAAAACCAAAAACATTTTGTATTGGGGTATAGCTGGTTAATAACGTTGTGATAGTTTCAGGTGGACAGCAAAGGGACTCAGCCATATGTGTACATGTATCCATTCTCCCCCAAACTCCCCACCTGTCCAGGCTGCCACAGAACACTGACTGCTTGCCTTCTTGTTGGATGCTACACGGTTCTACAGACACCTGACATGAGCTGAAGGAGTGTCTAAGGTTTCAGAGACCTTTTTCCTAAAATAATTTTTATTTACTTATTTATTTTTGGCCGTGCTTGGTGTTTGTTGCCGTGTGCAGGCTTTCTTTAGTTGTGGCGAGCCAGGGCGACTCTTTGTTGTGGGTGCATGGGCATCTCATGCGGTGGTTTCTCTAGAGCATGCGGGTTTCAGTAGTTGTGACACATGGGTACGACAGTTGTGGCTCAGGGGCTCTGGAGCACGGGCTCAAGTGTATGTGGCACATGGGCTTACTTGCTCTGCTGCCTGTGGGATCTTCCTGGACCAGGGTTCGAACCAGTGTCCTTTGCACTGCAAGACAGACTCTTAACAATTGGACCATCAGGGAAGTCCCTCAGAGACCTTTCTGATGTGTCTGTGTACATATGCACTAGCCTGGGAGTGGGGAGGTGCTGCGTGAATGAGGCGGTCCAGAGGAGGGAGGCTACTTGAGGGGTGACTCTTCTCCAAGCTCCTCGTGGCTCCTGTGAAGAAGGGAGTTATCTTCTGATGGGAAGGTGTCGCCTGCTGACAGCACTCAGGCATTTTTAGTGAAGTGTTTTTCCAACTACCAGAGCAGGATCCTTGAATGAGTGGAATAATTGGTTTTGTGGGCTCTGATAACAGTGCAGAGTCAGATCACACGTAAATAAGGTTAAGTGTTGTTCTTATGAAATTATGAGAGTGAAGACAAAACTGCCGTGTACTGTAGATGGACTGCTAGCCTTTCCTGCCTGGAGGATGACAGGCCACCTGTAACTCCTGGAGGCTCCACATTCCTCAGAAATGGAGAGAGAAGCCCTGATTTTGAAACCGAAAATTACATTTTCACTACCCTTTCTCCAAAACTAAGTTGTCATAAAACAGATTGGATCTTTGTTTAGTTTAGGTTTTTCAGCTAGAAAAAGAATATTAAGTGTTATTTGTGAATTTCTGAGAAAGGAGATTTCATTTGATTGAATCTGTAAAGCCACTCAGCATTCTTTTTTCTTTTGGAGTACTACACCTTCATTGGTCTGGTAATGTCTGGTCTGCCGCTCCGATGGGACCTTCGGGCTCAGAGCAGTCATGCTGGGTCCCTGGAGCTGGCAGCGTTCGTGTTACTGCCGGGCTCATGCCTCTCTGCCCCAGGGGTGGAAGTGCGTTGTCGTCAGGGATCTCAGCCTCTCACGCTGCCGGAAAGCCTTCCTGGCAGGTGACTGGAGGAAGTGTCCAGCGAATCGTTTTTCCTTCAGAAGCACACTTCACGGCAGTGCTGGCCAAGGGAGCGGGGAGCTCACACCGCAGCACTGGAGCCCCATGTATCCCACATGGGGGAGCTGGGCAGCGCTCTACCTGCCAGCCTCCTTCCTCTGGCTGCTGCCCCAGCATCCGTGTGCTGCAGGCTGCTCATTGGGCTCCGAAGGTTGGCAGGCCTCTCCATCCATCAGCGACGGGTGGCTGTGTCACAGACCCCACCTTCCCTGGAAGTCCAGTGGTTAAGATTCCTTGTGGTGAGGACAAAAAAATAGTTGTTTTCTCTTATCTGTTTTTTCCTCTAAATTATTTAGCATTTTAATCCCACTTCCTTATTTAACTTTAAAATGATCTATTTACATTTAGTGGAAGGACAAGGAAAGGGACATTTCAAAGAGTAAATAAACAGAACATTCCAACACCACTTGCAGGGGCATCTGTGAGACAGGATTGGTATGGCCTTTACCAAGGTCAGGGCTTGTGTCACAGCCTTTCATTACCTTTCCTGCCTGCTTTAGAGCTTGTTTGTCTACAGAAAATCAGCCTCTTTGCATAGATTTTAGAATCATAGTACACCCTAATTTTTGCTTTTATAAGGTAATAAGTGTTCTCTCGAGCACATGGCTCAGTGTAAGAAATGAGAACATCCTTTGGCTTCAAGTCAGATTACTAATCCCATCCAGGTGGGACTGATGTGGCGGCCCAGAGCAGCCCGGCTTCACCTGCCGCCACGGCTGCTGTAACGGCCCAGGCGGCGGCAGGGGGTGGTGAGCACCTGCAGGTGGGACTCCTCCCCAGCACCCAGAGCGGAGCGGGGACCGTGACAGTGCTGGCATCAGTTGCTCTACAACAGACACAAGTTCTCCGAGCTCCTCTCCCTCCACCCCATCCTTGTCATCGTTGTGATTTTGAGTAAATTGCTCATCTGCCTTCTTGTTGTTAAGTCGCTAAGTCGTGTCTGACTCTGCTACCACATGGACTGCAGCACACCAGGCTTCTCTTGTTCTTCACTATCTCCCAGAGTTTGCTCAGACTTATGTTCATTGAGTCGGTGATAACATCCAACTATCTAATCCTCTGCTGCCCTGTTCTCCTTCTCCTCCTCCTTCTCCTCCTCCTTTCCCAGCATCAGGGTCTTTTCCAATGAGTCAGTTCTTCGCATCAGGTGGCCAAAGTATCGGAGCTTCAGCTTCAGCATCAGTCCTTCCAATGAATATTCAGGGTTGATTTCCTTTAGGATTGACTGGTTTGATCTCCTTGCTGTCCAAGGGACTCTCAAGAGTCTTCTCCAATACAATTCAAAGGCATCAATTCTTTGCCATCCAGCCTTCTTTATGGTCCAGCTCTCACATATGTACATAATTACTGGAAAAACCATAGATAACTGACTTATATGGACCTTTGTTGGCAAAGTGATGTCTCTGGTTTTTAATACACTGTCTAGGTTTGTTATAGCTTTCCTTCCAGAGAGCAAGCATCTTTTAATTTCATGGCTGCAGTCATCTATCTTAGTCTTGCCTTTTCCATCTTTGACACTTGGCTGGCAGCGCTCATTTCTCACGGTGACTGGCAGGCAGGACAGGGCTTAGGTACAGAGCCCTCTGGACGCCTTCACTCCGCTGGCATCCTCCCGAGTTCTTTACAAACTTGCCAACAGCCTGTCCATGCAGACTCTCCAGCAGGGGCTCACATTTTGGAAATTCTTGGCCTAGGGCCGAGCCTCCTGGTGTACAGACTGCCCCACGTGGGGTCACTCGGTTGTTTTCTCAGAGAAAACATCCATGCTTTGCTGTGGATGACCAGTTACTGTCCAGGGCTCAGTCCTGTGGGCACAGGACCAGCCGGAGATCAGAGCTTCCCTGTGACAAGGAGCATCCGTGCAGCCAGGTCACACACAGCAGAGCACATGTATTACATGTATCCATAGAGTGAGAAAAGGACACATGTGCTGACATGCAGCGGGAGCCCCCACACATGCGCAGTCTCTGGAAGCCTGTCTTGATGGAGGGAAGGAAGCATCGGTATCTGCATCCTGACATCCCTGCCCCTGGTCGCCTGTGGGCTGACCCTCTCCTGTGCAGTGGGACCACAGCTGCACAGGGGCTACTGTGAACACACACGAGACACAGCAGCTGCTCATTTAAAAAAGTGTGGACTGGAGCTCGAAGGTCTGCGACAAGGATGCTTGGTGAGGAGACCTGTGTGCTTTTTGCAGGGAGACGTCCGAATGGCAGGACTGGACGGCAGTAGTTGTCTGCCCGGGAGAGTCTTCCCCCACACTCAGTCCGCTGAGTCCCAGGAGCCGACGCCGGCTTGTCACCAGTGATGAAACCTGCAGTGGTGCTTCTGCTCTGCCGGCTGCCCCCATCCTCTGGTGCAGACTTGTCCCTGCCGGTCAGGCGGTCCCCCCAGGGGGCCTGTCTCCCCATCCCCTGCCGCCCACATGTGTGCCCTGGGCCTGGGGTCCTGCTACTCACACACTGGCCTGTCGCCTCCCAGTTCTTCCTCCAGCACTGTGGGCTGACACAGACCGAATCTGCGTTAAGAAAACCAGAGTTCCCAACAAGAATGAATTCAAATTCCACATGAATTCATTACTGAAAAAAATAGATGTTTTTCTTCAAAAGAGGTTGGACCTAAGTTACCATAACAACCATATAGAAGAGTATAGTGCTTCTTTAAGAACAAATCATGGAGATATAAGAATAGTTTTGTAGTTAAATATGAATCCAACCAAACTTCTTATTTGAGGGACTGTGAAGTTGCATGACGAAAGCAGTACTTCCTGCTGACTGTGCAGCCAGATTATGACAAATAGAAGCAAAGTTGGTGCTTTATTATCAGGCTCTTAACAGGACAACTGGAATAATCTATGGGATATACTGGAATAAAAATACATTTTTAAGGTTCTTAAGTTTCACTCATCACACCAGTAATCAATATTGCGATAATGTTCTCATTTTCTGGTGAAATATTTCTTGGTGTTTTGTTAAATCTTTTTTCGTGGTTATATTAAATATCTGTAAATTTAACTTTACATAAAACTGATCTTAATGAGTTTATTTAGCAAACCCAACCATTCAGAGTTGAGGTAAAATTAATAGGTGGACATATTTTTCAGGTTATACCTGCAGTAAAAGTAGTTACCCATTGTCTGCTGCTATGTAACAAACCATCCCAGAAGTTTTAGCAGCTGAAGAACAACCATAGTTTATTACTTATTACGATCCTCTGGGCTGTCCAGCTGTGTTGCTGGGGTTGAGCATCCAGGCTGTTTGCTCACATGTTGGAACTGCAGCTGAGTCTGGGGGCTGGCATTGGCCTGATCCTGCTCCCTGGAGCAGACTGCAGGCCACTAAGATTCTAGGGGCGGAGCTGAGCCTTCGCACATGAGACTGCAGGTGTTGTCACGCTCATTTCTGGACACAGGGATATGTGAAGAGAATAGAAGTTTCAGGACAGTTGACTGGTCTGTGGTTCCCCCCACCCTGCTCTGACTGACTGCCAGCCAAGAATACCTTTTCTCCACTGTCTGCCCACATCCTGCTGTCCTTGAAGAGCCAGCTGTGTGCCCTCATCTGGGCTGAGGACAGTCCCTGGTTCCTCTCCCTCCTCTGGCCCTCTTCCCCAGAAACTCATCCTGCTAGCAGTGCTGGGGGGTGAGGGGGCACCTGTCCTTCCGGGACTGTTCTGGAAGTGGGGGGAGCTGTCCTGCTGGGCCTGTCCCGGCGGCCCATGCTCTCTCACCCACTGTAGCCCTTCCCCTGGCTCCCTCCCTAGTGTGGGGGAAGGCTGGTTCTCTGACTTCCACAGACCAGACAGGAATGTCTCCGTCCAGTCACAGAAGTTTTCTCAGGAGGAGCAGAACACAAAGTCTTCCAGGCCCACCATCAAGATCTAGGTGGGGTCAGTGTGTGTGAGGAAGAGGAAACAGATCAAAGATCTGGGTGGGGTCAGTGTGTGAGAGGCAGAAGAACCAGAGATCAAATTGCCAACATCCGCTGGATCATCAAAAAAGCAAGAGAGTTCCAGAAAAACATCTACTTCTTTATTGACTATGCCAAAGCCTTTGACTGTGTGGATCACAACAAACTGGGAAATTCTGAAAGAGATGGGAATACCAGACCACTTGACCTGCCTTCTGAGAAATCTGTATGCAGGTCAAGAAGCAACAGTTAGAACCAGACATGGAACAACAGACTGGTTCCAAACTGGGAAAGGAGTACATCAAGGCTGTATATTGTGACTCTGCTTATTTAACTTACATGCAGAGTAGTACATCATGCGAAATGCCAGACTGGATGAAGCACAAGCTGGAATCAAGATTGCTGGGAGAAATATCAATAACCTCAGAAATGCAGATGACACCACCCTTATGGCAGAAAGCAAAGAAGAACTAAAGAGCCTCTTGATGAAAGTGAAAGAGGAGAATGAAAAAGATGGCTTAAAACTCAACATTCAGAAAACTAAGATCATGGCATCCGGTCCCATCACTTCATGGCAAATAGATGGGGAAACAGTGGAAAGAGTGTCAGACTTTATTTTTTGGGGCTCCAAAATCACTGCAGATGGTGACTGCAGGTATGAAATTAAAAGATGCTTGCTGCTTGGAAGAAAAGCTGTGACCAACCTAGACAGCATATTAAAAAGCAGAGACATTACTTTGCCAACAAAGGTCTCTCTAGTCAAAGCTATGGTTTTTCCAGTAGTCATGTATGGATGTGTGAATTGGACTTAGAAAGAAAGCTGAGCACCGGAGAATTGATGCTTTTGAACTGTGGTGTTGGAGAAGACTCTTTGAGAGTCCTTTGGACTGCAAGGGGATCCAACCAGTCATTCCTAAAGTAAATCAGTCCTGAATATTCATTGGAAGAACTGACGCTGAAGCTGAAACTCCAGTACTTTGGCCACCTGATTCGAAGAACTGTCTCACTGGAAAAGACCCTGATGCTGGGAAAGATTGAAGGCAGGAGGAGAAGGAAACGACAGAGGATGAGATGGTTGGATGGCATCACTGACTCTATGGGCATGAGTTTGAGCAAGTTTCGGGAGTTGGTGAAGGACAGGGAAGCCTGGCATGCTGCAGTCCATGGGCTCACAAAGAGTCAGACACGACTGAGTGACTGAACTAAGTGTGTGTGAGGTTCATCAGCCCCAAGACAAGTCCCCAGCAGTTCTTGCTCCACTGGCTCGGAGGCGGGTGCAGGACAGAAAGGCTGTCCCTGGAAGCTTCACGTGACCCATGCCCAGGCCCCCAGCTAATGTCTCTCTGCTCCCCTCTCCAGGAGATGGCGGGCAGGGCCCTCAAGCAGACCGGCAGCCGCAGCATCGAGGCCGCCCTGGAGTTCATCAGTAAGATGGGCTACCTGGAGCCAGGCAAGGAGCAGATCGTGCGGGTCGTCAAGCAGACCTCCCCAGGTGAGCACGCTGGGGGCTATGGAGAGGTGGCTGTGGGGAGAAGGCCTCGTGGCCATCATGCTGCCCACCTCCCTCACAGGAGTAGGGGCATGGGGACTGAACCTGCCCTGCCCAACATCCTATCTCCCAGGGTGGAGGCAGATTGACACTTAGTTGGGTCTTTCCTTCTTGGGGGTTTGTGGAGTTGTTCTGCTTATGAAAGGGAAAATTCAAAATGAAAATTAGGCCACTCAGCAGATTCTTTCTTCTGGACTTGTGGGGGAGTCTTAAGGGGAGGCTTATTTCATTGATTCTAAAACACACTTGTTTCCCACTCTGTGGGCTCGGAGAGCCAGCTGCACAGTGGCAGGTGGCTCCCGAGTACGGTGCCTCAGGCACAGGTGTGGGAAAGCCACCCCCACCATACCCCGGGGGAGGGAGGGAACCTTCCCCCACCTCCACCGCACCCCATGCCCCTGGGGAGGGCCAGTCGCCTCAGCACCCCTGCCTGCTAGTCAGTGGGTGTTTCTCTTCCTGGGTAGAGCAGATGGAGCCATTTTGGGGACTGAGGCCCCTGGGGGGCAATAAGGGATTCAGGATATTGACCAGAAGGAGTTTTCCCTGGAGACCTTGGATAAACCCAGTTCATCTGCTGAGTGAGGAACTTGCAAGGGCTTTGTATTAAATACACTGTATCTTCCTTGAGATGAGAACACAGGTTTCCCTTTTCTTCTTTTTGAAGGCATAACATTCCAAAAATGTATTTATCTACTACATATCCTCAAAATTGACAGAATTAAAAGAACAATAGAAAAATGTATTTTCACTGTGGGTGAATTTAACCACCTGTCTCAGGCACTGACTGAGAAACGGAGTGAAAACGGTGAGAACACGAACATTTGCCCATCACGTTTCGCTTCTCTTGATTGAGGAACGCCCTTAAGCATTGCCTTGCTGCCACCACGTCCAGACCCTTGGGATCTCGGGGTCTGTGTGGCAGCTCATCCCCCAGCGCCAGCCCTTGGGGCAGCCCCGGCGCTGGTGCTTCATCTTCCCCTGGGGGGCTCTGCCGGGGCTCCTGCAGCGCGGGGAGGAGGGTACCCGACTGGCGACGCGGGCCTTCTGCCAGCGGCCTTCTAACGCCGCCTCCGTCTCTGCCCGCAGGGAAGGGCCTGGCGCCGGCCCCCGGGCCACGGAGGCCGAGCTTCGAAGCACCGGGCGAGCCTTTCCCGCCCTTCACGCAGGTGGCCGGGCCGGCTTTCGAGGGCCCCGCCACCCTGGAGGAAGCGCCCCGCCCTTACCCGGACTTCCTCTTCGCTGGCGTCGGGCCTCCTTGTCGTCCGCACCAGCCTAAGGGCTACACGGCCGCCGGGGAGGCCGCCCGCATGGGCCTCGCGGGCCCCGGGGGCACGCACTACAGAGCCCCGCTGCTGGTGCCCGCGGAACCCCTGGGTTATGGCGTCCAGCGCAGCCCCTCTTTCCAAAGCAAGGCGGCCCCGGAGGCCGGCGCGTACGCGGGGCTGGGCGCCAAGGGCGCAGCCGTGCCGGTGCCACCCCCCGGCCTCCCCTTCCCGGCCCCCGGCGCAGCCTACGCTCCGACCCCGCACCCTAAGCCGCCGCACCAGGGACACGCGGGGGGCCCCCGGGGCGCTGCTTTCGCCGGCGACAGCGCCCCGCCCGGCCTGGCCGCTCCCGCGCGCACCGGCCTGGGCGCCGAGCGTTTTGAGCCGGGTGCGCCGGCCTGGCCGGGCGCCGGCCTGGCCCGGCGTGACTCGCTGCCCAAGCCGGGCCCCAGCCGCACCGGTTCGTTCAGCGGCGCCGCGGCCCCGCCCAACGCCGTGACAGCAGTCACGGCCGCGCGCATCCTGCACCCGGTGCGGAGCGTGCGCGTGCTGCGGCCTGAACCCCAGACGGCCGTGGGGCCCTCGCACCCCGCTTGGGCGCCGGCGCCCCCACCCGACGGCCCTGAGCCCGCGGAGGAGCTCGCAGGGGGCGCCGAGGCGCGGGGCCGGCCCCCGCCTTATCCGCGGCACCTGCTTCGGCCACAGGCCCGCGCCGAGCCGCTCGACGTGGACGGGCTGTGCGCTGGGCTGCAACAGGGCCTCCGGGGCGGCCGTGCCGCCGAGTCCCCCGACGGCAGCCCCACGAGCTCCGGGGCCACCAAAGCCGACAGGGCGGGCCGGGACCGAAAGCAGATCCAGACATCCCCGGTGCCCGTGCGCAGGGGCGGCCGCGACGAGGACAGGCGCGAGTCGCGCATCAAGAGCTACTCGCCGTCAGCCTTCAAGTTCTTCATGGAGCAGCACGTGGAGAACGTGCTCAAGACCCACCAGCAGAAGGTGGCGCGCCGGCTGCAGCTGGAGCAGGAGATGGCGAAGGTGGGCGCAGGGCACGCCTGGTGTCGGGGTCCCAGTGGGAGAACCCCCCCTGCACTGTGTCCCCTGTCCCGGCTCGGGGTGGGGAGGACGGTGCGGATGTGCCCCCGGTTAAGGAACGCGTTGCTTGTTACGGCCTGTCCTTTCCGGGGAGCAAATCCATTAAGGCTCTCCAACTGGTAAAGAAACACTTTGAAAGAGGAGAAAGTAAAAGTTGAGGTTTTACACATTGACATTGTGGGAATTTTAAAGAGAAGTATAGCTGTTAGTGATTCAGTTCATTCTTAATGAAGTCTATAGTTACTAAATAACGTTTGAAGTAGATGCTAGTTGACACTAAGCTGTTTGGGAACATTAATTATTAATGAAATTATTTATAGAAATGCTATGGTAATTTCAGATTCTAAAAAGTTCTAAAAATAAGGTCGGATCCCATTGAAAATGCTGTTCCATTTTCATTGACTTTTCTGTTTTCCCATTTTCCCCTGAACTGTCATTAAATTATTACATTGCTCTTTTTTAGTAATACAAGTTGTCTTTAGTTTTTAGAGCCTAAAAGTCAACCTGGAGAAAGAAAGAACTTATTTTTACATCTCCCCTTTTGATTCTAGATCTGTGGCTGTGGATGTAGAGAACCAACAGTCATTTTCTCACTTGTAGCGTTGGCCCGGTTCTTCTGCACCCTCCTTTCCACAGATCATGGTGTGCCCTCCACTCTGGGGCCTCCTGTCCCCATGGGACCCATCCAGTGTGACCCTGTCCTGTCCCTCCTGCCCCCATGGGTCCTGTCCAGTGTGACCCTGTCCTGTTTCCTCCTGCACAGGCCGGGCTCTGTGAGGCCGAGCAGGAGCAGATGAGGAAGATTCTTTACCAGAAGGAGTCCAATTACAATAGGCTCAAGCGGGCCAAGATGGACAAGTCCATGTTTGTGAAGGTGAAGACCCTGGGCGTTGGCGCCTTTGGGGAGGTGTGCCTGGCCTGCAAGGTGGACACGCACGCGCTGTATGCCATGAAGACCCTTAGAAAGAAGGACGTCCTGAACCGCAACCAGGTGGCCCACGTCAAGGCAGAGCGGGACATCCTGGCGGAGGCGGACAATGAATGGGTAGTCAAGCTCTACTACTCCTTCCAGGACAAGGACAGCCTGTACTTTGTGATGGACTACATCCCGGGCGGGGACATGATGAGCCTGCTCATCCGCATGGAGGTGTTCCCCGAGCACCTGGCGCGCTTCTACATTGCTGAGCTGACGCTGGCCGTCGAGAGTGTTCACAGAATGGGCTTCATCCACCGGGACATCAAGCCCGACAACATCCTCATAGACCTTGACGGCCACATCAAGCTGACAGACTTCGGCCTCTGCACTGGGTTCAGGTGGACCCACAACTCCAAATACTACCAGAAAGGTACTGCCTCCGGCCTCCCCTCCTCACCCCATCCTGGGTGGGTGCACCTGTCCCCATGTGATTTCATAATTTGGTGTGATACCCTTTTCTCCATGAAGAAGTACTATGATGTGTAAGGTGTTTGTTTTTAAGTTAGTGGCTTCAAGTTTTACTAAAATGTTTCAAGGACAGTAGGCCATAGGGTATCTTGGGGCCTGGCTGAGGAGCCGTCACTGTGCCCTGTTAAAACCAACCTCCGGGGGAGCACTCTCTTTGAGCCCCCTGTTAAACAAGCCTCTGGGGGAGCCCTCTGTTACAGCCCCCTGAGTCTCCCTACAGGTGCAAACCTGGTTGTGGGTCCAGCTTAACTGCATCTCCTGTAGTTTCACTACTCAGAAAAGTGAGAAGTAGCTGGTCATCATCTTATTTGTGGTTTGAATTCTTTTTTTTCTTTTATTTATTTATTTTTGACTGTTGTGGGTCTTCGTTGCTGTAGGGTTTTTCTCTAGTTGCCAGGAGTGGGGCGACCCTTCCTTGCAGTGCACGGGCTTCTGCTTGTGGTGGCCTCTCTCTTAGAGCATGGTCTCTAGAGCGCAGGCTTAGTTGCTCCGAAGCATGTGGGATCTTCCCGGCTAGGGTTCAAGCTTGTGTCCCCTGCATTGGCAGGTGGATTCTTAACCACTGGACCACCAGGGAAGCCCTGGCTTGAATTCTTGAACTAGTTATTTTATTACTACAGCTCAGACTTCTGTTTTTTTTTTAACTCAAAACTAGTTCTAAATTATTTGATTCATTTTTTTTTAATTTGGCATTGAAATCATCTGTGTCCATATATTTGAAATCTTCAATCTTTTCCATGCCTGTCTCAAAACATGTCTGACAAACAGGTGGTGTTAGCCTTTGAGATGGGCCTGAACGGCGCTGGGAATGCCACCTCGCTGTCCATGAGCCTGTCTTGCCAGCCCTATGTGCCAGCTCACAGCCCCCAGCACAGGGCACAGCCCCTGCCGTGGCTCCTGTCCTGAGGCATGTGTGTACTTCATGCTTGGGGTCTGAGGCCTGGGACCACAGCCATTCTGGGAGCTGCCAGGGGACTCTCTGACTGTGTCAGAAGCTGGGTCAGGTTACTTTTCCTTTTGAAGCTTTAGGTTTATTGCATTGTTGAAGATTGAAAATTGATTTTGTTTTCTGTTCTCTTCTCTCCCCACCCTGCTTTCTGGGTGACAGGGAGTCATTCCCGGCAGGACAGCATGGAGCCCAGCGACCTCTGGGACGACGTGTCTAATTGCCGGTGTGGAGACCGGCTCAAGACCCTGGAGCAGAGGGCGCGGAGGCAGCACCAGCGGTGTCTGGCTCACTCCCTGGTTGGGACCCCAAACTACATTGCCCCGGAAGTGCTCCTCCGGAAAGGTGAGTGCTTTGGCTCTGCATCCAAGCTGGGTGATCTCCGAGGGTCCCAGCTCCCACTGTCAGGGTCTCAGTGTCCCCATATGTCTCCCCACGGGAGCCCAAGAGTGGGGTTCTGTCAGCAGACAAACCTTCAGTGTATCCTCCTCTGCTCGGGAGCTGGCCCGGCATCTCCACTTGCTCCTCCTTAGGCTGGAAGTGATGAGCTGGCTGCATGGTAGGCTTGCTCCCTAGAGCCCAGAGGAATTGTTTGAGGGTCAGGACTGGGTTCGGGGTCCTCACTGGGGCCCACCATCTTCCCTGGTCAGTGGGTGTGAGAATGCAGACCTTCCCTGTTCTAGTTCTAGACTTCTCTAGTTCTTCCACTGGTCCAGAGGCCCCTTCAAGGTAAGCCCCAGGGATGGGGTGCTCCAGCCCCTCCAGCAAGTGCTTGACCAGCATCAGAGGCACCTCTGATGGTCAGTTTTGGGGGTCCCCAGCAGAGCGGCAGTGTGTGTGGATCTGATTCCCTGTAAGAAACCCGAATAGCGCCAGACTGTCTGTCCTCACCTGCGGTTTCCACTGTTGGAGCCAGCAGGCTCTGTCCTCACCGTTCTGTGAGCTGTGTGCCTCAGGGCAGGTTGCCAGTCTCTCAGGGACTCAAGTATAAGGGCAGTATATGTCCAGAGGTTGTTGGGCATATTGACCTCACTGCCCAGTACAGGCCGCCTTCTCTGTCCTTGAAAGTGGGGGTGGGTGCTGGTCTGTAAGGGGGTTCAGTGGTCTCCCTCAACCCTGCCATGGGCAGCAGCCCAGCAGAGCCTCCAGGGCCAGGCAGATAGGGGCCACAGGTCACACTTAGCAAGAATTCAGTGACAGGGGGACCAGAGCGGGGCTTGGACTGGGACGTGGGACAGAATCAAAGATCAGCCTTTTCTGATACCCCTACGAGGCCATCCTGCAAGGAATGAGGGGCCTGGCTCCCTCACAGGGAGCTGCTCCCTCCCCTCAGGGCAGGGGCAGCCATTACCTTTGCCACAGTTTCCTCCCCTCTTCTCCCAAAAGCTCCCCGGGGAGCCTTGGCACTGGCCTCACCTGACCTCCGGTCACAGCGTTTCTGCTATTTAGCTTCTACATTTTTTTTTCTTTTGGCTGCATCGCAGTCTGTGTAATCTTAGCTCTCTGACTAGGGGTCTAGCCTGTGCCAGGCTTACAGCCCTAACCACCAGACCGCCGGGGAAGTCCCTAGTTTCTACGATTTTAATTTGTGTCTGTGTCCTTTACGAACTTAAATTCCTGGTTTAGTATTGTTATTAACAATAACAGTAACTTTTTAAATTTAAAAGATGTTATTATAAGAGCATCCTGTGTTTATCATAAACTAATGCTGTAAAATCAGAAAACACTCATGCCCACACTCCTGCCACGTGGAGCCTGTGACCTTCGGCAGCGTTTTTTCCAGCGGTCTGTTCCGGGCCCTTATGCAGGAAGCAGTGACGTCACGCGTGCGCCGTGGAGGCGGGAGGTGGGGCGTGACGCGCGAGCTCCGTGACGCGGGCCCGTCCTCGGTGACCAGAGCCACGCTCTCAGTGCGTCGGGGAGGCCGCGGCGCGGGTGTGAACTGAGCCCCGCTGTCTTTCAGGTTACACCCAGCTCTGCGACTGGTGGAGTGTCGGCGTGATTCTCTTTGAGATGCTAGTGGGGCAGCCGCCGTTCCTGGCGCCGACGCCCACGGAGACCCAGCTGAAGGTAAAGGGGCGCGCGGGCCTCTGAGGAGCCCTGGGGTCTCTGGCTGACACTGGGCCTTTTGTTCCGGGTAGTGCAGGAGTGTCAGCTGTATGAAGTGAGGAGTTTTCAGGTATTTTTGTTACTTCCTGTTAGGTTTTTTAATTTGAGTGAGTAAAGGCCCAAGGTCAGAGCTGAGCTGTGATGTACGTGTGAACCTGGACGTGAGGGAGGCACCGTGGCCGCACGTTTGGGCCGGCGGGCAGGGCCCGGTCTGAACTGCGTGGCCTTGAGATGAGTTGGTTGGTTTGGACGTTATGTCTGTACTGTCGGCATAATATAAGAGCTGTGGGCCCAGCCACTTATGTACTTTTGCAGTGTTTCAACTAATCCTGTCAAGTAATAATACTCAATAGTCAGTTTTAGAATGGTGGCCTTTTACTCTCTGAGCGATTAATTTGATTCCTTAAGAAAGATTGAGTAGAGAATCTGATGAAACCTTTGGATCATCTCAGAACAGTGCTCTTGTAACACTGACTATTCTAGGACTATTCACACACCCGAATAGTTACTATGATGGCCTCTTCAAAAAATCCTCAATTAAGGCCCTGTTTCTTTCCAGTAAAAATGAAATTGGAACTTGGTATTATCTATATCCTAATTGAATTGCTGAACTAGTTACTAATTTTTTTCTAGTTAGTAATTTGCCAGCATGATAATCACCCAGTTTTAAAAATTGTGATGAATTTTACCATTTTAACTACAGTTAATAGTACAGTCAGTGGCATTAAGTACATTCACTACTACTTATTTCCAGCCATTTTCGCCATCCCAAGCAGAACTTCACCCACTAAAAGATAACTCCATTTTTCCCTCCCCTTTGCTCCTGTCTTCTACTTTCTGTCTCTATGAATTGCCTATTCTTAGGGACTTCATATAAGTTATCATACAGTATTTTTCCTTTTGTGACTGACTGACTTCATCAGCATAACATCCTCAAGGTTCATACCTGTTGGAACCTGTGTCAGAATGTCCTTCCTTTCTAAGGCTACTGCTACATTGTATGTAATATTGAATAATAAATACTCCACTGTATGCAAATAACATTCCATTTTCTTTATCCATCATCTGGCAATTAACGTTTTGGTTGTTTGCACCTTTTGGGCTCTTGTGAGTAGTGCTGCTATGCACATAAGTATGTGTGTAAGTATCTGTTGGCTCCCTGTGTTCAGTTCCGTTCAGTTCCTTTGGATATATACCCAGGAGTGGAATTGCTGGGTCATAGGATTAATCTGTGTTGAAACTTCTTGAGGAACCTCCATACTGTTTCCATATGACTGCACCATTTTACATTCCCACCAACAGTATACTGAAGCTCCTATCTTAGCCAACATTTATTACTATTACTTTTTAATAGTAGCTATCCTAGTGGGTGTGAGGTGGTATCAGTCTCATTGTGATTTTGATTTGCATTTCCCTGATGGTTCAAATGATGTTGAATTTCTTTTCATATGTGGGCATATGTAGATACCTTCTTTGGAGAAATATCTATTCAAATCCTTTGCCCTTTTTTAATTAGGTTGTTTGGGTTTTTGTTGTTGAGTTGTAGTTTTTTATGTATTCTGCTTGTTAATTCCTTATCAGATGTATACTTTGCAAATAAATTCTCCCTTTCTATAAGTTTGTCTTTTCACTCTGTTGATAGGGTCCTTTGATGTACAAAAGTTTTAAATTTTGATGAAGACTTTTATGTGTTTTTTTCTTTTATTGCCTATGATTTTAGGTATCATATCCAGGAAATCATTGCCAAATTGAAGATCACGAAGATTTTTTTTTTTAATATATATATTTTATTTATTTGCTGCATTGGGTCTCAGTTACAGCATGTGGGATCTAGTTCCCTGACCAGGGATTGAACCTGGGCCCCCTCCATTGGGAGCACAGTCTTAGCCACTGGACCACCAGGGATGTCCCTCATGAAGATTTTTGCTTTATGTTTTTTTTCTTTTGAGTTTTATATCTGTGTTGTGCATGTGCACTGTTGTGTCCGACTCTTTGTGACCCCATGGACTGTAGCCCACCAGGCTCCTCTGTCCATGGGATTTCCCAGGCAAGAATACTGGAGTGGGTTGCCATGTCCTCCTCCAGAGGATCTTCCCAACCCAGGGATCAGACCTATGTCTCCTACATTGCAGGCAGATTCTTTATTGATAGGCCACTGGGGAAGCCCACACCAGCCCTTGCACCTCTACACAACTCCCAATTACATTGACCTTTGTTCTGACTCCAGGAGCAAATAAGCCCTTAGCAGAGCATCCGGATGGCTGGTTTGTGTTGCTGATCACTGCTGTCTGGGAGTGGCTCCCTTACCCTGTGCCTCAGACTGTGGGCTCCTGCTGAAACCATACTGGCCATTTGTAGCTGCCTCAGATCCTCCTACGTCTGCTTGGTTCTCCTATTGTGAAACTATCAAAATCTTTTTAAAATTAAAGTTATTTGTATTGAAGTATAATTGATTTACAGTATTAGTTTCAGGTGTAGAGCAAAGTGATTCAGATTATATTTTCAGATTCTTTTCCATTATAGGTTATTGTGTGATATTGAATATAATTCTCTATGCTATCCAGTCAGCCGTTGTTATCTGTTTTATGTATGGTATTGTGTATCTGTTAATCCCATACTCCTCTAATTTGTTCCTCTTTCCCTCCCTCTCCCCTTTGCTAACCATAACTTTGTTTTCTATGTGTGTGAGTCTATTTCTGTCTTGTAAATAAGTTCATTTTGTAGTTTAGATTCCACTATAAGCTATATCATATGGTATTTGTCTTCCTACTTCTCTTAGTATGACAGTCTCTTAAGTTCATCCATGTTGTTGCAAATGGCATTATTTTGTTCTTTTTATGGCTGAGTAGGATTCCATTGTCGGAGAAGGCAATGGCACCCCACTCCAGTACTCTTGCCTGGAAAATCCCATGGACAGAGGAGCCTGGTGGGCTGCAGTCCATGGGGTAGCTAAGAGTCGGACATGACTGAGTGACTTCACTTTCACTTTTCACTTTCATGCATTGGAGAAGGAAATGGCAACCCACTCCAGTGTTCTTGCCTGGAAAATCCCAGGGACGGGGGAGCCTGGTGGGCTGCCGTCTCTGGGGTCGCACAGAGTCGGACATGACTGAAGCGACTTAGCAGCAGCAGCAGCAGCAGCAGCAGGATTCCATTGTATATATAGACTACATCTTTTTTTTTTCTTTTTGCACCCCACCCCCTAGACTACATCTTTTATCAGTTCATCTGTTGATGGACATTTAGTTTGCTTCTTGGCTATTGTAAATAGTGCTGCTATGAACACAGGGGTGCATGTATCTTTGTGAATTAGAGTTTTGTCTGTATTTATTCCCAGGATTGGGATTTCTTGGTCATATGCTAACTCTAATTTTAGTTTTTTAAGGAACCTCTATACTGTTCTCCAGAGTGGTGCACCAGTTTACATCTCTACCAATGATGTAGGAGGGTTCCCTTTTCTCTATACACCCTCTTCAGCCTTTATAATTCGTTGGCTTTTTGATTATGGTCATTCTGACTTGTGTGAGGTGATACCTCATTGTGGTTTCGATTTGCATTCCCCTAATGATTAGTGATGTTGAGAAACAATCGTGTTCTTTAACACCCTGTCCCATAAAGGCCCTCTTTGGCCTCGAGAGTGAGGAGGAAGGAACACTGGGTGTGTTGTCCCCGCAGGTGATTAACTGGGAGAGCACGCTGCACATCCCCGCGCAGGTGGAGCTGAGCCCCGAGGCCCGGGACCTCATCGCCAAGCTGTGCTGTGCAGCTGAGCACCGGTTAGGCCGCAACGGAGCCGATGATCTGAAGGCCCACCCGTTCCTGGGCGCCATCGACTTCTCCAGTGACATCCGGAGGCAACCGGCCCCCTATGTGCCCACCATCAGCCACCCCATGGACACATCCAACTTTGACCCAGTGGATGAGGAGGGCCCCTGGCAGGACGGCAGTGAGGACAGCTCTAAAGCCTGGGACGCACTGGGCCCTGCGGGCAGCCGGCACCCTGAGCACGCCTTTTACGAGTTCACCTTCCGGAGGTTCTTCGATGACAATGGTCACCCGTTCCGATGCCCCAAGCCTGCAGTGGCTGAAGCCGTGACTGAGGCTGAGCAGCCAGCTTCGGTGGGTCCAGCCCTGGGGGCGCAGGCCGGGGGCTGCCAGCCCGTGTACGTGTAGACTGGTGGACGGGGAGGTCAGCCTGTCAGGTCAGTTGGCCGGTTGCCCCGCAAAGTCTAGCCTGCACCCAAAACCAAAGCGGAAAAACTTCTGAAAGAGGACTCACCTCTGAGGTCTGCATCTCCAGGTTCTGGTGGATGGCAGGAGGTGTCAGCACAGCCTGGAATTAGCTTTGAGGACCTTCACGACATTAAAACAATATTTTTTAAATCAGTACAGTAGAAAGAGCACTTATTTTGTTTATAGCCATTTTTCTTATTAAATTATAGGGATTAATTTTGACAAATCATGCTGCTGTTATTTTCTACGTTTGTATTTTATCCACAGCACTTACTCACATTAGGGAAAGACATAAAGATTGAAGAACATGTGATAAGAAATCTGTGTGCAATAATGTTTAAAAAAAAAAAAACAAAAAACACTGTCCTGATGTCCTGATGTTACTGATACCATTTTATTCACACAACGGTTTTTGTTTTATATTTTTCCCACATTTCAAAGTTGTGATATATGTTAAAAGCTGCTTTTGTTGTTTTGTTCTGTTCACTTTTTGCATATTATAGCATCATAGGAAGTGTGAGCAGTTGATCATGCGGGTGTGACTTCAGACATCAGGTATGGAGAGAGCATGAACAGGGTTTTTCTATTATTAATATAACGTGACCGTGTCTTGCCATTCACAGCAGGTTCTGTGAATACGTTTTTACTGAGTGTCCTTGGATGAGTTGTTCTGGACAGTGTGCTGATGCCGCGTCGTGAGTGACTTCCTCGCTGTGACTGCACCCCCCTCCTCTCTCATTGCAGAAATGCACGTGTATCTGAGAGATGATGTGACTGTATGTGTCATGGGTGTGCTTGGATTCTTTGAGGGGGCAAAGACATTTGTCCTATACTAAACTTGTGTACATCAAAAGGGATTCACTTAGCTCTGCCAAAAAAAGTAAGTTAGCCATGGACCTCTGTCTGTCTCGCCAGTCAGGATTCTGTCCTGTGGCCCAGCCGACACAGGGAGCCAGAGCCCCACCCTGCAGACCTGTGGAGAGTTCTCTCTGCAGTGCTTTTAGTGTGCTTTGAAGGATCCAACTTAACTCAGTTTTAAAAGCACATTTTTCTAATCTTTGTGAAACAGCAAGGACTATTCAAAGTGATATTGGAGGGTAAAAAAAGATAATTAAGCCATACATATTTTCTTAGGCGTATAGATGTATATATAACTATATAGATAAACACACAAAATATTCCTATTTCAAATTAGTATGATTCCTATTTAAAGGGGTTTATATTTGAATAAAAAGTTAAATTTCTTTTTTGCTTTTTAAAAACCTGATGCATCATATTTTTTGTTATATTCACATATTTTTCCTTGAGGTTTTTAGCATAATGTATCCATTACTTAGTGTATCTCTAGGCAGCAACACTCACATGTCTATGGATGTCTAAACTGAAGAAGATGATTCCTGTGTACTGGTTTACATGTGTATGAGTGGCAGGTTCTGAGTCTGCTGTGCTGTGTCGTGACTGTCAGTGTTTCTCTAGTTTTGCAGTAATGCCGTGTTGTTATTTACACTCGGACAGCCTTCATGTGGTAGGTTCTTTCTCAGGAACTCAATTTAACTATTATTTATTGATATATCATTGCCTTTGAAAAGCTTCTACTGGCACAATTTATTATTAAAAGTTTGAATCCAAATCCCTAGGTGTCAAATTTTATTGAAATTTGTAAGTTCTTGTTTGTCTCGTATGCTTTCCCCGTGATTCAAATACAGCGGGGGCTGCCACTGCGATGGAGAGGAGCTCTTGTCTTGGTTTGGTCTGGGATTTGGAGATTGGGTTTCAGGTCACAGCACAGGGTCCAAATCCGGGTGTGGTTCTGCGATCAGCTTTCTTCCCGAAGGTGGTGACGGGTGTTTGGCGTTAGATTGCTGAGTGGGGTCGGTGGGCTGTCAGATAGATCCTGAGTGGGAGCTGATTGCCCTGCCCAAGACAGACACACTGACAGTACAAGGGTAATACCCTATCTTTGCTTCAGAATGGTCAGTGGTATTAAGAGCTCCAGAGGCTGTAAACATTTGATTCTGAATTGTTCTTTTGAAAGGTGCAGTCACATGGTCACCACTGGGCAGTCCCCACTCCACCAGGCCATCTCGGACCCTGTCCTTGTGGAGACAGGGTTCCACTTACATGGGCCCAGCTTTTCTCTTAGGCTCCCATATTGGGGAGGCATCACCAGCCAAGTGGCATGGAGATCCCAGCATCCTGCCCAGCACCCCAGCAGGGACTTTGGGGAGCTCTGCTGGCATGGGGGAGCAGAGTTTTCTGGTCTGATTGGCTGGAGTGGAGCAGTTATTGCCCATTTGCCCCTCTCCTCTGGCGGGAGTGCCGGGGAGTTGGGCTTGTTGACATTTCCAGGTTGCGGGCTTCAGCTCCAAATCTGGAACGTGGAGGCACAGAGAATACTGAGAGAACTTAGTGCTGTGTAGTCCTGAGGCCCAGCTTTCCTGCCTCCCCACCTTTCAAGGTCTTCTGTTTTGTATAGTGTCCAGGAGTTCTAGAAGAAAAATCTGTCTTGAAGTGGGTTTCAATTTCTGTTTTAACTAATGAAGATTCACAGCTCACTTCCTCAGTCACACCAGTCTCAAGCTCATTGCCACATGTAGCCAGGATCCATGTTGGATAGCTGGGGTCTGAGAAGGGTCCTCTGGCTCTGCATTAATCCTTCCACTGACATCTGGCAGAAACAGGGGACTAGTGTGAGCAGTTGGGCTTCATCTGTTTTTCCTGTGTCATTCACACTTGGGCAGTGAAGAAGCAGGTCCTCTGACCGTCCAGAGTCCAGCACTGCCTTCCAGTCGGCAGCATCTCACCCTTTTCCTTTCCTGCTTGCTGCTCCAAACATTGGACCCTCCTAAAATCACCAGTTTCTGGCCGCCTTAAGCTGGTGACTAGTGTCTTCAAAAGGATCATAGTAGCTTGTAGATACAGGACTGAGAGAAGCCTGCCTCCCTGTGCCCCGCTGCAGTAGAAGCCAGACTCTTGACCACTGGACTGCCTGGGAAGTCCCAAAATTACACTATTATTATTTTTTTAAAGAGTCTCTGTCCATCTCTTGCCATCTCCTGATCCCCAGCCTCTCTCGTGTCTTCTGTGTTATTTTTTCTGGCAATTCCATTATATGACTAATTGACTTTTTTTTTTTTTGGCTGTGCTGGGGTCTCAGCTGCGGTGTGTGGGATCTTTTAGTCATGGCATGTGAGCTCTTAGTTGTGGTATGTGGGATCTAGTTCCCCGACCAGGGATTGAAGCCAGGCCCCCTGCCTTGGGAGCACTGGATCTCTGCGAAGTCCCATGGGTATATTTTTAGATAGAAAGGACCTGTGCAAGGAGATCCAACCAGTCCATTCTAAAGGAGATCAGTCCTGGGTGTTCTTTGGAAGGACTGATGCTAAAGCTGAAACTCCAATACTTTGGCCACTTCATGTGAAGAGTTGACTTACTGGAAAAGACTCTGATGCTGGGAGGGATTGGGGGCAGGAGGAGAAGGAGACGACAGAGGATGAGATGGCTGGATGGCATCACCGACTCTGATGGACGTGAGTTTGAGTGAACTCCGGGAGTTGTTGATGGACAGGGAGGCCTGGCGTGGTGCAATTCATGGGGTCACAAAGAGTTGGACACGACTGAGCGACTGAACTGAACTGAGGTGCACAGAACTAATGGGTAAAAATAGACCCATACAAATAAATGTACGTCATCAGAAAATTCAAGAATGTTTGGAACAAAGATATATAAAAGAGAAAATATCTTCAGAGATAGAAAACAGTTCATATACAAAGGATCAAGAATCAAAACCAAAAAATAAAAAGAATGAGAATGGCTTTGAAGGTAACACCAATTCTCAACAGTAGAGGATGACAGAACAAGGCCTTTAAATTGTGTGAAAAGAAGGAAATGGCAACCCACTCCAGTGGAAAATCCCACAGTCAGAGGAACCTGATGGGCTGGAGTCCATGGAGTCACAAAGCATTGGACATGACTGAGCGACTGAGCACACAATTGTTTTCAATCCAGACAAGTCATTAGTTGAGTATGAGGGTAGAAATAAAGACATTTCAGACATTCAAGAATTCAGAATATTTTCTTCCCATATACTTTCCCAGAAAGCTGGAGGCAGACATGGGCTCCAAGAAACAGATCCAACAAACGGGAGGAGGAAGGGGTTCCTGGGAGCTGTTGGGGGTCCCAAAGGACAGCTGTGCCCCAGGTGTGGGGGGTGGGCTGCTCGCTCAGATCCTCCCTCGGTCAGAGGGTGTAGGAGACAACCTTTGCTGGAAGAGGTAATTTACCTGCCTTAGAGGAGATGGGTGCTTGGAGAACAGTTTGGGATTGGATTTGGGAGGAGGATATAAAAAAACAGTAAATGGAAAACACAAGCCAATGATTAATTCAGTATACTTCAACAGGGATCATAGATTTGATATAAATGCTTCACCTAAAAAGCTAGATGAAAGCATAGAAAATTTTCTTTACCATCATGAGGAAGAATAGGATAGAATAGAACAGAACACTGAACGAACTAAAAGTAAAGGAAAATACATTTGGCTTCATAAAAATTAAAACTTTCCACTCTAAAAGTCACCATTACATGGAGTAGGAAATGGCAACCCACTACAGTATTCTTGCCTGGAAAATTACATGGACGGAGGAGCCTGATGGGCTACAGTCCAAGGAGTCACAAAAGAGTTGGAATGACTTAGTGACTGAGCCCAGATACATGTGATGTATAATATATAATTTTTATTGCTATGTAAAGCAAATAAGGGCTTCTCTGATACCTCAGTTGGTAAAGAATCCGCCTGCAATACAGGAGACCCCAGTTTGATTCCTGGATCAGGAAGATCCCCTGGAGAAGGGAAAGGCTACCCACTCTAGTATTCTGGCCTAGAGAATTCCTTGGACTGTATAGTCTTTGGGGTTGCAAAGAGTTGGACACAACTGAGCAACTTTCACAAAGCAATTAAAGATCTTTTTCAAAATAATAAAGTCACCATTATGAAAATGGGTGAATATTATCTGTGCACAGATCGGACAGAGGACTCGTATCCAGATTGTATTCTTGTAAAGCAGTATCTTTTTTGAGTTTTTCATCTTGGCATGATGTACTTAACTTCCTGTTGTTACAGAAGATGAGAATTTAGTTCCTTTTAGGACCTCTTTCCCCATTCCCAGGCCTGTCCTTCCCACTCCTGGCTTCCTGATATGCACTGTCAGACTTTTGGTCAAGTTGATAATTAGCATGTTACTCAGTTCAGTTCAGTTCAGTTGCTCAGTCGTGTCCAACTCTTTGTGATCCCATGGACTGCAGCACGCCAGGCCTCCCTGTCCATCACCAACTCCTGGAGTTTACCGAAACTCATGTCCATTGAGTTGGTGATGCCATCCAACCATCTCATCCTCTGTTGTCCCCTTCTCCTCCCACCTTCAATCTTTCCCAGCATCAGGGTCTTTTCCAATGAGTCAGTTCTTCGTATCAGGTAGCCAAAGTACTGGAGGTTCAGCTTCAACATCAGTCCTTCTAATGAACACTCAGGACTGATCTCCTTTAGAATGGACTGGTTGGATCTCCTTGTAGTCCAAGAGACTCTCAAGAGTCTTTTCCAATGCCACAGTTCAAAAGTATCAATTCTTTGGCACTAAGCTTTCTTTATGGTCCAACTCTCACATCCATACATGACTACTGGAAAAACCATAGCCTTGATTAGATGGAACTTGTTGGCAAAGTAATGTCTCTGCTTTTTAATATGCTGTCTAGGTTGGTCATAACTTTCCTTCTTACTACAACTATGTAAATGTTATCCCCAGTGAACCACACTATTTCTATAATCACTTTCCATCTTGGAGATTTCAAGAAGGTTTTAATACTTGGAATGAAAAATACTTTAAGGCCAGGAAAAGAAAATAAAATTAACCTAAATACAGCTGCAGGGTTTCTTCCTAATTAGTTGTCTGTTCCCGTGCCCCTGCCCCCCCCCCCCCCCCGAATTTTGACCTTAAAGAGCTGATGAACTGGAGATGAAAGCTTCAGTTCAAGGCAGAGGTGGCCCCAGGTGCCATCTCGAGCAGCTTGGGAATATTCTGTTGAGGTACTTAGCTGTTTGGGTCAGTGGGGTTCACACCCAGAGGCTTCAGAACTCTCTCCGTGGGCATTGGCTGCTCTGCTCTCATCTTCCACAAATAACTTCATGAGATTATCTGAATTGTCTTAAGCCAATTTGCTTTGCATGTTTCTCTTCAGACTGAGTAATTTATACTAAATAAACATGTAAATGTTGCAAGTCTTACTTCACAGCAAGAGGTTACATGGTCACAGCTGAAGCAAAAACAGACACTATTATAGTGAAAATATATGTAGGAATCCCTTCTGCAAATGTGTTTGGTGGTTTACTTTCCTTTACTCTGGAATATGTAATACATTCAGAATAGACCCACCCATGCCTAATCCAGTCTTAACTTATCCTGAATTCTGTACAGTATTTTAGTCCAGAAAGTACCACAGATTCTCTGAGTTCCAAGTCTAACCAACAGACAGCAGAGGGAGCTGGTGATGTGCTTTTGCAAGTAAGATCTGCGCTCTAAGATCTGCACTCACAGAATGTCCTGGTGGGTCCTTTCTAGTGAGAGGAAAGTAGGGAGGAATTCTTACTAAACCACCCACAAATTGCAGTGTTTTGCTTTCACGTTTTATAGTTGAAGTCTAGTTGAGTGACAGTTTTGTGCTAATTTCTGCTGTATGGCAAAGAGACTTACACATATACATTTTTTTTTTTTTTTTTTTGGGCCACACAACAAGGTTTGTGGATATTTAGTTCCCCGATCAGGGATCGAACCCAATTCCCCTTGCAGTGGAAGTGCAGGGTCTTAACCACTGGACCACCAGGGAAGTCCCTATATATATATAAATACTAAAATATTGTATCAGTTCAGTTCTGTCGCTCAGTCGTGTCCGACTCTCTTCGACCCCATAAATCGCAGCACGCCAGGCCTCCCTGTCCATCACCAACTCCCGGAGCCCACCCAGACTCACGTCCATCGAGTCAGTGATGCCATCCAGCCATCTCATCCTCTGTCATCCCCTTCTCCTCCTGCCTCCAATCCCTCCCAGCATCAGAGTCTTTTCCAGTGAGTCAACTCTTTGCATAAGGTGGCCAAAGTACTGGAGTTTCAGCTTTAGCATCATTCCTTCCAAAGAAATCCCAGGGCTGATCTCCTTCAGAATGGACTGGTTGGATCTCCTTGCAGTCCAAGGGACTCTCAAGAGTCTTCTCCAACACCACAGCTCAAAAGCATCAATTCTTCGGCACTCAGCCTTCTTCACAGTCCAACTCTCACATCCATACATGACCACAGGAAAAACCATAGCCTTGACTAGACAGACCTTTGTTGGCAAAGTAATGTCTCTGCTTTTGAATATGCTATCTAGGTTGGTCATAACTTTCCTTCCAAAGAGTAAGCGTCTTTTAATTTCATGGCTGCAGTCACCATCTGCAATGATTTTGGAGCCCCAAAATATAGTCTGACACTCTTTCCACTGTTTCCCCATCTATTTCCCATGAAGTGATGGGACCGGATGCCATGATCTTCGTTTTCTGAATGTTGAGCTTTAAGCCAACTTTCAGTCTCCACTTTCACTTTCATCAAGAGGCTTTTTAGTTCCTCTTCACTTTCTGACATAAGGGTGGTGTCATCTGCATATCTGAGGTTATTGATATTTCTCCCGGCAGTCTTGAGTCCAGCTTGTGCTTCTTCCAGTCCAGCGTTTCTCATGATGTATTCTGCATATAAGTTAAATAAGCAGGGTGACAATATACAGCCTTGACGAACTCCTTTTCCTATTTGGAATCAGTCTGTTGTTCCATGTCCAGTTCTAACTGTTGCTTCCTGACCTGCATACAGATTTCTCAAGAGGCAGGTTAGGTGGTCTGGTATTCCCATCTCTTTCAGAATTTCCCACAGTTTATTGTGATCCACACAGTCAAAGGCTTTGGCATAGTCAATAAAGCAGAAATGAACTCTCTTGATTTTTCCATTATCCAGCAGATGTTGGCAATGTGATCTCTGGTTCCTCTGCCTTTTCTAAAACCAGCTTGAACATCAGGAAGTTCACAGTTCACGTATTGCTGAAGCCTGGCTTGGAGAATTTTGAGCATTACTTTACTAGCGTGTGAGATGAGTGCAATTGTGCGGTAGTTTGAGCATTCTTTGGCATTGCCTTTCTTTGGGATTGGAATGAAAACTGACTTTTTCCAGTCCTGTGGCCACTGCTGAGTTCCAAATGTGCTGGCATACTGAGTGCAGCACTTTCACAGCATCATCTTTCAGGATTTGAAATAGCTCAACTGGAATTCCATCACTTCCACTAGCTTTGTTCATAGTGATGCTTTCTAAGGCCCACTTGACTTCACATTCCAGGATGTCTGGCTCTAGGTCAGTGATCACACCATCGTGATTATCTGGGTCGTGAAGATCTTTTTTGTACAGTTCTGTGTATTCTTGCCACCTCTTCTTAATATCTTCCGCTTCTCTTAGGTCCATACCATTTCTGTCCTTTATCGAGCCCATCTTTGCATGAAATGTTCCCTTGGTATCTCTAATTTTCTTGAAGATACCTCTAGTCTTTGCCATTCTGTTGTTTTCCTTTATTTCTTTGCATTGATTGCTGAGGAAGGCTTTCTTATCTCTTCTTGGTATTCTTTGGAACTCTGCATTCAGATGCTTATATCTTTCCTTTTCTCCTTTGCTTTTCGCTTCTCTTCTTTTCACAGCTATTTGTAAGGCCTCCCCAGACAGCCATTTTGCTTTTTTGCATTTCTTTTCCATGGGGATGGTCTTGATCCCTGTCTCCTGTACAGTGTCACGAACCTCATTCCATAGTTCATCAGGCACTCTATCTATCAGATCTAGGCTCTTAAATCTATTTCTCACTTCCACTGTATAATGGGGAGGACCAACCCCATGCCAAGGAGCGGTGGCTGCACGGGCGCAGGAGGGCCTAGAGGAGCTATCCCACGTTGAAGGTCAGGAAGGGCGGCGGTGAGGAGATACCCCTCGTCCAAGGTAAGGAGCAGCGGCTGCACTTTGCTGGAGCAGCCTTGAAGAGATACCCCACGCCCAAGGTATGAGAAACCCAAGTAAGACGGTAGGTGTTGCAAGAGGGCATCAGAGGGCAGACACACTGAAACCATACTCACAGGAAACTAGTCAATCTAATCACACTAGGACCACAGCCTTGTCTAACTTAATGAAACTAAGCCATGCCCGTGGGGCCACCCAAGACGGGTGGGTCATGGTGGAGAGATCTGACAGAATGTGGTCCACTGGAGAAGGGAATGGCAAACCACTTCAGTATTCTTGCCTTGAGAACCCCATGAACAGTATGAAAAGGCAAAATGATAGCATACTGAAAGAGGAACTCCCCAGGTCAGTAGGTGCCCAATATGCTACTGGAGATCAGTGGAGAAATAACTCCAGAAAGAATGAAGGGATGGAGCCAAAGCAAAAAGAATACCCAGCTGTGGATGTGACTGGTGATAGAAGCAAGGTCCGATGCTGTAAAGAGCAATATTGCATAGGAACCTGGAATGTCAGGTCCATGAATCAAGGCAAATTGGAAGTGGGCAAACGAGATGGCAAGAGTGAATGTCGAGATTGTAGGAATCAGCGAACTCAAATGGACTGGAATGGGTGAATTTAACTCAGATGACCATTATATCTACTACTGCGGGCAGGAATCCCTCAGAAGAAATGGAGTGGCCAGCATGGTCAACAAAAGAGTCTGAAATGCAGTACTTGGATGCAGTCTCAAAAACGACCGAATGATCTCTGTTCATTTCCAAGGCAAACCATTCAATATCACAGTAATCCAAGTCTATGCCCCAACCAGTAATGCTGAAGCAGCTGAAGTTGAACGGTTCTATGAAGACCTACAAGACCTTTTAGAACTAACATTCAAAAAAGATGTCCTTTTCATTATAGGAGACTAGAATGCAAAAGTAGGAAGTCAAGAAACACCTGGAGTAACAGGCAAATTTGGGCTTGGAATACGGAATGAAGCAGGGCAAAGACTAATAAAGAGTTTTGCCAAGAAAATGCACTGGTCATATTAAACACCCTCTTCCAACAACACAAGAGAAGACTCTACACATGGACATCACCAGATGGTAAACACCGAAATCAGATTGATTATGTTCTTTGCAGCCAAAGATGGAGAAGCTCTATACAGTCAACAAAAACAAGACTGGGAGGTGACTGTGGCTCAGAGCATGAACTCCTCATTACCAAATTCAGACTGAAATTGAGGAAAGTAGGGAAAACCACTAGACCATTCAGGTATGACCTAAATCAAAATACTGTGTAGAATATTATATATATAATACTCATCTCCATTATGGTTTATCCCAGGAGACTATATAGTTCCCTGTGCTCTACAGTAGGACTTTCTTTTTATTCATGCAATGTGTTCTTTCTTTTTATATCTCTATATTCTAGGAAGGTGCTGTTGAACCTACTGAGTCACTTAGAAGTGATAAATATTGTGCAGATTTCTGTTAAGGCAAATCTACAGTATGTCTCCTTCCTCTGCTCTCCTCCCCCCAATTTAAAAACTGGACTGTCAAGGGATCCCAGAATAGTGTGGCTTACTCTGGTCTTGAATCATTATGGGCACCTACTATTTGTTCACTACACATTGAGTCAAAAATACATTGGGCAGCACTGTGTTCAGTGTGTATAACAGTACCATGTGGCACATATTAAATCCTTAAAGTGGAAGCTTGAATATTTAAAAAGCCTTAGGAGTCTACAGAAAATCTTTAAAAAAGTATTTATTTACTTGGCTGTGCCGGATCTTTGTTGCAGCAGGCAGGATTTTTAGGGAAGTCCTAGTCTCTTCATAAATTTATCACAGATTTTTTGCAGGACAAACTATATAAAACAGATGGAATTAGCTGATTCTGTGAATAAGTTCCATAGTCATTATTTTCATCGAACTTGGAAAGAAAATTATTTTAAGGCTACAGAAAGAACAGTTTTACTTAAACCAGGACCCAGGACCCTTTCTTCCTTTTAGGTAAACATGCAGGGCCCGAGTCAGGAGAGCCGACAGGGCCCCACGGGGCAGTCTTTGAGAGGGTGTGGGCTTGCCCTGTGTTGAAGGTGTGCACAGGACTGCAGTCGCAGTAGGAAGCAAGAAGGCTGCTGGGGGGAGGGCAGCAGTTGTGGGGCAGAGGCCAGGTGCAGTGGGGCGACTGGTCTTGGGGACAATGGGACCAAGCTAGCCGAGGCTGTCAAAAAAGCAGGCAAATCAGTAGTTGCCAAATACCCTTTTCCTTCTCTCCAGACATGTCAGAGGACACTCTTCCTGGTGGGTGCATTTGCCAGAGCAGCAGTTTGGTTCCTGAAGTCTTGTTTAGAGCCTTCATGCTCTTAAGTATTGAAGGCCCCACTGGGCAGGCTCCTGGCTGGGCTGTCTGAGCAGGCGGGTGAGGAGTGGCTGCTCCCTGGGCGTCTGTGAGGCAGGCCCTCACCCCGTGGCTGCTGGGTGCATCAGGTCTGCACTGATGACACAGGGCTTGGTCCCGCAGGTAGAGGGACAGTCCAGAAGACCCTGCGGTAACAGCCCACCCTCCCAGGAAGAATGGAGGAGGATAAAGAATGAGGAAAACACAGACACAAAACAAGAGAAGTCAGAAGCCACGGTGTCTGCACTGGACAAACATCATCTTTGCCGTGAGTCCTCCTCTTGCCCAGCTTATTAGAAGCTTTAAAAGGATCAGACTGTTTTGGAACATTTGGCAAAGTTGCCATCAATAATGGCCCAGAATGTTCAGATTACAGGATCCAAATGCCATTGTTTATGACATCTGTATCTTGTTGGAGGATGCCCTCAGGGCTCAAAGTGAGATGACAGCTTGGTGGGGACGGTAGGACACCTCTGCACAGGCCCAGGGCTGCCCACAGGTCAGAGGATAAACACCACCAACAGGGACAGGAGCGGCTTCAGGACATTTATAAATCAAGCCCTACTTTTGCCAATTTCCTGTTGTCTTAAAACATTCAGAACAAAGCAGAGCTCTACTGACAACCCCCCAGATCATCTCTGGGGGCTAGTGATGGACTCCTGGGGCGTCTATCAGCAACCACCTCCACCAGCCTCTTTTCTGTCAGAACTCAGGCAGGTGTCACTGTCAGTTCCTGGTCACAGGGCTCGGGCCCCTGTGACTGGGGCAGGAACCGAGTCCTAGTTGCTATTTTCAGACAAGCCAACTCCTTGGGACGGGAGGCCCCCTCCAGGCCCCACTCCCAAGAACTTGCGGCAGAAGCCCAGCTGGGCAGTCCTCTGTCCACTGCCAGCAGCTTTGGCTCTGATTCTTCTCCATGAGCAGAGGACATCTTGAAATGTCAGTCCTGTGGCATCATTTGAAGAGCCTGATCAGGCCTGCTTGAGAGGAACTTGGTCCCAGGCTGAGGCTCCCCTCTGCCCCGCCTAGACCCCTGCCCTCTGCTCTGCCAGAGCTCCAGGCTCTGAACCCTGACAAACTGCAGCACCCCTTTGCCACCTCTCCATGGCATCTTCCCAGTCTAACCCTAACCCCTGACACATCTACAATTTCCATTTTCCAGGTGAGGAAGCCCCTGCCCTCGAATGGCCTTTCTACACCATGACATCATGCGCTGCGATGGCACAGTAGCCCCTTAGGTGGTCGCCCCTTGGACTGAGCCTCTGGTCGGCTGAGTACCCGGAGGCTCCCCAGCAGCAGGGGGCTTGGGTAAAGCCTTTGGAAATCTGATGCAACTCATGCCTTTAGGTTGCTGGGTTGTTGGGGGAATTCCAGAGACCTCTTTGGAAAAGAGGTCTTCATCCCAGTCTCAAAAACTTTAATGGGATGGATGCCCTATAACATTCAACTTTATAAGGAAGATGGAATATTGTACTTGGTTAAACTGGTTTAGAAGTAAATTTCAAGATGATATGTTGTGAGAACAGGAGGGATAAAGCACTGCTGTTTACAGTTACTTTGATAGACATCAGAACTGTGGTATGTTAATCAAGTATTTAATATTTAAGAACTCCAAATAGTAACATTTCACAGACATACCATATGTGCAGAAATATGCTTTCTGTACCAAGGAAATTTTTAAAGACATGGTTCCCTTTTGGTCTTATGTTTTTATTTCTGGAGAAATATATTAAGCTCCTATAAATTTGATATCATAATTCGGTTTTATACTGCTGCCTTCAAAGTTTTCAGAACTTTGGGTCATAAGATCCCTTAACACTTTCTGGATCAGGTGTCCTCTGTTGATATAGAATTATTTTTATTAAGTGTGGCCATTTGAGTTTAGAAATGCTTTTTTAAAAAGAGATTTGTTCTTGAGTCTCTCAAGTAAAATAGAATAATCTCTCACTCTGTCGCATAATTTATCTATGTTCCTTGTAAGTCTTCATTGTAGTTTTGACTTGGATAAAATTTCTTTTTTTAAACAAGTATTTATTTGGCTGCATTGGGTCTTAGTTGCAGCACGTGGGACGCAGGCTCTCTGTTGTGGCATGCGGGCTCAGTGTTTGAGGCTTGCTGGGTTAAGGGCTTAATTGCTCTGAGGCACATGGGATCTTCGTTCTCTGGGGATGGAACCTGAGTCCCCTGCAGTGGAAGGTGGGTTCTTAACCATGGGACCACCAGGGAATTCCCTGAAACTTTTCTTAATTTCCTTTCCTGATGGCTCATTGTTAGTATATAAAAATGCAACTGACATTTTAAAATTGATTTTATATTTTGTAACTTTGCTGAATTCATTGATTAGTTCTAACAGATTTTTGTGGACTCTTTAGGATTTTCTATATATAAGATGACATCATCTGTGTAGAGGTAATTCTTCTTCCTTTTTGATTTGGATGCCTTCTATTTATCTTACCTAATTGCTTTGGCTAGGACATCCATTAGTATTTTGAATAGAAGTAATAAGAGGGAACATATAGTTGGATCCTGTGTTTTTAATCCATTTAGCTAGTCTGTGTCTTGACTGGGGAGTTGACTCAATTCAAAGTAGTTACTGATAGGACTGTTGTTCAGTCGCTCAGTCATGTCCGACTCTTTGTGACCCCATGGACTGCAGCACGCCAGGCCACCCTGTCCCTCACTATCTCCTGGAGTTTGCCAAAGTTCATGTCCATTGAATTGTTAATGCCATCCATCCATGGCTATAGGACTATAGCCATCTGAAAATAGTTTTGACCAAGATCCTCTGATAGGATCTTAGGGAACTCCTTTGTGTTTTGGGACTTAGTAAGTGTCCCTAGCCTACACTCTGAGAACTGTTGCTCTAAAGTATTTCAATCAGCATGTTTGTGTTGACAAGATGTTTATGGCTTGACACACACACACAAAGACCAAAAAACCACCCCAAATCCCCCAAACTAAACCTGTTTCCAAGGAAAAGTATATAATATATTCAACTAATTACTTTTGGAGCCCAGGACATCACAGGTGTTAAAGGCATACCCAATGCCAAAGAAAGCTCAAACTACCGCACAATTGCACTCATCTCACATGCTAGTAAAGTAATGCTCAAAATTCTCCAAGCCAGGCTTCAGCAATATGTGAACCATGAACTTCCTGATGTTCAAGCTGGTTTTAGAAAAGGCAGAGGAACCAGAGATACCTTTTCTTCTTCGTTCTTAAAGAGCATCTCATGCAAAGTTCTTGTGTAGCTGCACAAAACAAATGCTCTGGAACACAGGACACAATCTGAAGCATTATATGCCTCAAACATTTAATGTCATAAAATACTCATTTGTCTACACTTTTGAAGATGTATCTTTGATCTGCAGTAATAACTCTTTGCAGCAGGTAGAGACACTTTGTAATCTTGCAGATTGCTATACAGATCTTCCTTGGCTTATGACGGAGTTAAGTCCCAATAAATCCATCATAAGTTGAAAACATCATAAGCTGAAAATGCATTTAATACATCTAACCTACCAAACCTCACAGCTTAGCCTCACCTACATTAAAGGTGGTCAGAACACTTATATTAGCCTCCAGCTGGGCAAAAGCATCTAATAGCGAGTCTGTTTTATAATAAAGTGTTGACTGTCTCATTTAATTTAGTGAACACGGTACTGAAAGTGAAAAACAATGTTTCTAAGATATCAGTTGTTCACCTTACTGATTGTGCACCACGTGAGTATCTGACCGCACATGCTGCCCAGGAAGAGAAAAATCTGAAGTACAGTTTCTAATGAATATGTATCGCTTCACACCATGGAGCAGCCGTAAAATCATTAAGTCCAGACATTTGTACTTAGTGAAGTATTTATTGAATGCCTTCTACATGTGAGGCACTATGTGAACCAATTTCACACAATTTTTTAAAAAGCCATTAACTGCACTCACGTTACCCTTTTGTAACGAAATAAGAGGTACTTCCTTTGTTTTTTAAGCATAAAAACCTTGTTAATTCACTTCCTCAACTTCATGTTGTAGAGATGCCAAATATAATACCTCGTTTCTCAAAGAAGCTAACAATGCAATTCTATTGCAGGGACATAAAAAAGGGAAAACCCGCAACTATGGCTTATTTACAACTGGAAGAAGAAATGAAGTTGTCAACAGAGGAAACTTACACTGAAACGAAAGTGACTTTCTGTGTATCCCAAGAAGCAGACCGGCACCAAGAGGTGGAAGCTAGTAGCAGGTATGCAGGTGTCGCTCAGAACAGAGCCTGGTCTCAGCAGTGAGGGCCGGCGCGAGCGCGGACAGGGCGCTCTCAGGCCCGGGTGGGGAAGCTGGGCTCCGAGCCCCTCTGCCGGACCTGCCCGCCGGCTCCGCCAGGAAATCGGCCCCGCACGGGGGCACGCGAGCGCGGAGCACGCGATCTCGCGGGACGCAAGCCGCCCTGCCCGAGAGGGACGCGTCCGCAGAGTACACGGCAGGGCCGGAGGCGCCCCCGGGCCGGCGGCGAGCGAGCGAGCAAGCGGGCGGGCGAGCCCCGAGGGAGCGCCCACAGTCCTTGCCCGCCGACCCGCAGCCCTGACCTCGCGACCCCGCGTCGACGTCGGCGGCCGCGACGGCTCGGGCGGGAGCGCGCGAGCCCGAGGAATCTCGCGATTGGCCGGTCGGGCGCCCGCTCCCAAAATGCACCGCATGGCGCGTCATTGAAGAGAGACCATGATGGCGGCGGCGCTGGGGCCCCCAGAAGTGATCGCTCAGCTGGAGAACGCAGCCAAAGTTCTGATGGTGAGTGCCCGCGCCCCCGCGCCCCCGCGCCCCGCGTCCGCGGTCTCTGGCGGCGCTGCCGTGCTCGGCCTTGGCCCCCGCCGGACTGGCGACCGGCCGGGGTCTCCCGGGAGCTCAGAGCTGGAGCAGGCGGCGGTGGCGTGGCGCAGGACTCTCCTCCGCCTGCGCTCCTGCCTCGGCGCCCCTGGCCGGACTGTCCGCTCCCTGGCTGTGCGGCGCCGCAGCCGCTCCACCGAGTGGGGCCGGAGAAATGCTTCGTGCGCCCCGGCCCTCCGCTTCGGGTCGGGGGGAGGCGGGCGCTAGGTCGGGGCTGTGCGCGCCGCTGGGGAGCGGGTGCCGGTGGCGGGCTGGCATGGCCCGGGTGCCGTCTGCAGCTGTGGTTCCGCTCGTGCCTTTGGGTCCCCCAGCGCTTTCTCTCACCTGCGACCGCGGCTGGGCAGCCGCAGCCACCCGCACAAGGAAGGAACGGCGGGAGGGAGGGAGGGAAATCCTAGGACCAAGGTCATTGGGCAGAACTTTGGGACCGAGCTCCGTGCGGGTCGTGCGTTATGGAGAGTTGGGTGTGCAGCTCTCCTGGACTTTTTCCTGCGGCAGTACAATGAACAGAACAATTTAGTCAGTAGGTTATTACCTATTCGAGAAGGTAAGGCCCAGTCAAAGAGTAAGGCATTCCACTTAGAGTAGAAGCAAGGATAAACCATGTTTAGTTACTCAGTAAACTATTTGCTGGCTCAGTTTTGTTTTTGTAAACCACGACTTCCGTGTTTGTAGATTTCTCTGGAAGTTAGAGACTTGATTCCTTGAATTGACAAATAGCCTTCCTAAGAATTGGATGAAGCAATCTTCGGTACCTTTTTGCACCTTTTACCCCCTTTTGGTTCGGTGTTCGGGTTACATCACATTTTAAGACATTTGAACTAATTCTCATATAGTTTTTAGTTCCTTTTATCAAGTTTTGTTTTCACACCCAAGACCAGATAGCTTATGAAATTTAGCTTATGAAGCCGAGAAGTTTAATTAAAGCAGGGTTTACTTGCCGCAATATGAATGAAGTTAGGTGAATCGTTTTTATCACAAAAAGTGACTTAGGGAACGTTTTCAGACTCTTGCAACTTAAGTCCAGAAAAAAAAACTAGCTATTATTCCCCTTAAATACCATGTTCTTAAAATCTCTGACTTACAGCGTTTCCTGAGATATCTGGAAATTTTCTATAAGGTAGAGGCCTCGTTTTCATTAGACTTTAGAAGGAGTATGTGACCCCCCCCCACCCCTACCCCTCAAACACTGCTTTAGTTCTCATGGAGATTAATATAAAATAGTTGTCCTTCATTGTTGGTCTTAGTACTGGTTAGTATTTGTGCTTGGTAGGACCTTTTCTCTTCCCTGCAAAGCTATTCTTATCACCTGTAAGGGAGTAGGGGAGAAGAGTCTAGTAAATACTAGTAATTGAGTGCATATCACCCTCCAGACACTGTGCTTGATGCTTTACATACTTTGTTAATCCTTGCAACCCCTTTACAAGGTTGAGAGAGAGCTTAAGTAGCCAGGTTACATAATTACTTAGTGGCTGAATTAGGTGTACAATTCCTATCTGTGGCGCTAAAGCTGGGTCTCTTTCTGCTCTGCCTCATCACCTCTCCTGTGTGTTGTATTGGATTCTGTTTACATACTTGAAATCTTTCCAGAGAAGAGTATTGAAAAAAGTGTTATTAAAATAGAAAATTTCTTTTTAGAAAGTCCACCTACTGTTTGATAGTGTGGATGCTTAAGAGAGACTGCGTGGTTTCCCAGATGGAAGCTGCAGTCCATCTTAAGAGTGACAATTGACATTTTTCCCAATGCTTACTATGTGTGAGGCACTATGCCAACCACTTCACATGTATTACCTTATTTGATCATCAGTAACTGTGAGGTAGTTACTACTTTCATTTTCATTTTATGGACTAAGGGACTGAAATATGTAGATGTTAAGTAATTTACCTAAACTTTCAAAGAAAGTGGTAGACAGTGGGGAATCCAACGCAGGTTCATCTGTTACCAACCCTTGGTTTTTAGCCTTTGGGGTAGTGGGAATAGAAAGCAGGTGAACTAATTATTTGGGGTTACCTGGCATGCTGAAGTCCATGGGGTCACAAAGAGTTGGACACAATTGAGCAACTTAACTGAAGACTGTCAAACCTCTTTCAGTTACTTACTGTTCAGTTCAGTCGCGTCTGACTGCGACCCATGAACTGCAGCACACCAGGCCTCCCTGTCCAATGCCAACTCTCAGAGCCTACCCAAACTCATGTCCATTGAGTTGGTGATGCCATCCAACCATCTCATCCTCTGTCGTCCCCTTCTCCTGCCCTGAATCTTTCCCAGCATCAGGGTCTTTTCAAATGAGTCAGCTCTTCTTATCAGGTGGCCAATGTATTGGAGTTTCAGCTTCAGCATCAGTCCTTCCAGTGTTCAGGAGATAAGTCCTGAACACCCAGGACTTATCTCCTTCAGGATGGACTGGTTGGATCTCCTTGCAGTCCAAGGGACTCTCAAGAGTCTTCTCCAACACCACAGTTCAGAAGCATCAATTCTTCGGTGCTCAGCTTTCTTTATAGTCCAACTCTCACATCCATACATGACTACTGGAAAAACCATAGCCTTGACTAGACAGACCTTTATTGACAAAGTAATGTCTCTGCTTTTTAATATGCTGTCTAGGTTGGTCATAACTTTCCTTCCAAGGAGTAAGCGTCTTTTAATTTCATGCCTGCAATCACCATCTGCAGTAATTTTGGAGCCCAGAAAAATAAAGTCAGCCACTATTTCCACTGTTTTCCCATCTATTTGCCATGAAGTGATGGGACCAGATGCCATGAGCTTAGTTTTCTGAAGGTTAAGCTTTAAGCCAACTTTTTCACTCTCCTCTTTCACTTTCATCAAGAGGCTCTTTAGTTCTTCTTCACTTTCTGCCGTAAGGATGGTATCATCTGCGTATCTGAGGTTATTGATATTTCTCCCGGCAATCTTGATTCCAGCTTGTGCTTCTTCCAGCCCAGCGTTTCACATGATGTACTCTGCATAGAAGTTAAATAAGCAGAGTAACAGCCTTGATGTACTCCTTTTCCTATTTGGAACCAGTCTGTTGTTCCATGTCCAGTTCTAACTATTGCTTCCTGACCTGCATATAGGTTTCTCGAGAGGCAAGTCAGGTGGTCTGGTATTCCCATTTCTTTCAGAATTTTCCACAGTTTATTGTGATTGTCCTTAATGAGTGTGTGCAGTGATAATATAAAATAATGGAGAACACATACATTAGTTGATACTTTATTTTTTTTTTTATTTATTTATTTTTTTCTTTCCCTCCCTCCCTCCCCTAGTTGATACTTTAAATTTGTTTTAAAACTGAAATAGATTTTAATGAATCTAAATGCAACTTTAATGAGAGGGGTTCATGAATGGTTTTCATGGTTTTTATTGTGGAATTTGGTTAACATTTTAAAAGCATTGGCTAAAATGTAGTGCTGTAGAACAGTTCTTTCCATTTTATTTGATTCTCTTTTTTTGGCTGCTGTGGGACTTCGTTGTTGGGTGTGGGCTTACTCCCTAGTTGTAGTGAACTGGCGGTTTCTCCTGTGGAGCATGGGCCCTAGGGCACAGGCTCAGAAGTTGCTCTACACGGTCTTAGTTGCTCCACAGCATGTGGTATCCTCTGGGATCAGGGATTGAACCCGTGTCTCCTGCATTGCCAGGCAGATTCTCAACCTCTGGACCACCAGGGAAGTCCATCATTTTATTTGATTATTTGTGTGTGTGTGTACACGTGCTTTATTTGTTAAAATACCATTAGATTATTTCTCAGGACAAGAGCAAAGATCATCCCTTGCAGAAACTTAGAAACTATGTATAGCATTTTACAGAACAGAAGACAACACTTTAGCTGAAGCCTGCCTGTTTCCTGAGTGGACTCAGCAAAGAAAAGGAAGTCAGGCAGGGAAGGGAAGGGAAGGTGCCATCTGAATCAAACTTCAGCCGCCATCAGGGCAAGTCTTGTGATGGTCACAGATTGGAGGCTGTTTTTGAAGGGGTCTAGTACAGCACAGGGGTTCCATGTGTCTTCACAGGCTAGACCCCAGGCTGAGGTGTCATTAGGTCAATGTCACTCAGATTTCTGGCCAGCCAAACTCCAGCAGCAAAGAGTCCCAAATTGAGAATCAGTTTCCTCTGGAAGTCATTCCTGTCGGTGGCGAAGCGGTAGACACCCCGAAGCCAGTCCCCCACCTTGTCTGGAATTTCGGGAGCTTCATTTGCTGAGCCCGCAGCAGTCACCCCGGCCCCACTGGAAGCCATAGCAGCACCTCTGCACTCCTTAGGAACGCTTCATTTTATTTGATTCTTAAATCAGCCCTGTGAAGTGGATGGGAGAAGAGTTATTCTTAAACTTTGTAAATGAGAAAATCCGAGGTTCAGAGATGGTAACTGGTGTGCCCATGGTCACACAGATGATTTGGCTCTGGAATTCAGTCTCTGGCCATTCACTCATTCTACACAGTGTCTTCAGTACACATGTGCTAAGCATGATGTTGTACATGCTGAGGAAACAGGAGAATAGAGACCTTTAAAAAAATATATTTATTTGGCTGCGCCATGTCTTAGTTGTAGACTGTGGGATCTAGTTCTCCCACTGGGATTGAACCCTCAGCCCCTGCAGTGGAAATGCTGTCTTAACCACTAAACTGCCAGGGAAGTCCCAAATTCAAGTTTTGGTTTTTGGAACTTTCTGGGATTTTGTCCTAAATATTTTTGATCTGTAGTTGATTGAATCTGTGGATACAGAGGACTGAAAGTACTTATTTACAAGTATAAGTTGCAGTATGTTTAGAGCTGATGATTCTTGCAGAATGTTTTTTCTTAAAAGATTTAAGTCTTGACAGAGTTCCTGACATTAGGTTCAGTCTGAAGCATTTCACATCTGTCAGGTACCTTAGGGACAGGACCAGCAGGCTGGTGGGGCCCTTCTGCTGCTGCCGCTTGGACCCAGCTCCCACTCCAGCTGCCTTGGCCGGGTGCCCAGGCCTCCTAGAGGCATGTTCACGAGTGCCTGTCCTCACTGCTCCTGTGCACTCTGATTGTCCTGTTGGAGTTCAAATACAGGTTCAAGAATAAAATGGTTAAGAATTTGAGGATGGCCACCACAGAGTGTCACATTAAGGTCGAGGCCCTTTGGAGAGAGCTGGGCCTGATGCTACCACCCTGGTCACACACTCGGGAAGCTGACCCGGGGCTCTGTAGACTGGCACCTCTCCATCACATTGGATTAGCTCCCTCCTCCCTGAGCCTCCCAAGCAAGTGCGCCCCTGGCTTGCAACAGCCTTCTCCCGCTTGTATCTAGTGGCTGTTTGGCATTTCAGATCTCAGTGTAGTTGTTTACTTTGGCAGAAACAAGTCTGAGCACTCTGGACTAGATTAAACGCTCATTTCATATCACCGTGTGCTTTAGTAACATTGATGACACCTCCAGTTTTATGCTACTTGTGGATTATGTGATTGACTCCTCTGCTGGATTTTGAGCTCCTGGGAAACACGGATTCTGTTTGTTTTTGCTTATCATTGACTGACTTGTGTCTGAAGCATCTAGCACATTGCCTAGCACAGAGTAGACGTTTGATTGTAATTTGTGGATGGAAATATGTTGTAGGGGAGGGTTCCAAACAGAGTACCTGGGTTTGAAGTTTCACTACGTTTTCTCTTTGTAAGACTCTGGATAAGTTTCTATCTTTCCAGTTTCCGAGGACCCGTCTCCCATCGCTTTTCTCTGAATCAGCACAGGAGCTCTCTCCATCCTTCCATCTCCCATCCCGTCCTTGGTCTTGTCTGAGAGCCTTTTGTTCCTGCTCCCTCTGCCTGAAACACTTTTCCTCTCTCTTACCTGATCCTTCAGGTGTCAGGAATGCCCTCCTTAGCTTCCCAGAAAGGTGAGACTCACCTGTCCTGAACTTAGATACATCTGCACCACCTGGGATTTTACATTTGTTTGTGTGATTAATGAATGAATGTTGGTCTCACTGGCTGGATGCTAATATGTATTAGCTCAGGAACCTCGTTTGCACTTAATAATTTGCTCAGTAATATTTGTTGAAGGAAGGGAATGAGTAGGTGGGGAGGGGAGATGGACCCAGGGGGATAGGCAGGGTGGGTGATCTAAGGTCGCCCTGCAGTATTCCGTGCCAGTTCTGTGGTTTCTCTGGGTGACAGCAGTGTGAAGATCGGCCTGAGAGAAGCAAGAGGTTAAGTCCGAAGACCAGTTAGGAGGCTTTCGACGTTGTTCTACAGAGAGGATGAGACACTGCATAAAGCTAGGGTGGAAGAGGGATATGTTAATATTCTTCCAAAAAATTTTTAATGCCAAGATGACTCTTGGTAAAAGAGAGTGCATGTGTATTTGAGGGAAGCTGGGGAGCTTGAACAGCTTGTGTAAGCTAAGAATTTCTGAGTTTTTATCTTAGTAGAAATTTTATTTTAGTCCATAATATATCCATGTAAAAGTATAAAATATATCTATTTTATGAAATATAGAAATGTCCAAATATAAAATTCTTTGACCCCATTTCTGCTGGTCTATCTATATTTTGTAACTTTGTGGCAGGGATTAGAGAGCTAATTGGAAAACAATAGTAGTATGACAGTGACATAGATAAGATGCTAGAAAATCACCCCATTGCTAGACCAGGCAGCATAAGTAATGACTCTTAGGAACTGAGCAGCAGGAAAACATAGCGGTTCTGGAGCCAAACTGTTTGGATTCTTCTTGGCTCCACCCATGACCAGATGTGTGACACTTGGCAAGTCACTTAACCTCTGTGCCTGTTTCCTCATCTCCAAAATAGGAAAATATATTATTTCCAGGGAGTTAATATATAGATTAAGTGATTTCATTTACTTGAAACATGTTTAATACAGTGCCTGGTACATAGTAAGTGCTCTAGAAGTGATAGCTGTTATTTTGTACATTAATCTGTCAAATAACATTGTGTGAAAGCATGTGGCTCTAGGTAATCTCATAGGAAGCATTTAGTAAATATTTTATGAATTAATCAAATTTCTTCAAGTGTCTTCTCTTCAAGTATCCTCTATATCTGCACTCTCCAGTGAGGTAGCCAGTAACCACAGGTGGTTGTTGAGCCCTTGAAAGATGGCTGGTGCAAAGGAGGAACTGAGTTTTTTACTTTATTATTATTATTTTTAAGTTTAAACTCCTTTTATTTCAAGAAATAGTGCTTCTAAACTTTCCTGAAGTCAGAATTGTTCTATAAAAGTATCACAGAATATTACACAAGATTCTAAAAAACACAATATGCTTTCTAATAGCTTGAAACCTTTTTTACAAAGCATATCATTCATGTCCATAAGTATGTTTCATCTGTCATTCAGCCGGTGACACACACATCTGATAAAGAGTTAATTTTAACATATGTACAGAGTCTGTGATAAAGACAAAGTTATCAAAGATTCAACTCTAACATATTAGGTTAGAGTTAGGAAAGAGTTCAACTCTTTCTTTAAAAGAGTTTACCTTAAACACGTAAAGGTAACATAACTGAGCTATGCATTTGATTATCTAAAAATAAAATGAAAATTACCATTAAGCTAAAAAATACCTTCTTGGGAAGTTGGCTGCTGCTGCTGCTGCTAAGTCGCTTCAGTCGTGTCCGACTCTGTGCGACCCCATAACAGCAGCCCACCAGGCTTCCCTGTCCCTGGGATTCTCCAGGCAAGAACACTGGAGTGGGTTGCCATTTCCTTCTCCAGTGCATGAAAGTGAAAAGTGAAAGTGAAGACGCTCAGTCGTGACTCTAGCGACCCCATGGACTGCAGCCTACCAGGCTCCTCAGTCTATGGGATTCTCCAGGCAAAAGTACCGGAGTGGGGTGCCATTGCCTTCTCCGAGTTTTTTACTTTAAAACAGTTGTATGGGGGCAGTGGCCAGCATTTTGGGCAGCTCGGGTGTAAAGTGTGACTGTATCTCTTTGGTTTCATCTTCTGCTCTGTAAATACTGATTCTTTTCTGACCCCTGCCAGGCTCCTCTGTCCATGGTATTTCCCAGGCAAGAGTACTGGAGTGGGCTGCCATTTCCTCCTCCAGGGGATCTTCCCGACCCAGGAATTGAACCCATGTCTCCTGTATTGGCAGGTGGATTCTTTACCACTGAGCCAACTGGGAAGCCATCTTTAATTTGTTTTAGATTATTATTCTGATTCTTTTTCTTGCTGTAGAATCATTTTATGAACTGTATCAAGCAGATTTTCTTACACAGACATCATAAGAGAGAAGACACTGTCACATATCCTTTTAGCAAAACATGTTGGTTCAGGTTCTTGTGACAGAACGTCGTGTAATGAAGTAGTTCTGTGTAATGGATGAGAATTCTGAATTGCCTTTTTGTCCTTGGAGGTATGTTCGCTCACTGGTTCTTGAGTCTGAGAAAATCCACCTGGGGCAGGGTTTCTCAGCCTGTCCCTCCTGGTGTTTGGGGCTGGGCTGTGCACTGTAGGACCTGTAGCAGCAACCCTGCCTTTTCTACACTTGTTGCCAGCAGCACCCCCTCCCACTTGTGGCAACCAGAAGTGTCTCCAGACATTGCTAGCCACCCCCTGGGGCACACAGTGGCCCTAGCTGAGAACAACTGATTTTGAGTATCACCATCTCAAGACAAGGGCTGAGATTACACTTATATGATCAGTTTTATCATCATTAGTGGAGTTGTTCCTTAGAACTCTCTGCTGTGGTAGGAATGTTCTGTGTGGTCCAGTGTGGTAGCCACCAGCCACATGGGGTGTTAAGTTAAGCACTTGAAATGTGGCTAGTGCAGCCAGGGAACTGAATTTTCTGTTTCATCTATTTTTAAAATTATTTTTAACTGGAGGATAATTGTTTTAAAATTTCTGCCCTACATCAACATGGATCAGAGGTCTATGTATGTCCCCTTCCTCTTGAAGTTTCGTTTAATTTCAGCAGATGTGGCCAGTCACCGCTGTTTCAGACAGTGTGGGCTTAGTATGCTGCTGTGTGTCTTTTTGCATTCATCTTCTGATTTATATTTCAGTTGTGAAATGCCTTTCCTTATCAATTTTTTTCTCTTTGTCATTATGGTTAGAAAATGAAAAATCCTCAATTCTCAACACTATTGAATGAAGCTTAAAGATGGTGTTCCCAGGTTTCATTTTGACCTTCTAGGAAGATCATATTATACTCTGAGCAATGTAGTAAAAAAAACTGAGGATAATGTAATGGTGCTGATTTATTTTTATTTTACTATTGTATTACTTTTCTAGGAGACTTTAAAATCACTTTTTTAAAAATTTGGTTATTATTTTAGTTTTTTCTTAGCATAATTTGAAATAATTGATGAGTTCTGATGAAATAATCCTTAGAATGATGAAATAACAAAATTTTTCAAGATATAGAAAAAATATGATCACCAAGATCATCTTCTGTATCTTAGAAAAGGGTCCAGTGGATACATAAATGACTTCAAATTACAGTGAGTTTTATTTTGTTTTTTAAAAATAGAATTTGCCTTTATTCTTTGGAAGACCTCTAAGTAAAAATCATGAAATATCAAGCCTTGCAAATTTAAAACTGCTTTAAAAAGAAATCTCCAAAATTGAGTCCAGTGGACCTTGATGGTTTACTGACAGTTTATTGACAATTCAAAGGGAATAGCTTTTTTGTTTCAACATTAGTTGATGTTTGCTGTAGTTTTTTTTTTTTTTTTTTTAAGATCTTTGTATCAGGTTAAGGAAATCTCCATCCATTCCTACTTTGCTAAAAATTTAGTCATTGATCTTAATTTGTTAAACATGTTTCTCCTTTTTTTAAAAAAAAAAAGATAATGTTGTCTTTCTCCCGCAATATGTCCAGGGCAGGGAGGGAGACCAAAGAACTGGAGAGGACTGTGGCTGCGGGGGCACGCAGCCTGTGGGGGCTGTGGCTTTGGTGGGGAGAGGAGGCACTGGGGCCAGGACGGGGCGAGGAGGCTGTGGGCCTGGTGTCTGTGGGCCAGCTCCTGGGGCTCCCAGGAGGGCAGAGAACTGACCTTCATTTTGTCCTCTAAGACTCTTAATATTTGTGTCTTTCTTCATTCTAAATAAATTTTCATATCTGTGTTCATTTTCTTCTCAATGTATCTAGTCTGTCTTTTATTTTGCCTATTGAGTTTTTAAAACATTTTGTTTGTGGTGTATTAACTTACAGTAAAATTCACAAATCTTGGGTGTCCATTTTGAGGAGTTCAGGCAGTTGTGTATATATCCTTGTAACTGCCATCCAAACAAGGTCTGTGTCTATGAATATTCAAGTTTTTCTTACTTCGCCTCAAAATTCTGTTGTCTTGTGCATGTTCATGCTAAGTAGCTTCGGTTGTGTCTGACTCTGCAACCCTATGGCCAGTAGCCCGCCAGGCTCCTCTGTCCATGGGATTCTCCAGGCAAGAATACTAGAGTGGGTTGCCATGTCCTTCTCCAGGGGATCTTCCCGACCCAGGGATCAAACCTGTGCCTCAGTCTCCTGCAGTGGCAGACAGGTTCTTTACCATTAGCACCACCTGGGAAGGCTCTGTTGCGTTATCTTCCTTCTTGTATTTTTTTTAAATGTGGTAAAATATCAAAGAAGACATACAGATGGCTAACAAACACATGAAAAAGATGCTCAACATCACTCATTATCAGAGAAATGCAAATCAAAACCACTATGAGGTACCATTTCACGCCAGTCAGAATGGCTGCGATCCAAAAGTCTACAAGCAATAAATGCTGGAGAGGGTGTGGATAAAAGGGAACCCTCTTACACTGTTGGTGGGAATGCAAACTAGTACAGCCACTATGGAGAACAGTGTGGAGATTCCTTAAAAAACTGGAAATAGAACTGCCTTTTATTATAAAGTTTAGTCTTCACTAATTTGTTGCATCTCATGAGTTTCTGGGAATTCTCTCTGTTCCATTGTTTGTTTTTTCCTGCTCTTTTACTGTGTTTTAAATTATTATTATGCCTTAAGTGTTGGAGGTGGAAACAGTGTCAGACTTTATTTTTTGGGGTTCCAAAATCACTGCAGGTGGTGACTGCAGCCATGAAATTAAAAGACGCTTACTCCTTGGAAGGAAAGTTATGACCAACCTAGACAGCATATTCAAAAGCAGAGACATTACTTTGCCAACAAAGGTCCATCTAGTCAAGGCTATGGTTTTTCCGTATGTATGGATGTGAGAATTGGATTTGAAGAAAGCTGAGTACCAAAGAATTGATGCTTTTGAACTGTGGTGTTGGAGAACACTCTTGAGAGTCCCTTGAACTGCAATGAGATCCAACCAGTCCATTCTAAAGGAGATCGGTCCTGGGTGTTCTTTGGAAGGACTGATGCTGAAGCTGAAACTCCAATACTTTGGCCACCTCCTGGGAAGAGTTGACTCATTGGAAAAGATTCTGATGCTGAGAGGGATTGGGGGCAGGAGGAGAAGGGAATGACAGAGGATGAGATGGCTGGATGGTATCACTGACTAGATGGACATGAGTTTGGGTGAACTCCGGGAGTTAGTGATGGACAGGGAGGCCTGGCGTGCTGCAATTCATGGGGTCGCAAAGAGTCGGACACGACTGAGCAACTGAACTGAAGTGTTGACACTTAAATTATTATTTTAAGTATTTATATCTGGTTGGATAAGATTCCCTTCTTATCATTCTTTTTCTGCATGTTTTTAAATGGCTATTTTTTTGAGCCTCAAGTGTGATTTACTTTTTATCTGAGGTGTAATTGACATTTAACATTATGTTAGTTTCAGGGATTTCCCTGGCAGTCCAGTGGTTAAGACTCTGTGCTTCTAGTGCAGCAGGCGAGGGTTTGATCCCTGGTCAGGAACTAAGATCCTGCATGTCACGAGGCCAAAGACAAAACAAACAAAAAATAGCCAAAAAAAAACCCCACCCAAGTTATATTAGTTTCAAATATATGACATAATGATTTGTGTATATTGATAAGTGACCACCATAATAAGTCTGGTTGACATCCATTGCCAAATATTTTTATAATTTGTGTGTGTGTGTGTGTGTGTGTGTGTGTGTGTGTGTGTGTGTGATGAGAACTTTTAAGATCTGTTCTCTTAGCAATATTCAGATAAGCAGTCCCCACTCCAGTACTCTTGCCTGGAAAATCCCATGGACGGAGGAGCCTGGTAGGCTGCAGTCCATGGGGTCGCTAAGAGTCGGACATGACTGAGCGACTTCATGTTCACTTTTCACTTTCATGCATTGGAGGAGGAAATGAGAACCCACTCCAGTATTCTTGCCTGGAGAATCCCAGGGACAGGGGAGCCTGGTGGGCTGCCATCTATGGGGTTGCACAGAGTCGGACACGACTGAAGCGACTTAGCAGCAGCAGGTGGCTCAGCAGTAAAGAATCTCCTACTAATGCAGGAGACCTGGGCTTGATCCCTGGGTCGAGAAGATCCCTTAGAGAAGGAAAAGGCAATCCACTCTAGTATTCCTGTTTGAGAAATCCCATGGAATAGGAGCCTGGCGGCTGCAGACTTTGGAGCTGCAGAGTCACACCGGCTTAGTGACTAAACAGCCAACAGAATGGTTGTTGGAGTCACCAGGCAGTGCTTTACACCCCCAGGGCTTAGTTGTTTTGGAACTGAAAGTTTGTACCTTTTAACCACTTTGATTCATTTTGACCACTCCCCCCTTCTGCTTCTGATAGCCACCAATTTCTGTTTTCTGTATCTTATGCTTAGGGTTTTGCATTTTGTTGTTGTTATATTCCACATGTAAGTGAGACCATAAGGTATTAGCTTTTCTCTGTCTGACTTATTTCATTTAGCATAAGTCCCTAAAGCTCCCCTTTTCCAAATTATTTTGACTGTTTGTCTTTTCTTAGATGTGTCTGGGTCACCTTGTCATATTCTGAGATAATATAATTCCAGTTTAAGTCTCAAAAAGATTTAATTACTGTAGGTTGATTTTGGGAGATCCATAAGCACGTTTTTAACCACAGTTCTCTTAGCAATTATAAGGTGTATTCCTTAGCATTATTAGATGGGGGGACCAGAGAGGGGTCCTTGCCCAAGGCTTCCCAACTGCTGTGCTGCAGATAAATAATTAGAAACCAGGTCTTTCTGATGGCTGTAAGGGATTTTTAAGAGAGTTGACCTGTTGTAAGCAGAAAGACTAGATCCCTGTCTACCTGCCTGGTGAAAACTGTGCTGCCTGCGCCACACTCAGTCAGTGTCAGTGCTGTTCCCACCTCTCGCTTGTGCATGGACTTGGCTCTCGGAATTTAGAGATGAGTGAAAGGAGGGCTCTGGTGTCACAGAAACAGTAGAGAAAGGAAAGAGGGCAGCGAATATCTGCAGTAGCTTGTGATGAGTCGGGTGATGGAAGCTTCCCACATGTAGGTACTGGGGGCTCACACGTGTTGGTGGTGCCAGGTGGGGTAGAGACGTCTCTTGTGCTCCATCTAGGGGAAGGTCAGGAGAGGCTGGTAAAGAGGGACGGGACTGAAGCAGCTGTGAAGGGTGACGTTCTGAAGAGGAGGGCGTTCTGGGTCAGAGCTGCCTGGGGGTCTTGGGGAGATGCGTGTGTTTGGTTTTGACTCCCAGCCTGTTGAATCTTCGGGCACTGGGGATTTTTTTTTTTTTTTTTTTTAGACAAAGAAGTTTCTCACAACTTCATAATAACTTGTTATTTGGAAACCGTTACAAACTCATTTTCAAGGAGAAAGAATCTGAAAGTTTAGTTTTGAGAAATTAAAGTGAATACCATCTTGTACCTTAACATATTGACTTGATGATTTTATTGTTTGTATGATAATGTTCAACCAGGTGGTTAATACAAGCTTTTAGTTTGTAATTCATCATTTGAACTTAAAAATAGAATTCATTTTTTATGTTATATTAAAATTGTATTCAGACTTGTATCTTATTAAGTGTATGATATTAGGCTGTCCCGGGATCATTAACTTTGGGAGCTGTTTTGTTTGTAGAACTTGTATTCGTAAACAGTATAGCAGGTGGTGGTAGTGTTTAGCATGCTGTGTATTCAGGTCATAGTCAGCAGATGAAGGGTCTTGTGAAAGCACAGTGAACTCCTTGAATTAGGGAAAATGGTGGAACAAAGAATTTGCAAATGAAAAAAATTTATGTTTAGCATAGTTAGCTGTTCACAATATTTTATTAATAAAGCCTTTAAAAATATTCAAGGGGACTTCCCTGATGGTTCAGTGGCTAAGACGCTGTGTTTCCAATATAGGGGATGCGGGTTTGATCCCTGGTTGAAACTAAGATCCTGCATGCTGCAACTAAGAGTTCACCTGCTGTAACTAAACATCCTGAGTGCTGCAACTGAAACCTGGTGCAGCCAAAATTAGGGGGAAAAACAAAACAGAATTGAATGTAACACAGTTCTTTTAAAAAGACTGATACATAGATGATTTACAGTGTTGGTTTCAGGCGTACAGTATAGTCAGTGTTTTTGTAGATTATACTCCATTGTAGGTTATTACAAGATAAGGGCTGTAATTCCCTGTGCTGTATAGCGTAATCCTTGTTCTCTAATTACCATAGTTTTTTAGTGGAAATGTTTTCATTTTTACCTGGAGAGCTGTAGAGGGTGCTGTATCATTAGGAATAGTAGTCTGAACTGGCTTTAGCTAATTAGAATTCCTTTAGGCAAGAGAATCAAAGTTAGTTGACTTTTCTTGGATTTTTAAAAGCTATTTTAACTGAAAATAGAGTGACTAATGTTGCATAGTTGATAGACTTTATATTGAGTATTGATTTAATGTATGTGGCAAAATGTTTTTCATCTTCTTGGTCTTTGAATACACTTGAAGTGATTTCCCCAATGTATATTGGTTATAGCAACAGAGGTTCATTTTCTTGCCACCTCCCCCACTTCCCCAATTGAGGAATATGATATTTTAATCTGTATGTTGTACAAGCCAGTCTCTCCTTCTAAGCTTCAGATGGGTCTCAGTGAAGTCAAAGATAACCGAACCGTGGAATGGGAATGTATGTTTTAGGTCAGGCTGGTTCAGAAGATACTGTCTTTGAAAGAAATATTGTTAGAACAAAATGGAACTTGAAGACCTGAGCAGACTATCTTAAAAGATCATTTTTAGAAATCAAGTTTTAGTAACTTTGGATTCAGTTTCACCTGTGCCTATTAGAAGTGATTTGAACTGCATCACTTTAAATGGAATGGTATATTTGGGAATAAAAGATAATATTAGCTATGTTTTTTAAAAAGTTTACCAAAAAATGTAAAATAAGTATCTACCTTTCTAAAATGTTAGGCAACTTGATTGAAACCTTGCCAGGAGTTTCTTCTGTTTTCTTGAAGATGTATTTTAGGTGTTTATTATAATGTTTAATATTGTAGTTCTTAAGCAGGAATTTGTCCTCCTGTTGTCTCCAAAAGTAAAAATATTTTCTGTTGTTGTGGGTAAAAGGATTGCTGTTGTTGAAGCTTCCTTATTAAACAAGTGTGCTCTGTGTTTGTGTTTAACTCTCAAGGCACCACCTTCCATGGTTAACACTGAGCAGCGCCAGCATGCTGAGCATATATTCTTATCATTTAGGAAGTCAAAATCACCGTTTGCAGTTTGCAAGCATATTTTGGGTAAGTGTATTTACTTTAAAAATGCCTAATTTTTCTATCTTGAACTTTAGATGTTTGAATTCATTTAAAAATAAGCAGGTTTGTACAGTTAAAATTTCCATTAGTCATTCCACTGGAGTGACTTTAAAGATATTCCATAAGGCCAGAGAGAAAACTTTGGTTTTGCTTTGGATTTTCCTTCTCTAAGTATCGCACTCAGTAAGTTGTTTTATTATTGGCCATAATGTCAAGGCTTATAATGTTGGGAGGAAAATCGAATGTTTTTTCTGTTGTTTTCAAGTATGATATCACTTACAGGAAATGCACTGTAATTCATCCCAGTGTTTTAAAGTTAAGATGGAGATTTCTACAGTTTCTTTTAGTTGTTTTTTTTAGTTTTTTAAAAACCATATATAATAGTTTGTACTCAGCTCATGTAGTGAATATTAGTCAGTTCTGTGTGGGTTCTTCATTGTATGTCATAAAATGAAACATTGAGTTTTTTACTCTTGTAAAAAATGTTTTGTTTGTACCTTATATCTGACATACGTAGAGAGTGATCTCTTTCCTTTAAAAGTAATAACAGCAGTTATAACTTGTTCAAAGATGGCATTCTCTTTGCCGCTTAGATATTTTTCAATTATTATAAGAGAGATTTCATTGTTTAGTTATTTTATGACCTGATTTTTGTTGGCTGTTTTTCTTATTTGGAATCATTTTTTGTAATCCCTATTGGGGGCTCTGAAAGGAAGCCTGTTTGAGGTGTCCATGACTACAGAATTGGTTAGTTGAGTGTTAGGAGCTGAAAAATCTACCTTGTGTTCTTGTGCTTTAGGAAGGCTAATCCGCTAGCCCCCAGCGCTCTGGGAAATAGCCCACAGTCGGTCTCCGTGCGCAGTGCTTTCCGGGTCAGGGCCTTCGGTGGAAGGGCTGGGCACCGGGGTACCTGCAGCCCGGAAGCAGCTCGGGAAGTCACATTGCCCCTCGGAGCCTTTTCCATCTGTGAAATGGGCATAATGATGCCATTTCCTTAAGTGGACTTGACCGTGTTAAGTTGTAGTGAGGCACAGATATAGCAACATGGGAAAGCGCTTGGCGAGAGGTCAGGTGAAGGTCATTGCCGCGTGACCACATGTCAGACAACCTTTGAAAAGTGCTCTGTGCTCTGTGCGGAGCTGGCAGTGGTGGTAAAGGCGGCTCTGTCCCCTCCAGGAGTTAGAGCTTAAGTTAGAGAAGCAGTCTAATATTCACCTTTAATTCTAAATGAGGCAGGTTTTTTTTTTTTTTTTTTTTTTGAGTAGTCAATTTTTATACTTGGTTGAATTTGTTTCTGACACTAAGAAAACTTGTTACCATGTGGAGAATATTTAACTCAGTATTAAATTAAAAGAAGCAAAACTGAAGATCATTAAGAGTTGGAGGGAGCCTTGCTTCTTCATCCTTACGGCCTTGAAGCTGTCAGTGTCAGTGGAGGGAGAAAAGCTCAGGTGATCCAAGCCTGGCTTTCGAGGTTCGGCCTAACTGCATTAGCAGGTCCCTGTGGTGTCTCATCCGACTTCTGGCCATGACTCGGTTATCATTCTGTACTGGCTGGGAAATACCGGTCTCAGTGATAAGTATGTTATTAGAGTATGTTTGTTTACCACTCTTTGCTTTTTAGAGTATGTATATTTTATGAAGAATTATTGCTTTGTTATGACTTGAGCTTGTTTTAGAATACTTTTGTTTTTCTGATAAAAATTTCGAAAGAAGAGTATTGCTAGTTCTGGCCACGCTACTGAAAGCATTTTGGGTTTTGAGACGTAACTATTTAAAAGTTGGGTGCATGTGTTACAAGCATAATCATTAATGTACTGCAAAGCCCGGTGTTACATTAATGTTGACGTCTGAACTTCACGGAAAGCTTAACTCCTTACCCAGTTGCCACCAGCCCAGAAACGTTAGTTCCTCTGAGAAGACTTCTCATGCACGTGGCAGTCGATCGCAATCCAGGGTTTTCACGTTCTTGTTTCGGGATATAGGTCACTTGTGTGGAGTGTCTGGGTGGTAGGTTCTGATGAAGGGGAGGCTTTCTCTTGGATGCTTCCTTTTTCTAGCCTTTTAAAATTCTTCTTTCTCTCTTCTTACTTAAGTTTTGTTATTTCTTATTTTTCCTCATTTCTTTCTCGTCTTAAGCTTTTGTTTTCATTGTAGCTTTAATTTCTTTGCTCTTTTCTGTGTGTGTGCACTTGCGTGCATGTTGCATGCTTCTGCGTTTTGTTAGAAGGGCACTTTCTGACTTTTTTGCCTCAGAAGTCTTTGGCACTTAGGAATTTACTAGTTTTGTAGGGTCAGATGTTCCTTCGGGAAACCTGTGCGTTCTGCTCTTGTTGAAGAAATCCCCCCCAAGACCTGAGTGGGTCCCGCACTTTTGGAGCTCTCCAGGAGAAAAAGATTTCTCTCATTTTTCATCTCAGAGACATCAGAGAGAGAGCAAATCTGAGCCTTACTGCTGTTAGTGTGCATGTGTCACCAGGAGGCTTACGTGGCCTTTGCTTTGGACAGCAGCCCCAGCGGGGAGGGCAGTGCACTTGCTGGATGCTGGAAGGCAGTGCTGGTGCTCCTGGCCCTCAGTTTCGCTCTCTCTTTAGTCTTCCTGTCTGTGTCTGGTTTCAGATGGCCGACAAGATGCACCTGAATTTTATTTATGTAATTGTTATTGGAGAGAGTTACTGTGGTAGGAAGTAAAAGCTTCCTGCTAAGGTGGCTTAAATTAACTTGTCATTTTTCAGACAGTGTCCTAGTCAGTGGGAAGTCACCCTTGAGAGTGCTAGTGATTCCTGCTGAGCCGGGAGCTCTGCACAGGGACCTTGAAGTTTTGAGCATCTCAGCGGAGAGCAAGACGGAGGCTCCTGTGTGTGTGAAGGCCTCACCTGCTGCCAGCAGGCTTGCAGAGTTCTGGCTGCTGTCTTCTGCATGCTTCTGTTATGTTTAAGTGCAGTTTAGGAAGGCCAAAGGCAGTGTTTATGAGAAAGAACTTTTTATTAAGTTAGGAAAACTACTTTTAAATCTGGAATCTGACTTTCTTTCTTTTTTTTTTTTTTTCAGATTCCTCCTTTCTTAGAGACATTTTCTTACAGGAATAGTAGTACAGAGATCTTCATTTGATACCAAACAGCTACCTAAGGAAAAGAGTTCTCTTGAAAACTTCTGTATGTCATTTATCTGTAATTGTCCCCTTACAATTGCAAACAAGGGGACGGGGAAGAAAAAGGCTAGACTGTAAGCACAGTTAGACAGGAGCATGTTCAGTGGTCACAAGAAGCAGGAGTGCCTGCCGGGCCTCCTGGCACCTGCTTTCAGGGCAGGCCCACATCACCCAACAGACAGGGCCAGCCACGCGGGCCTCAGTCTCCTCTGTCTCTCGGTGCGACAGCTTCTTCAGCTGTGACATGCAGGGATCAGATTAGGGAATCTCTGCAGGGTTCTGTTTCTAAAATTCTGTGAGTCCCTACAATATTGCTTCCCTGTTCAAATCCGTGGTTAAGGATTGCAGGTCCTTAAAAACTTTACATTGCAGTGAAAAGTGCAGATAGGCAAATAACCATCGTTTTAAGAAGAGGTTTATAGTAGATGATTTGAATTACTTTTATGAGGCAGTACCATATTTCTCCTTAGTGAGCTAAATAAATAGCACTGGTTTCTGTTTCAAGTCCTCTTTGACTAAAACACTTTTTTTTTTTCCTACTAGAACTTTAAATGCATCTTTTTAGGATAGGTTTACATTTTTGGACACTATTGCTTTATTCATTGTATTTTAAGTTTTCTAAAATTTTGTGAGTTCTGATTACCATTTCGATTAGAATTCATGTTAAAATGGCATGGACTAATCAAAAAAAAAAAAAGGTCCAGATTGATTCCTCTTACTAGTTTTGATATTTTCAAACCCCCCCCCCCCCACTGTAGCCTAGTATGATAGGAATTGACGTAGGCATACCTTTCTTTGAACACTTCTATAGAAAATTGTGTCGAGATCACTTGTAATACTTGTAAATGGTCTGCACTTGAAAAGCGGAGAAAATGATGTGCCTGCCCGTGTCTTCATGCTTTTCTGAGAAGTCATTGTAGGTGCTGTTCTGTGCCTACAAGTGTCTCTTGGGCCTCAGGCGCTCCTGTGCAGTGATCTTGGCAGAAACCCGGAGTCAGATCAGACTCTGTATGGGTTGCACATGATGGTTATTTTGTAGAGCTTCAGAAAATTTCTACTTTTTCTTGACTTCATTTTGACTGTCTCTCCCTTTTGATGCTGCTGCTTTGGAAACCGATAATAGTGGTGTTGGTGAATAAAAGAAAAAAATAGAAAATTAATGTAAAGCGTTTCTTCAGTATGTTAATTTTCTATTTTTTTTTTTTTAACTCTCCTGATTCAGTTTCAGTTCACTGGGTAAAAAAAGAACAGATAACCATCTCCTTCCTTGTCTAAAAGTTCTGTTTAAAATGAATAAGCGCAGAATGCGCAGGGGAAGATGAGCTGCTGTTTAAAGATGGTGTCTGGTTTCCCCTCAGAAGCGGGTTCAGTGCAGATGCTGTAACTTGCTCATTAAAGCTGGAATTTTTCTGAGTGTAGCTTTGGGATTTTACTCAGTTTGATCACTACTGCAATCAGAAAATTCACAAGAACTTCTCACCTTGTGTAAATGTGACTTTTTTATTTTTTAAACATTTTGAGGAAAAGAACCTGAATGTGATTGTGCTCATTTCTGAACTTGCTATTGGAGATGGGCCATCCTGCTCAAAGCTTAATTACGTAACAAACTTGAGATATCTTGACAGCATGGCTCGTCATAGATAGTAATGTTCAGAGGCTCATTTGTCAGATTCTCTTCAGATACAAAGTTCTGTTTTGCACAGGGTGAGAATCTCAGAATGTTTTCTGATTGCTTTCTATTTTTATTTTATTTTTGTTAAAGCTGTGTTATTTTTTAGTTCTTCATGCTTTGGAAGTAACAGTTGAAGAGAGGTGAGGAAAGTTTGTGACAATTGTGATCGGTGACTAGCTGCCACCTGCCTGAGGTGTCTTCTGAGAGGAACTAACCTCTTTGTGGTGCTAGAGCAAGGTCACTGGATAAAAAAGGAACAGGTAACCATCTCCTTCCTTGTCTGAAAGTTCTCTTTAAAATTAATAAACGCAGAATGCGCAGGGGAAGGTGGGCTGCTGTTTAAAGACGGTGTCTGGTTTCCTCCCCAGAAACAAGTAAAGTGGACTATGTCCTCTTCCAAGCTGCCACAGCCATCATGGAGGCCGTGGTCCGAGAGTGGATTCTGCTGGAGAAGGCCAGTATCGAGTCCCTACGCACCTTCCTCCTGACCTACGTCCTGCAGAGGCCTCAGTGAGTACCTGCTCTCAGCTCATCCTCGGGCTGGGTTTTCCTTTGCTTTTCAGTCACTGATGTTTATGGTTAAGCTCTGTGTGGGCTCATATCTTAAAAATTTACGTACACGTGATTGTAGGTTGTTTTGGAACTTAATGATGGGAGATTTTTTACTATAAGCTTGTGACACTGGGTTTCATTTCTTTGAATAGATTGTGCTTGGATGTTAGGGCTTTTTGTTGTTTAGTTCCAGAATTTTGTTTATAAATAAAAGTTGATCTTTGACTAGGTCGAAAATCCTTTATGCTTGTGCTTCTTTTGGTTCTTGGTGTATATTATAAGACATAGGTGAGTAGCCATGAGGGTTGGGAGAAGTCAGGCACCATTAACGTGTACATAGAGATGGCAGTGTTGGGAAGGTTGTAGAGCCGAAAGCACCGCATTCTTTTTAAGTTTCCTGTGGAGAGGGGTCAGGTCTGAGGAATGGGGTGAGAGTGAGTTTTCTTTTTATATTATACACATTGTATTGTTTAAAAATTTTAAAGATTGTGTGAATTCATTGCCTGTATGGTTTAGAAACAAATGAGGAAAACTACTGGCCATACAGGTTTTGGGAGAAATTCATTTACTGTATATCTTTTTTTTTATTTTAAATCCCCTCAATACCAAGTCTCCTAAGGAGAGGCATTGTACATTGTGTGCAGTTGAACACTTTTTGCACAGATATTTATTTTCACACTCAATGCAGAACTGTTACATAGTGAGAACTGCTGGTGATTAAGGATGCTGGTCTTGGTGACAGAGATGCACACAGCCTAAAAGATATGTCCACATGTTCTGTGTGGCTTTGTTCCTGCTCAGTTCACTAGCAGTCTCTGAGTTCACAGTACTTAGCACCCAGTAAAGTGCTAGTAAGTGCTTCATGTAGAAGAATGCACAAGAGAAAAACCCCAAGTGTGACTCAGCCTGTTAGCATCATAGGTTGGAAGGATAACATGTTCCAGGGATGAGCAAAGGTGCTTGTCTCCAAGTGAGGGTGTGGCTTATTTGTTTCAGTTTTAACAGCATAAGGAAAACTCGCTCCTGTTTCAGACCTTTCTCTTCTCCTTCATGCTGTTTTTCTTCCTTTATTTAAATTTGTTGTTTAATGAACCCTTTTGGATGTTGTTGTCAACTTGCCCTGAAGTCTCTCATGTATCACAGTCCACCCCCTCCCGCCATATACACACACAGACGGCCCCCACCCCAACCTGGAGCTGCTCATTTATCACGGGTCTCCACCTCCCCACCCGTACGTGCCCACTCACCCCGCCTTTCAGCTTGGCAGATTTCAGTTGTGTGTGCATGTCATCTCTTGTGTTATCCAAAATCATCTCACCATAATAATTCCAGTGAGTTGAGGGGCTATTTTAGAGTTGATTGTCGGGTTCCACATGGAAATAGTTCACTTATATATTGTCTCCCACATTTACTTTTTGGGGAAAAAAGTGTTCAGCCAAGTGGAAAGAGGAGTGCTGTGCCTTCTCCCTAGCAGAGGCTCAGCCAGCGATTCAGTGACTCCCACCCCTAAACCCCGCAGTGCAGCTCTCCTTAGATCATCTCAGCGCTCTTGATATAACTCTGTATTTACATTATTCACTATAATTCTGACCTTCCCAGTTGTCTGAATAGTGCTGCTTATATCCCTTTTATCTTTTGTAGGTTACTTTTGGATTCAGGATTTAACCACAGATTATATGTTGTATTTAGTTGTTGTGTCTCGTTTAATCTAAATCAGTTCTGCCTCTTTTGGACTTTCATGTCACAGACGTTTTAATCTTATAGAATGTGCTGTGAGTGGATCAGGGTCAAGTTAAAGCTTTTGGTGTGCCACATGGGTAGAGAGCTACAGGTTAGGGACTATAGACTAATACATACGTGCTGTTGTATATCTCCCACTGCAGGCACCACTGTTTTCCTTTCTTTTCTATTGTTTCCTCCAATCTATGAGTGAAATGCAGGGTACACTTTTTAGAGGCATATAGCATAGTGATTGAGAACGGAACTACGAGTCCCCCTTGTGCCCCTTACTAACTCCGTGGCCTTGGGCAAATTAACGTCTTTGTGCATTAGTTGTCTGATTATTAAATAGAGTGAATAGCTGTACTTTACTCAAAAGATTGTGAGGATTAGATGTATTATTTTGTGGAGTTAGTTTATATAAAGACAGGTCATAAGCACTTAATAAATGTTGGGTATTATTGTTCTCTAGTGATTTGGGCTTCCCTGGTGGCTCAGATGGTGAAGAATCTGCCTGCAGTGCAGGAGACACGGGTTTGATCCCTGGGTTGGGAAGATCCCCTGGAGAAGGGAAAGGCTACCCACTCCAGTATTTTTACCTGGAATTTTTCCGTGGACAGACGAGCCTGGTGGCATACAGTCCATTGGGTTGTAAAGAGTCCCAGCAGTGAGCTTTAAAACTAGCTCTGTGTACCTTTCTAGTGGCAGTCATTGTTTCAAACTATTGTGTCCCCCAGAAGTACAAACATCCCCCTTGGTCACCTCACATTCTTGCACACAGTAGGGTCTTTGCTTTTATTTGCTTAATGAATCCTTCAGGTCTATTTTGAAGGAATGTTTTTCTCTTCATTCTTGACAGAGCAAGATATGTTTGTTCATTTGGATGAATGTCTGATAAATGCCTGTTGTGTGGCAGGCAGTGTGCTTTTTCCATGGTACCACAGCAGCGTGCTCGGCATGGCAGCCAACCAGGGAGACACAGTTAACCCCCGCAGAAACAGACACTTCGTGTTGTGTGTGGTGTAGGGAGCCCTCCTCGGGATGACCAGCCGGGTGCAGAGAGAGGTGTTTAGGGGGCCGGCCCTGCAGTTGTGAGAGTGAGTGGAGGGGCTGAGATGGAGGGAGGCCCAGGAACCACCTTAAAAGTGGGGGCTCTACCTTTTATGTCCATACGGGGACACCTTTCAGAGTAGAGCAAGCGCTGTTAGTTCTTGTGCTGGATGGCAAGGGGTTGGGGAGGCTGGGGCGGGTCCTACTGCCACAAGCCCCGTTGGGGAGTTTGGGTTTTGTCCCAGGGGCACGTGGTTGTTGAATCTGTGTGAAGTTCTAGAGGCTGGGTTATGAAGTTCAGAGTTAGGTTTTCCAAGCCTTCCTTTTAAGAAACGGTTGTGAAAAGACAGTTAAGTCTGTATGCCCCTGTGGCTCAACGGGCTTTGTAGGAGGCTTCATCTGAGACAGGTGTTTCTGCCACCACACTGAGGAACAGAACTTAGATACAAAGACTTTTTTCGTGTTCCTGTCTGTACAAATAGGTTTTTAAGAGTGTGTATGTTTTCATAGTGCTGTGTCTTGGCTAGCTAGCACGTTAGCTTTCCATATTAGCTATGATGGAGATGGAGACGAGGCCACAGCGTGTCTCTCTGGCAGGGTTGCCCAGAGTTGCCATGGCGCTTAGTGTGCATGGGCTGCGAAGCTGAGAGTGGGCAGTCCTTGTTGTGACAACCCTGTTACTCTTACTCCCATTTCATGAGGAGACTGAGGCTCTGAGTGTGAAGGGGCTTGCCCAGGGTCATATAACCGTCACTGCTGGAGTGTGGATTCGAGCCCCGGACTCTGCAGTAGACCAGTGTGTGACCAGGAGCACGCCACCTTAGTTGTGAGCCGTGCTGCCAGCAGCTGCAGTCACAGCGAGCAATCTGGGAGTATTTTTATATTGGATTTGTGTAAAAGTTTTCACAATGATTTTTATGTTTTACAGCCTCCAAAAGTATGTTCGGGAACAGATTCTATTAGCAGTAGCAGTAATTGTAAAACGAGGATCATTAGATAAATCAATTGACTGCAAAAGCATTTTTCATGAAGTCAGCCAGTTGATAAGTAGTGGCAACCCCACTGTGGTAAGTGTGCTATTTGTAAATATTTAAGTTTTATTTTGTATTACACTAATACTGTTACAGCAACAGTAATGGGTATCTACATTTAAAAAAAAAAAAAAGGCACAGTCTGATAAATCAAGCAATTTCTGTTTGTTCATGTTTTCTTCTAGTCCTTCTTTTATATGTGTACATATTGTGGGTAGAGTGTACTTTGCTTTTTCATTTGATTCTGTTTTTCTGTGTTACCAGGATTCATAATCATAAGTTCATAAACCTTGTATAGTTTTCATAATCCTATTTAATGGTGTCCAATATTACAAGCTAATATACCATAATATTCTTAACCATTACCCTTCTATTGAACATTTCCCCCCATTTTTAATAAACCTTTCACAAGGATTTGGAAATGTGTGAAGTAAATATGAAAATGATATCTGACATGAAAATTAAGTGTTGCATACTAATAGGTAAAGGCATGCTATGACTAGCAGGTGTGACTGCACGCCTGAATTTTCTGGGGAGCCTGGCCGGTTTTTACCTTTCCGTCTCCTGTCGCCTATGAGAACCAGTAAGTCTAGAGAGTGGTGGGCTGTGGTCAGCTGTGGTTCTTGGCTGGAGCTGCTGACTTTATCAGCTGGGGGAGATTTAGTTTGTGTCCAGTGGGGTTGGCAGTACCTGGCTCAGCTGATTCTCAGGTGTTAAACCTTTCAGTGTTTTGGGTCGTCTTTTCACTTTCCCAGTTCCTTTTCCTTAATCATTTGAAAGGTGTCTTTGAGGCTCTGCCCCCTTACGTCTGTATATGGATGGTGTCTAGTGGTCCCCCAGTGAGCAGGGTGGTGTTACGTGACTTGTGGTGTGAAATGAGGACCATGGGCTCTGTCCCTTCCCTTCCACAGTGTCTGGATGTCTTCTGCCGCTTCCGACACACACCGAGACTCACATGCGTGTGTGCATGCTCACCTCCCACTCCTGCTGGGACTGACCCAGTGAGGTCTCCACTGAAGGGATTTCCTGTATCTGCCCTAGGTATTTCTTATTTTTCCTTTGGAGTTTTTCATATCAGCTTTATTGAGGAGTAAATTCCATGCATTATTCACCCATCGAGTTGTGACATTCTGTGTGCCAGTGAACAGCCACACAGTCAGGACACAGAGTGTTGGAGGTTGACTGTGTGGATGGGGTGCTGTTGACATTGTGGCTGGTTTCTTCCAGGAGCCGTGCTGTCGGTAGAAGTCGCTGTGTTGATGCAGATGTTCTGTCTTCACTCTCCAGCCTGTGGCACATGCAGCTTCTGAGTATTTGAAATGTGGCTTGTGTGACTGAGGAGCTGAATTTTTTATTTCATTTTAATTAAATTTTATTTGAATTCAATATAGCCACATACATATTGCAAAAGACAACTGAATTGGACCCTGTAGTCTAGAGACTTTATAGTCTAAAGATCCTATTCTATGTTCCTTCCACTTAATCGTAGTATTCTAGTTTAATTGTTTATATAAAGCTACCAACTTCAAAGATGTGCATGTTTTAATTATTATACTTTATGAGTTGTTTTGACTTTATGTAGTGAAGAGCTCTGTTGAAAATAGTCTACAGATAAGATTCCGTTAACAGTTTCCAAGGTAAAGATACCTGGGAATATGCTCTCAAAACCCTCTATAGGTAGATGGAGTCTCCCACTTCTGATGAAGAGCTTTGCTCGTGAGGCACTGGCACCTCAGGGCCTGCATTCGTTGTGTGTCCAGCGTCCCACAGTTGCATGGATTTTGTTAGCCTTTCCTGCCTCACTTTTGGCCGTGCGGGCAGTCCAGCAAGGGCCACACTGATGGTCATGGGGAAGTCATGTGGCAGCCTGTCTGGCCGGAACTCATAGGGAAAAGGTTGGACCTGAGGCTGCCACTTGGAAATACCATCCCAGCCCCAGCTCTGAACAGGTTCCTCTTTGTAACTTTGATTTTACTTAGCGACTCTCTGTCTAAGGTGACTTGTGTGCAGGACAGGATTCCAGCTCACTGTGACTGACCAGGAGGTGAACTTGAGGAACTTAGCAGTGCCTCTGGGATTGTTGTTGATTGTCCTTGGTGATCCTGTCGGCTGAGGTGTCAGTGTCGAGGTGGAATTTCTACTCTGTTCTCGTTCACCACGGTAGCCTCCAGATGCTGAAGGCGAAGACCCAGAGCCCTTGCTTCAGGAATGCGCACACGTCAGGAATTGGGAATTGTGCCCTCCTCTCTCTCCCCCTGGGTAACCGACCCTGACCCACCCCAGAAAGTAGGCCCACTGCAAGTGGTGATTGATTTCTTAGAGCCACTGAAATAACCGATGTTCTGAGAATACTTGAAACAGATGTAGCTGTATAGTTAGAGAAGATTTTGTGTTGTTCACAGTACTTTCCCTTTGAGAGGAATGAGTAAATTTAATATTCTCAGGAACTACTCCAAAACAGGAGGAGTTTTTTAAAGTTAAATTTCTCCTAACAGGACTTTTACAGTAGCAGAAAGTCAGTAGTGGGATGTAGAACTTAATTTCAAGATTGCTAGATGAATTTGTTTTGGTGACCACACTGAAAATGTTGAACTTGGAAAGCATTCCCGCATTTATATGGCAAGTTCAAGTTCAAGACGTGTGCCTGGAGCCATTCCTGTTCCTTCAGCAGGTTTAAAGATGAGGCTGCAGACCAGGAAACGTTTTAGTCTCTCTTCCTGTCTTCTCAGCTGCTAAGGATTTGTGTGAGTGCTTCAAGAGTTTGCATAAGATTTTCCTAGTCTTGGAGACATGAATAGCAATGGGGAAGAGGTTTAAAACTTTGAGAAGAAAGCAAAATGATAAAATCGGAAAACTGATGATAGTGGCTAGAAACTTTTGGTATAAAGGTGATTTTAGAGATACTTGAAGCGGTAACTGGTTTTCTCTGGATGAAAGAAAGGGTTGACCTCATGAGTTCATAGGTTAGTTGACTAACTACCCTTTTAAGAACGATGCTTCCTGGCATCCCTAATTGACTGGAAATTAGTCAGTTTGGCTAACTGACTATTAGCTAACTCAGTTCTGCCTCTCCCCCTTGCTTTCTGAGTGTAGCTTCTGGTCCAGCATCGTGCTAGTGAAGTTGCAAGTGTGAACGCGTTTAGGGGCAGGATCATATGTTACAGCATGGATTTTGACTTTGGATTCACACTTAGGTTCCCGTCCTAGCTCTGCCATTTATCAGTGGTGGTAAACTACCTCCCTTACTTGAGAAATTGTTTAACTTCTCTGGGTGGTGATTGACCAGTATGGGAAAAACAGCATTAAGAGTACTTGGCAAATGCTATGTCCCTCGTGGCCTCACACCCCTTTCTTTACAGGATCTTAGGACATGCTATCGTCTTTTTCTATCCAATGGCATTTTAAGTGTTGAAAACCAGAAGAAAGTATTTATGCTCTTATCCATGAATGAAAACTAATTGTGTATTTTAAGAGTATGTGACCAGCATGTTTCCTTTAAACACTTTAAGAAGTGCCCTGTGGTCTTTGTTCTCTGTATTTTGTGAGTTACACAGTTTCCTGTTCATACCGCACAGTTGTCTGTGTGTTGTACTGTCTTTGCGGGCGGTGTGTGTGCGGGTCTCTGTCCTGTGCCGTCCCCTCCTGGTGTGCACAGGCCTCCCCCTGGGCTGCTTTGTCCCAAGGGCAGGGGGTCACCCCTTGGAGGAGTTCATAGGAGGCCTAGATTCCCAAGGAAAGTGGCTAAATGTTGTATTTTAATTAACATTCAAGCTAAGTTTTTAACCTATTTCAAGTTTGTTTTATTTCCTTTGAAAGCAGTCGGCCTGTGTAAGTCACTCTGAAAGCTGTTGAATGTGTGGTTTAAGCCTCCTTTCTTCCTCTTTGCCATGCTAGAGAGAAGAGGGTGAGAAATTCCCGGCTGCCGGTGGACGTGATAGCAACTTAATCTCTCTTATCACAAGTCTCATTGATGTTTGCTTAGAGGAGCAGCTGGAGGTCTGCTTTATGTATGGCAACCTTTCATAAAGTTTATTCTTGGTAATAAAGCTCTGGGGGCAAGAGCCAGGCTATTATAAGAGACAGTTCTCTCTGAACAAGAGTATTGTATTTTATCAGCTGGTTAGTGTGCGAGTATCTTGTTCTGGTGACAGTAAGCTGGAGAGTGAGGCACGTTGTCCCTGAAGGGTGTTCTTTCCACTTCTGTGAAATTAGTGTCTTTTACTGGAAATGAGAATTCTGCTTTAAGACTTCTAATGTGAAGGCTGCAGTTACTTCAGTTGTTAGCTGGTGAATTGACTTGTGAGTTTTAGTACTTCAGTGAAAGAAAACATTTTAGACTCTTTCATTACCTCCAAACCTCATTGATTGTCTTCTACTTGTTTTACATATTAAGTTTTGTCTTTGAAATTCATCAGTAGCTTAAAAAAAAACTTGGGAACACGCTCATTTTCCTCCTTCCCTTGTGTTAATGTTGTGTCAGGCACAGGTTGGCTTACTAACCTAGGTGAGCAAGCACTCTGTTGCACTAGCGATGCTTTAGTTTTGATTTTCTTTTTTAAATTGGTAACTTACCTTGTGATTTTAATTTGGTGGATTGTAGTTAACGGTCAGGAAGTAGGACTAAAGAAGCCAACACAAGCTATTTTTATGATGATGAGGATGCTGTTGCCTTTTGACTTGATCCTGTCATACATGCTGCATTTATGTAGCATTTTCCCCCATCATCCAGTCTGAACCTCAGGGCAGTCACGTGACCTCTGTGGTGACAAGGTGTAGCCTTTTCATGGCTGAGAGTTGAGGCCAGACAGATGAAGTGCTTGGGTTCAGTCACTAGACGTGTGGAGTCTCAGCCCGTCAGGGCCCAGCTTTTCTGACCTCTCTATATGAAACAGTAGGGTTTAAGGTCCTTGTCCTGGCCCACTGGGAGAGTCCCGTGGAGGGTTTTCATTTGGAATTGATTTGGGGTATAGCTGTAATGAATATTATTATTTGGCTTCTGAGTTGTTATTGGAAATGAAAGCTGTCGCTTGGGGCTGCTTGTTAGTGCTGGTCACACTGCCAGCAGCAGCGAGTGACAGGCACAGACGGCGTCTGGGCACAGCCGTGGCACACGTCTGTCCGGCAGGGCTGGGCTCTGCCCCCAGTGTCGTGGGCTGGGAACTCGCCTTGTGTGTTTTAGTGGATTCCTGGTGCTTGCTTTGTCACCACACCATGTATAATTGCCTTAGAAATGATTGTTTTGGAAAATTTTACATGAAGTAAGTTTCATTAAAAGCATTTGCTTGCTGCATTGGAAGATCAACAGATACTTAGTCCTTATGATTTTGGATAAATGAAGCATTGCTGTGTTCACCTCTTTGTACTGACGGTCCTTTATAATGGCTTCATCCCAATTGCTAACTTCAGTGTGAGCCTCACAGTATGCTGCTTGCCAGGCAGCCAGTCACCTCTGATCTGGTTTCAGTGGGGTTCCCACTGTAGTGACCACAGATTTTGTTTCTGGCCCCTGAAGTATTGGAGTCACTGTCTCTCATACAGCAATAAGACCTAGCCCTGACTGTCTTTAGAACAGAAATAAGACCTAGCCCTGGAAGGCATTGAGCTGTGGGGGTTGAGGGGTTATGCCCTCGGGGGACCCCTGGAGCCAGCAGAGGGGAGGACTTGGGGTACCCCCCCTTCCTCCACTTCTCTTTCCCGAGAAGGAGCTTCCCCTTCTCTGAGGCTCTTCTGGCCGCCTCCTGAGCGCCCTGCCCTGTTCACACGGTGCTTTGTGTTTGTGGGATCTGGATGGTAGACCGTCTGGTGACCAGTGACTCGTCTAAGACACCAGGAAGTGTCTGCGTCCTCTGTGAACAGGAGGAGTGCCCTCCTGGTCTGTGCAGAGCACCTCACTTTTTCTGTGTACAGTCCATGCTTCACGTTGATCATTCTCCAGGGATTTCTGTTAACTGGCACCTCTGGGCCACAGTATTATCACTAATGATGCTGATCTCAAAGCCTTGCAGGGCTTCCACATTAAGGAGCGAATAAAACTGCTTGGTTATCTTTTAATGATACAATATCTCACTTAACTTTGGTTCTTAAAGAGCTGGTGGTTTTAGGTAGATTAAAGCCAGGGTATTTGATTTCTGGTAGCACCGCTGACCATGTTGCATAATTTATTTTCAGATATTTCTTAAGTCCTTGAATGGAGAATTTGCTAGGGACCCACTTGTTTTTGAAAGTTTGTCCTTTTGTATCATAATTGTAAAGTGGAAAAGGTAGAATATAAAACAATACACTGGGATAATGGTAATGTATTATAATAAAAAATGTATAACTGCACTTAAAAATTGGAAAGCAGTAAACATATTACAGTAGTAACCTCTCAATGGTTATTTTTGTAGGAAGAAAAATTAATTTAAAAACAAAATATTCTTATGGTCAACAAACTAAGAATGTAGTTTGTTCTTACTTATGTATTGAGTCGGCCAAAAAATTCATTCCCATTTTCCTGTAACGTGAACTTTTTGTCCAATCCAGTGTTAAGAATACACTTCCCTTTATGGGTGAATTTTGTACTTTATTGGTGTGAAAGTCTGCATTGTGCTGGGATGTTGCAAAAGCAATCCCATCCCACTGGGGACTCCCTGTGTGTCTGCTGAGGCTTGTAGGTAAAGGAGACTGACTTTTAAGCATGTGTCCTTCTTGGCGGGAGTGGCCTCAGGAAGCTCCTCCCCTGTCTGTGCTCCTGCTTTCTCCTTCACTCGCTCACCACAGACCCGTGCTCGCACTCCCAGAAGTGCTTATTTCATGTAAAAATCTTTATTGTGAGTACATGCTCAGTCAGCATGTACTCAAACAATAAAGTGAGTTATGTTACTAAAAATTTATATATGGTTGTAGTTTATGCTGTTTTGAGGTGAATATAGTTTGGGGAAGAAGTGGAAATGGTGACAGATTTTGTTTTCTTGGGCTCCAAAGTCACTGTGGATGAAGACTGCAGCTATGAAATTAAAAGACCCTTGCTCCTTGGAAGAAAAACAATGACAAACCTAGACTGCTTATTAAAAAGCAGAGACATCATTTTGCCAACAAGGGTCCATATAGTCAAAGCTATGATTTTTCCAGGAGTCATGCATGGATGTGACAGTAGGACTGTAAAGAAGGCTGAGCCCCGGAGAGTTGATACTTCTGAACTGTGGTGCTAGAGAAGACTCTTGAGAATCCCTTGGACATCAAGGAGATTAAACCACTCAATCCTAAAGGAAATCATCCCTAAATATTCACTGGAAGGACTGATGCTGAAGCTCTAATACTTTGGCCACCTGATTTGAAGAGCCAACCTACTCAGTTGGAAAATACCCTGATGCTGGGAAAGATTGAAGACAAAAGGAGAAGTGGGCAGCAGAGGATGAAAAGGTTGGATGGCATCACTGAATCAATGGACATGAGTTTGAACAAACTCCAGGAAATAGTGAAGGATAGGGAAGCCTGGCGTGCTGCAGTCCATGGAGTTGCAAAGAGTCGGACAGGACTTAGCTGAACAACAAAATAATCTGGCACTAAAAAACAGTTTGTGGCAAGTTGTAGATTACTTGCACAGAACTATTATAGATAATTTGTAAGGATGATAAGTTTATATTTAACGAATGTTTCTGGGTTCTATTCAGTTTGCATGCTTTTGAATAAGTTGTGCATCAGTCCTGTTTTCAGTAGATTGATTATTTCACCTGAGATTCCAAAATTAGTTTCTGTTTTTCAATAAGACACGTTTTCTTGTACATTTAGGTATCTGTTCATAGTATTCTTTCTGTGTACTGAAGGAAATGGCAACCCACTCCAGTACTCTTGCCTGGAAAATCCCATGGACGGAGGAGCCTGGTAGGCTACAGTCTATGGGGTCGCAAAGAGTCGGACACGACTGAGCAAGTTCACTTCATAGTACTCTTTCTGTGTACTGAAGTCTTATTTAGAAGGGGTAAGAGAAAAGTTGGAGAAGGCAATGGCACCCCACTCCAGTACTTTTGCCTAGAAAATCCCATGGACGGAGGAGCCTGGTAGGCTGCAGTCTATGGGGTCGCTAGAGTCTGATACGACTGAGCGACTTCACTTTCACTTTTCACTTTCATGCATTGGAGAAGGAAATGGCAACCCACTCCAGCGTTCTTGCCTGGAGAATCCCAGGTACGGGGGAGCCCGGTGGGCTGCCGTCTCTGGGGTCGCACAGAGTCAGACACGACTGAAGCGACTTAGCAGCAGCAGCAAGAGAAAAGTGAAAAGTATGGGGAAAATTTGTTTTCAGAATCATAGGATCTTGTAATCCATAATGTTAGATCCTTGTAAGTTAACTTTTCCTTTTGAATTTCATTAATTTGTATTTAATACTACTACCCACTTTCCCTACCAGAACCTAGCCGTGTTTAAAAACTACATTCATTGTTGATCCCAACGCCACTTAAATGTATCTGTGAACTTGTGGTTGCTGGCACTTCGATCATTAATCACTATTTTAAAAGAAAGCCAGTTTTTCAACCACAGTTTTGTTAGCTAAACGGGAAGATGGTTGCACTTGGTGCATATCTGTGCCCCTTTCAACTGTGAGATGAAGGGAGTGTGGTCAGCTGTTGCTCTGAGAGAAGCTCTGAATGCTCGTTTCTCCCCCTGTGCCTGGGTCCCTGCAAAGGCAGTCCAACTTACACACTGTTCTTGAAGATTGGCTAAAGGGGATATTTTAATGTTACAACATACGTGTATTTTGAAGTACAGTTACAAAGTGAATGTGTGTGTGTGTTTAAGCTATATATCTATAGTCAGAAGACTTGCTGTCAAAGGCAGTCAAGTCTGCGCACCCCAGGATTCCTGAGGGTATTCACACGTAATCCATGTTGTTAGGGCTTTCTGGTGTGGAAAAGTCTGACAAGCTGCTTGAATCTCTGGGTCAGTGTGCTATCATAATTGTTAATTATACATCATACTTATCAGTTAAGACTTAGAGGCCAGTAGGAGTTTATTTCTTTTTTACATTTTCTTTAAGGAAAATTTTAGACACATGTAAATATATACCAATACTACAAAAGTATACAAATACACTACAGGTAGTATATTGGTCACCTGTGTAACCGTCTTTCATCTTCAACAAATATCAATGCGTGGTAATCTGTAGGAATTTAATTTTATGTATATTTGCTAAGATTGCCGAGACAAGCATCTGTAAGGTCAAGGTACGGACATCAGAGGCATTTCTGAGCAGAGATGCTGCAGTTGGTGGGCGGGTAGCACTGTTCTCAGCTGTTGTATAAGCTGCATAAATAGTATCGTCCTGACTTTAATCTTTGGGTTGTTCAGAGGTAGTGTGCATATTTCTGTGTGACCTCTGGAAACTTGCCAGAGTGAGTGGTATCGTCCCTGCCGTGGTACCTTGACACTGAGTAAAAGCACTGAGCTGATAGTTGGGCCTGTTGATACAGCCACTGAGAAGGAAAATCTTTGTTTTCAGTTGTAAAAACTCAGCAGTACTACCTGGTTAATATTTTGGAGACTGTAAAATCTGTTTCACTTTTCTTCTGTTTGGAAATACAGGTTACAGTCATCAGAACTTAGAGTCAGACAAACCTGGGTTCAGATCTCAATTGGCCTTGATGACCTGCCCTTTGACTCTCACTTCTTTCAGATGTCAAATGGGGATATGGATTGTGCGAATCAAAAGAAATAATGCATTAAATATCAATCATCTTAAAATACTATTTATACTGTGGTTGAGGAGCAGTAGGAGGGCGTCCTGAGTGCCAGGCTCAGAGTCTCCCATAACTGGGGTGAGCTGATATACCTACAATTCCAAGACCACCAGGACCGGCGAGCTCATCTTTACCCTGTTCTGTGTGGTGTTCTTGTGGCAGAAGATATGATGGGTGCTCCAGAGATAAAAGCGTTTCATTATGTTGAACAGATATTGTATTGAAACCAAGCATGGGAAAACAGTGACTCACGATCATCTGTTATTGAATACTTACAGCAAACTTTGGCCTGTTCAATTCTCACTGCACTGTTGAGTGAATTCTCAAGTTCAAGTAAAACGAGCAATATTGGACTTAGTATGGAGTTCCATGGCAACTGCAAAAGAGTTTTCCAGGTACTGTTGTTTTTGTTTTTACATTTTAATCATTAGATCATTCACTTTTTACTCAATCTGTTCCTATTGGAGTGAGAACATTTCTTTTATCTAGTTGAATGATAGCCTGTACGTGAAAATTTGTGTTGTGATTTCATAGGATACAGTAAAGCGATAGGTTTGGTGAACATAGTTGATGATTTAAGGTTGTTTGTTTAATTTTAGTCTTAAAACGGAAATGCTACTATTAAAATCCTCAGCTTATTAATTTTGTTCATATTGTGTTTAGATAGAACTAATTCAGTTGGTGTGACTCTGCTGGCTTTAAAAGTAGCCCTGGCAGTGTGCCAGAAAGGGCTGTGTATTTCAGTGTTATTATAGATGGCATGGGCTCTTTGTTTCATGTGTATTGTTTGGCTCCGAAGTGAGTTATGTGAAGACACTGGTTTCAGTCGGAGGGCTCATGCTGAAGCCATTGGCCCTCACCTTAGACCTGCTTCTCTGGAGAGTGGCCTGTAACTGACGGTGGTGTCTTCAGATGGCATCACTTGAGAGCATTCTGCAATGTAACTTCCAGGCAGGCCTAAAAATGGAAGGTGTCCTTAAAGAAGTCATGCTTTCCATTGGAAATTTTAAGGTTTCTGTTCATTTGCTTTTATGGTTCTAAAAGGGAATGTATTTTGTATAAGCATTTGACCAGAGCACGTGTGGTTAATTGACTACAGGAGGAAGACCTCCGCCAGATCTTCCTGCTGACGGTGGAGGTGCTGCGGAATTTCAGCCTGCAGGAGCACCTCAGCGCCCAGATGTCGTCCGTGTTCCAGCGCTACCTCGCCCTGGCCAACCACGTCCTCAGCTGGAACTTCCTGCCTCCAAACCATATCCTTCCAGCCTCCTCAGGCTGACGTGTGGCCATGGTCCTGCCTGACTTTTGTAGCTGAGGGCACTGTGTCTCTGTAGGTCAAGAAATCGGGTTTTTGAAAGAAAAGAAAAACCTTTTAGAAATGGAATTTTACTTTATATTACCACAGTGCAGTGGAATACTTAGGACATTTAAAGTTTCATTTATAACTTTGTAGAAGAGGGTTGAATACATGGAATCGTGGTACATCACCAGGCTGTTGCTAACCAAGGGATAGCTGCTCGCCTTAGTTGGGGAGGGAGTTTTATCAAGAAACCCAGTCATTTTCTCTTGTAATCTGTGATTCCATTCAGATTGTGGCTGACTTTCCTTAAGGCTAGTTGGGAGTTCTCCATTTGGTCTTTGTTGATTACAGTGTTGTTAAAGTGTGGATAATAAGGTAGTAATATATTTACTCATCAAAAAGTGTTCCCAATATAAAAACATGAAGATTTCAGTACTCAGCTGGTAAAGAATCCACCTGCAATGCAGGAGACCCTGGTTCGATTCCTGGGTTGGAAAGATCCCCTGGAGGAGGGCACGGCAACCCACTCCAGTATTCTTGCCTGGAGAATTCCATGGACAGAGGAGCCTGCAGGCTACAGTCCATGGGGTTGAAAAGAGTCAGACAGGACTAAGCACAGCACATCATTAGTAGTACAGAGTTTAAATGGACTATATTATAAATACAGAGTATCTGCTTTTTAATTATTTACATAAGTAGAGATACTTGTGTTAGAACTGCTATTAGAACTGTTCTAAATGAACTGCTGCTGTTCCTTAGTTTAGAGTTTGATTTGCTTTCCTAGAACATTTGCTCACTTGATAGGCTGAAAGCAGTAATATGCATCCTAGTTGAGTCACATATCCAGGCTCGAGTTTCAGCTGATCTCTGACCTGTTACTCCTTTGAGTCTCAGTGTGTCCACCTGTAGAATGGGGACATGGACTATGAGTGAACTGAACAAGAGGATGCATTTACAGCACTCTTGGGAGCTAGCACATGTTTGCTGAGCTCTTAGGAGTCTGCTTGATCAGCTGGCTGTCTGTGCTGTGCTCTGTTTTCCTTGATCTGATCTATTCCTTACAGTACAGGAAGTTACACAGTGTTTCACTGAACCTGTTCTGTGTGTGTTAGTCCCTTCTTGGAGGATGGGGGTCTGTTTAGGAGAAAAGAGCAGACGATCAGCAGAAGGACGTAGAGAACCAGCCATTTCAGACATGAGGATGCACTGGGGACTCTGCACGGATAGGAACTCATTCATCCCCTGGGTTGTAAACTTGGGGTTTGGTGGGGTGGGGCGGGTGGGGGGCTGCTCCATTTATGTGACAGAACGTGAGCTGTCAGATGCTGGGAAGGGGAATGAGTCCCCAGACCTCTTGCCCAGAGGGGGTCACAGTGAGCGGGGCAGAGCTCACAGGGAAGTTAATCCTTTCCACCCTAGTCTCGAGTCCTCTTTATGCTAATAATCAGCTTTATATCTGCAGTATATTCCTTTTGATTGTTAGGGGGCACATATTATCTTAGGTTTGCTTTGAAAAACATTCCCCCTTTGTGTTTTGCAATCTTAAGTTTTGCTCCAGTTTTTGTTGGGGGTCGAGGGGAAAAGAAAGAAGGTGAAGTTGCTCAGTCTTGTCCGACTCTTTGTGACTCCATGGACTATAGCCTGCCAGGCTCCTCTGTTCATGGGATTTTCCAGGCAAGAATACTAGAGTGGGTTGCCATTTCCTTCTTCAGGGGATCTTTCCAACCCAGGGATTGAACCCAGATCTACCCTGATTATAGGCAGACACTTTACCACCTGAGCCACCAGGGAAGATCTGGTGGAGGGGACAAAAGATATTAAAAAAACCTTGGGACAGATTGAAAAAGTAACAGGCCATATGGAACTATCAAAATATTAATGATGTGGGAAAATCAAGGAAAGTTATGCTGTGTATATTGTAGCCAACTTTAAAGTCTGTTTTATGGGAAAATTCACTTGACTGAAGAACAACTGTTTTGTACAGGGAAATAGAGCTCTAGAAGTTTGGAAACAGAATTTGTCTAAAGATACACACATACAAAATGTTTTTATAAAGTTGTAGTGAGGGCTTTGGAAGACCTGTCATCTAAAAATGATAAGCAGGACTGCTGAAGGCAAGTGCTCCTTGTGTCAAGAAAAGTGAGTCTCAATCTTGCAGGACGGGATCCTGTGTCACGATGCACAAGAGTGTGTCTCTCTGCCTGTGTGTGTTCCTGTACAGCTGTTTGCTGGCTCAAGAACTACACTCAAGCATTTCTTCCTTTGAGTGGATTAGCTCAAATGTAGGACAAAGACTATGGCAGTGGAATGAAACTCAGTTCAGTTCAGTTGCTCAGTCATGTCCGACTCTTTGCAACATCATGGGCTGCAGCACACCAGGCTTCCCTGTCCATCACCAACTCCCAGAGCTTACTCAAACTCATGTCCATTGAGTCGGTGATGCCATCCAACCATCTCATCCTCTGTCGTCCCCTTCTCCTCCCACTTTCAATCTTGCCTAGCATCAGGGTCTTTTCAAATGAGTCAGTTCTTCGCATCAGGTGGCCAAAGTACTAGAGCTTCAGCTTCAGCATCAGTCTTTCCAATGAATATTCAGGACTGATTTCCTTTAGGATGGACTGGTTGGATCTCCTTGCAGTCCAAGGAACTCTCAAGAGTCTTCTCCAACGCCACAGTTCAAAGCATCAGTTCTTCGGTGCTCAGCTTTCTTTATGGTCCAACTCTCACATCCATACATTACTACTGGAAAAACCATAGCTTTGACTAGACAGACCTTTGTTGACAAAGTAATGTCTCTGCTTTTTAATATGCTGTCTAGGTTTGTTATAGCTTTTCTTTCAAGGAGCAAGCATCTTTTAATTTCATGCCTGCAGTCACCATCTGCAGTGATTTTGGAGCTCCCCAAAAATAAAATCTGTCACTGTTTTCCATTGTTTCCCCTTCTATTTGCCATGAAGTGATGGGACTGGATGCCATGACCTTAATTTTCTGCATGTTGAGTTTTAAGCCAACTTTTTCACTCTCCTGTTTCACTTTCATCAAGAGGCTCTTTCTTTAGTTCTTCTTAGCTTTCTGCCATAAATGTGGTGTCATCTGCATATCTGAGGTTACTGATATTTCTCCCAGCAGTCTTGATTCCAGCTTGTGCTTCATCCAGCCCAGCATTTCTCATGATGTATTCTGCATATAAGTTAAATAAGCAGGGTGATAATATACAGCCTGAATGTACTCTTTTCCTGATTAGGAACCAGTCTGTTGTTCCATGTTCAGTTCTAACTGTTGTTTATTGACCTGCATACAGATTTCTCAGGAGGCAGGTCAGGTGGTCTGGTATTCCCATCATTTTAAGAATTTTCCACAGTTTGTTGTGATCGACACAGTCAAAGGCTTTGGCGTAGTCAGTAAAGCAGTAGTAGATATTTTTCTGGAACTCTCTTGCTTGTTTGATGATCCAGCAGATGTTGGCAGTTTGATCTCTGGTTCTTTTGCCTTTTCTAAATCCAGCTTGAACTTCTTAGCTGTTAGTATATTGTCAGTGCTGATTAAGAAAATTAGTTGCAAGGAACCCAGTTCTGACATAATTTTTAATTTTGGCCATTACTTGGAGATCTATTGTTTAGGAAGCTGAGCAGGAGTTGAATGGTTAGTGTTATACCTTGTAAAAGATCTAATGATCACATTTAACTCAATTAGTATATTGAGTTGAACAGATCAGGGATGTTTAATCTTAGTGAAGTCCAGCATATCAGTTCTTTCTTACGTGGATCATGCTTTGTTATTCAGCCAAACCCAAGATCAGCTAGACTTTCTCCTGTATTGTCTTTTAGGAGTTTTATAAGATCCTTTTTTTTTTTTTCTCTCAGCTGCGCTGCATGGCATGTGAGATTGTAGTTCCCTGACCAGGGTTGAACCTGTGTCCTCTGAGTGGAAAGCACGGAGTCTTAACCTCTGGACCACCAGGAAGTCCCTTGCAGTTTTCCATTTTTACTTTTAGGACTGTGATCCAGTTTGGTTGACTTTTGTGAAAAGTATATGGTCTATGTCTTGATTCTGTTTTTTTGGTATATGAATGTCCAGTAAATTAAGCCTTTGTGGAAGACTTTTTTTGCTTCATTGTATTAGTCTTCTCCTTCTTCAAAGATCATTTGACTACGTATCTTTAGGTCTATTTCTGGTTTCTCTGTTCTGTGCCATTGATCTATTTGTTGTTTCTCCAAAACCATATTGTCTTGATTATTGTAGATTTATAGTACGTTGAGTTGTGTCGGTTCTTTGTTCTAAAGATCACAAAGATTCAATCCTTTATTTTGTTCTAAGAGTTTTATAATTTTGGCCCTTGTGTGTAGGTCTGTCTTGCATGAGGTCTATTATCCATTTTAAGTTTTGTGGAGATATTAATATAAGGTCTAATGGGATTTTACATGTAATATCCTGTTGTTCCTGCATAGTTTATTATAAAGGTACTTTTTTTCCCAGTTGAATTGCTTTGGTTTCCATGTGTAAAATCACCTGACTGTAAATGTAATAGTGTATTTCAAGATTATTTTGTCTTTTCTGTGTCTTTTTTTGTAACCATTTGGAGTTTAGGGTCAGTTTATCAATTCCTTCTAAAAAGCCTGCTTGGATTTTGATAGGAATTATGTTAAATCTGTAGATCAGTTTGAGGAGAGTTGCCATGTTAACAAGTGGCAAAATAATAAGTTTTCAAATCCATGAACATGGGATGTCTTTCCACTTTTTAGATCTTTTTTTTTTCTTTCAACTCTCTTTTAATAGTTTTCAGAGTAGAAGTTTATACTTTTTTTGTTAAATTTCTTCTGAGTATTTAATTTTTTAAATTCAATTACAAACAGCTGATTTTAAAATTATTCTTGTGTTTATTGCTGGTATATAGAAATACAAGATTTTGTATGTTGATCTTGTACCATGTAACATTGTTGAACCTGCTTATTAGCTCAAGTAGTATTTTTAGTGGATTGTTTTGGATTTTTTGTGTACATGTCTTCTGGTTTGTTGTTTTTTTTTTTAAGGATTTACATGTAGGTTTCATATGCACAGAAGTGGTTTATGGAGGTGTCCTCACTCCAGGCCTGGCGGTGCAAGGCCTGTAGCTCCTGCAGTTTGGCAGATGTCACAGACAGCCACTCTGGGCTCTGTCTTTAAAGATCTGAGGTGAAATCCACCTGCTTTCGTTTTTGTGGATTATTATTGTCTAAAGGGAGCATCCTTGTCCTGGGTACTCTGTCTTACCTCCACCCCCATTGAAAAGCATGGGCTGCCCCCGTGGGCCCCGCCTCCTTCTGCCCTGGGCCTCTGCACGTGGAGTTCTCTGCCTCCTGACTGTCCCTCCGTCGTGCACCCTGGCCATGCCACGTTTGCTTTGCTGTGGCTTTTGACGTGCACGTTGTGTGTGCTTTTCTCCCACTGGCCCACTTCTCAGGTATCACGTTCCTTTCGTTAGCGTGTTGAGCAGTGCCTGTCTGCTGCTTGTCTGGGAGCACAGGGAAGCACGGCTGTGTCCTGCTGCTGGGTGGTCAGCTCCATGCAGCGTCCAGCGTGCGGTGACAGATGCCCGACACGTGCGTGCGTCCTACTCAGTGAGCGAGCAGCTCAGCAGTCGTCGCTCAGGCCTCGGGTGTCTGTCTGTGCTGCTGACACTGTTTAGCCGTCAGCTCACCTAGCGTCCATAAATGCTCGGGGGTTGGCAACGCTCATCAGAGATGACAATGTCGTTTTGTAATAAGAATGCTTGGCAGGTATGTGTGGTATGTTGGCATAAGTAGTCATTCTTTTTTTAGTTTGGTTACACTGCCTTTTATTGGTATTCTATTTTTGTGGATCCGATTTGGTTTTGGTAAAATTTTTCAGCTCAAGCTCTTAGGGAAGCTAACTGGATCATAAGATAGTAACGGGGTACACAAGCTTCCCCTACTCTAGGATTTCCAGTAAAGCCAGCGTTGCTATTTGGAGGCAAGGCTTTGGAAGACTTTCAGGTGAGGTCAGTTCTCCTTTATTTCAAAGGACTTTGGTTCCTTGGACTAAGTGCTGCGTGAGACTGGGCTCCATGGTTCTGTGCTGTGCCAGAAATAGCAGTTTTTGTTGTTAGAAAAAGTAGCACCAACAGAGATTAAATATGTCAGGAGAAAAACTGGGCTTCCCCTTGCTTGTGAAATTTTTCATTTTACTAATGAGGTGGGACATAGAGTGTGGGGAGATGGAGAGTTAAGGTATTCCTTCTGTAAGATGTGCATGAGGTTGCCGCCAGGGCTCCCTGTGCTGTGAGGTGCTTGCAAGGCCAGGCCGCTGAGACTCTAGGCTTTCCACATTTGTTGGAGGGTAACTTGTTGCTGTGGTGTAAGCTGTGGAGTTGTTGCTTTGCTGTTGGTCCCCACTGCGTGGTGATTCCGTGCAAAAGGGGTCCATGGGGTCCACAGATGAACAGGACCTCATTTGCATGTGTGTTTCCAAGGTGACCTTCCCTTTGTGTTAAGAGCCTGTACTTACGGGTCACGCTGTGTGGTTGAGACAGAAGACTTGGCTGGTTTATCCGCTGACAGTTGTGGCTGGTGTGGGCAGCCTGTGCTCCTGGCTCTTCTGTGTGTGAGGCTCTGGCCGGCGGTCCCAGAGCAGGCCAGGTGCTGGTGCCTCTGGTTGCTTGGACGGGCGAGCTTCACCCGAGGAGAGCTTTAGAGCTCTGTAAACTCTCCTCGGGAGGAAAGCCAGGAGCCGGAGAGTTAATTCTACACCGTGTGTGCAGTTAGCCTCCAGCTGTGACCAATTTCCAGGGGACTGAGAGCGCAGAGCTTGGAAGACACTGGGTTTCCACTTCAGCATTGCAGCCTTGCTCGGAGAGGGGCTTGTAGTGTGTCCAGGGACACGGGACTCCTTGTACTGTAGCTCCTGTTTGCGAAGTTGGTGAAAACACGGGAAGGTGAAGTGACATTGACATGATGACAGATTTTTTTTTTTTAATGTGGGATGATTAAAAGCTGAAAGCAGCTCCCTGTGGCTGTCATGTGGGTTGAATTTTATTTGATCACAAATGAATGGTTCTGATACAAAATATGAATTACTTGAGTTTAGTATTTATTTAAAAAAAAATATGTAAAGCCATAGCCCCAGAAAATTTTTGGTTTAAAATCTGATTTGAATTTTGGTAAACGACTGCTATTTAGTGTTATTATCTCCTAAAATCTGACAGGTATATAATAAAAGATCATTTAGTAAATGATCACTTCATTGTCAGACTTCTCTTTATTGATAATGTATTTAGATAAAAAGATAAAGCAATATAATGTTGATATTATGACACAGCTGTTAAAGTAGTGCTGTAAACTGAGACTTGCAACTTTTAAATAGGAACCTGTTGTTTTGCTAAAACCGTTAGAGACTTTTGCTTTGTGTAATAGTTTTTTGGGAAAACTTACTTTTGTCTATCAGGAAAAGAAAAGTGTAATTACCATTTGTGTATCATAGACTAGGTTTAAAGAGAATCACAAGTTATTAAACAAGAACTTGAAAAAGGTAAAGATTTTGGAATCATGGAAAGAAGGGATGTGATGGTCACAGAAGAGGAAAAATAAAGAAAGGCACAAAACCGGAAAAGAAGGAGAAATACTGCTTCATTTAAATTTTAAGTCATTTAAAATTATTTTCTTAAGAGGAAAAGCACTAGATTTCTGAACTTTAGTGATGGTCTTCTCCTTTTGTTTTTAAAGTATTCTACATTAAGAATTATCTGGGAGAAGTGTATTTTGGGGTCACTTATACATAGATACAGACATAAGTAACTGGTAATACCAAATCAAAAGTTGAATTACCTTAATTCTCTACATTATTTTGAGTCTGCAGTTACAGTCCAGATCTGCGGGTGACTGGTTGTGTTCACGCTGTGATAAGCTTCTAACTGGCTTTTTAGCTGAACCGTGGTGTGAGCACATGTTGTTAATAGCAGTATTTCAGGCAGCACAGGGGTCCCTATTCTCTCCTTTCATAGGCAGCAACTCCAGCCATTTCACAGGACAGTGTGCTAAGAACATGTGTTTCTTGTTAGAACAGTGTATTTAAAATGTTTCATTTTTTTGTTTTTATGTTTTAAGTTCATATGAAAATGTGTCTGAGGATAATTATGTTATTTTAGTAGAGATGTTATTTATAACTGAGTCATACAATTGTGTCCTGTTGTACAAACTGGAGCACATGTTCACTGTTACTGTGAACACCTGGTGTTAGGTGGTGGTGCTCAGCTGAGCAGTAGAGAGAAGGTGGGTTAGTATGCAGGGTCTAGAGTGACTCCTCGGGGAACAGTCAGCGAGCCTCTTGGCCAGGCATGTTACCACTGAGCTTTCTCAGCAGAAGGCAAGCATCATGCCAGAGATAAAGAGCCTTTCCAGGTTTGGAGTTAGAAAACAAAACTCATCTGGAACTTTAAAATACTTGTTGGGGAAACGTATTTTCTGATGGTGTCAGATATTAAAGTCTGAGGTCTTCTTGTGCTGTGGAGAGCATGTAAGGAATGATGATTCTAAAACCAGCGTGGTTGTCAACTTTTTAAGGACATTTTCCCATAGAGACTGGGCATAGGAATCAGTGTGTTTAAAACCAGCCAAGATCAAGAGCAACTAACACTGGAAGTAAAAGATTTGAGGATTATTTTGCACCCGATGTTTAGGTGAGCCATTGCATGTAATTAATTCCATTTCATATCTGGAAAAAAAGCCCTCTCTCAAACTTTTACCTATTTCCTCTTAATATGAGTAACTGCTATCTACAAGTATTTATGGAGCATATGCTGTTTGTAATTGAATGAAAGATAGGAAAGAGACTTGAACAAGTGCCTTGGTCTAGATCTTGTTTCCTTTTGTAATACCTATTTTTGACGTTATCACCTCTCACTTACCAAAGGACCTGGATGAAGCCCTTGCTGTTTTATAACTGGCAGGCTGAAATGAGCTTTTCCATGTGTCCAGGGCTAGCAGAGTCCATAAACGCCCTCTTTGCTTCCGCCCCCAGCGCCCCCGCTCTGTGCTGGGCCTTCCAGGGGCCTCCATTACTCCTTACCTGAGAGCCGAGTGCGTTCGCTCTGCCTGGGCGGCTGCATGAATGAAACCCAGGGCAAGTGGCCTGACCATTCTATCGAGGCTCAGTGAGTCTGTCACACAAGTCCCCTGATGTGAAGTAGGATCTTGACACCTTAGTGAGCATATAGCATGTTAAGTTCTGTTAGTTTCCTAATTGAAAGTATGTAGTGATTATACACATATATTTTGTGTATCAGATTTGGATATCCAACAGATAACAGTTTATTACCATTTTAATGTCAGATTGTGACTCCTTAAAAAATAAACCGAAATTGTTGTGATTTTTTTGTGCATCTTTGCTCAACATAGTACTCAGTGTAAGTATTTAATAAATATTTTTCATTATTGAACAATTTAAATACCCCCAAATTGCCTTTAGTTAGTAAAATGGGACATTGCAAGTTAAGGAAATTAACTTGGAAAGAGTAAGTGAAATATTTTTAGTAAAGTACAAAAACTTTATAGGCTTATGCAGGTGCTTTATTTCATGTGTTCGAGCCTCCTTGTTTTATGCCCCAACCTTTTATTGTGGAAAATTCCAAAGATGCACAGAAATAGAACACGCAGCTTCAACAGCTGTAAGCTTTATTTCATGTGTGCTCTTCCAGCCCCAGATTATTGTGAGGCACGTCCTAGACGTCAGATGAGTCCACCACAGACACGTCAGTGTGTTTCTCTAAAGGGCGGTCAAGCCCCGATTGTAGACAGCTCATGGGGAGACCTAGTGCTCAGTCATTGTGTTGCCTTCTGGTGGAGCCGTACCCCAGATGGGAGCCTTGTGAGAGTGCGAGGTCGTGGAGGAGGTGGCGTCTTCCCCACCATGTACAGAGCCCCGCTGCTCCTGACTCCACGAGAGGGCAGACAGAGGAAGGGGAAAGTGAGCTGAATGGAACCTGGTTTGAGTTTCACTTTCATTTAGCAGTCACGTGAAGGCAGACCATTTCTGGGGTGACTTTTCAGAAGCAAGCAATGGCTTCTTTTCTGAAGGAGCTCTCAGTGCCCCTTCTTGCTCTTAAGACAGAGAGTAAGATTAGATATTTATTAAGCAAAAATCTTCTAAAACATTTCGAGAGAATTACCTGTAATGTTCTCTGTTAATGATTTGGGCTTTAATGGAAATATAGCATTTGAATTTATGTCTAATTTTTGCCACCTGTAGTTTTGGATAACCTGTTGAAGTTTCTCACTGGGCAATGAGCACATGGCCTAACTGATATATGTTTGTGGGCACTTGGCTCGTGCAGATGGAGTGCAGTGCTGTCTCTGTCCACACAGCCTTCTCCTTTCTCAAATCCTCAGTGGCTTTGTCCATGTCTCCAAGTGAGTTCTGTTCACAGACACCTGCAGGTATGTCATGGTGACTCTGTGTGGCGAGGACAGGATTCTGTGTGAAGCAGCTAACAGTGAACACCTGAACACTATAAACATTGGTTTTTAGTCTGAGATAGAGTTTGTGCAAACAGATAACTTCTTTGTGTGAAGTTGAATGCTCTGATGTGTGGGACTTGTTCTCCTTCAGCACCACATGTATTTGCTCTTCCTGTTCTCCTTTTTTGTTTCCCAGAAAATGTATTTCTTTGGGGAAAATGCTGTTTTTCCAAGGAGCCTGTATGAGACTTGCATTTTGTATAAGTGATTTTAGCTGCTGTAAGATCCTGGAGGGAAGTGATGGGATAAGAATGCAGGAGTTGATTTTTCTTTTTTTTTTTTTGCCTGTGTTTTGGCATCTGTTTTGCATTGGTTTCCTTCTGTTGCCACCACTCAGATCGCCTGTCCCTGCAGCATGACATATAATTATAATGGAACTGTTATCTGCATTCCTGTAGCATTCTTTTTTTTCCAGCACTTAATGCCTTTTATTCCTTAGCTTCAGGCAGGAATTGTGTAGCATGTGTGAAGAGGCTTAAACTGTTTCCATTACATTCTTTCTGGATGGCTCCGTTATATTTAGGCTTACATTTTAGACAAAGTCGGAATGTTATTGTGGTTGACCTTGACCCCAGATAACTGGGCAGACATTATATAGCCATGTTTGAGTCCTCACAGAACGTGCTCCTGAAGCCAACGGAGTCCTGGCGGGAGGCCCTCCTGGACAGCAGGGTCATGGAGCTGTTCTTTACCGTAAGTCCTGCCCCCACCCCCGCCCACAGGGAGGCCACAGAAAGGTGCCGCGGGAAGGCCAGTTTCTATATTTTTCTTAAGTGAAGCAGGACAGATTGCTTTTCTCCTCCGAAGCCTTCTCTTCTAATCAGTATACTGCTTAAACAAAGATTATATAGACATGTTTTTGCTGGTTTATAAGAATGTTATATAATTAGGATGGGTTTAATGTCATAGGGCTCAAGGTGTTTGGTCTTGGGACCTCTTTACACTCTTAAAAATTATGGAGAACCCCAAAGAGCTTTTGTTTATGTGGGTTATAGCTAATAGTATTTATATTTTCCATATTAAAAATTCAAACTGAGAACTTTAAAATATAAATTGTTAATTCACCTAAAAATAGCAGTATCAGACCACTACATAGTAACATAAAAAACATTTCAGTGAGCAAATAGCTACATTTTTAAAAACAAATTAAACCTTTAGTGAGAAGAGTGGCATAATTGACATTTTTGCAGATGACACTGATGTCTGGCCTCCTGGCCCAGCCCTCACCTCTGCTCCTTGTCTGGTTGGTTGCAGCTTTGCCATCACATTACTGACACGTAGAACGTTTGTGTGTTGGAGGCGGGGGTTGGGCAGTGGAGGTGGAGAAGGCAAGCACTGCCCTCGCTGCCCTGTGCTGAGAGGAGTGTTGACCTTATGACCTGGCAGAATCAAGGAAGTCCTGGGGACCCTGGGCCACATGAGAAGAGCTCTGTGGAGCAGTGCACTTTGTTGCCAGCCATGGGCTGAGTCAGTGTTCTTGAGTAGCAGTTCACTTCAGCTGTACCTCTGCTTTAAATAGTCCTGCTTATTGTTTGCTATTAGTTAGGAACCTGTTCTCATCTTTGCCCAAGAGGGCCCCCTGTGTAATAGGCAGAAGCTGGGGAAAATATGTGTGTGTGTCTCTGATAGAGTGTGGGAGAGAGTGTGTGAGTGAGTGTGTGTATGTTGGATGTTGGTCTGCAGATACATTGCAAACATCCACATTAGTTATAGCAACTTGGACAAAAGTGCAAACAAAGACCATTTTAAAAAATGATAAGCTATTTTGCTAAATCCCAACCATTAATTATAGTTTACCTTTTCATTTGTTTTAAAAATGCTAGTCACCAGCCTTACAACTGCTTGCCTATTTATACAGCATTTAAAATACTGTAGGCATTTGGTATATATTAAAAAAAAAATAGCGAGAACAAGGTTATTCATCCCTCGGTGTACATAAAAATATTTTTCTGTAGAAATGTTCAAACTGAGTATTACCTTGCATTTTATTCTGTAAATCCGAGAAGTAATGGGTAAAAACAGTATTAGTATCAAAGGTGATTGTAACTACACTTTAACACTCTGTTGCCTGTCTCCTTGGACAGAAATTGTTTTTGATGTGGATTCAAGTTCAGTTCTCTGTATTATTCATTTGACTGAAAACAGTTTTTGAAAAGGTAGAAAACTTTCCGGCAGTGCTGGAAGTGGCTCCTGGTCTGAACAGCTGTCTAGACGCGCAGCAGCTGCCCCTGTCAGCTGGGAGCCACCATGGGCAGTCACTCAGCCTGGAGAGTTAACCCTTTTACTTTGTTATTTTAACAGTTTTGTGTTCTGTGGCCTGTTACTTTCATGTATGCACTTTATGAACAATTTTAATTTTGCCATTTGTTAGAAAAATGTCAGTGACTAATCTTGTTTCATTCTTTTTCTTTTTTAAGTTTACTGTTTAAATTTCAATTCTGTGAATTTATTGCCTCTTTGCAGCCTTTTTCCACAGATTGTTACTTTTCTCTAGGTTTGAATTGCTGCACTTGTATGTACTGTGTCACGGCCTCAAGACCTGGATGTGGCCCTTCTGGGTTCACGAGGCTGGATGGCCTTCTGGCCCTTGCAGGTTGACGACTGATCCCATTTTCTCCTTTCCCTTAGGTGTTGGAAAAGCCCCTCTCCTTAGTTTTTCCTTTCTGATCTTCCATGTGGTCTCTTGTTCACACTGCTTGCTTTGTGGATGCTGGTGGTCCCGTCTCAGCTCTTGGCTTCACAGCCGTGTGCCATCTCCTCATACTTGTCTTCTGCTTATCGCCCATCTCGTCCCACTCCTTGCCTGTGTTCAGTCCCAGAGCCTTCTGGTCCTGTGCTCCACCAGGCACTCGACTGGAGGTCCATAGACATCTTTGATTCCCCGTGTCTCCACAGAGCCCAGCATCTTACTCATGAGCCTTTCTTTACTCTGTATTTCCTGTCTTGCTTCTCCACTCACCTGCCTCTTTAGGAGAAGGCAGTGGCACCCCACTCCAGTACTCTTGCCTGGAAAATCCCATGGAACGGAGGAGCCTGGTGGGCTGCAGTCCATGGGGTTGCTAAGAGTAGGACACGACTGAGCAACTTCATTTTCACTTTTCACTTTCATGCGTTGGAGAAGGAAATGGCAACCCACTCCAGTGTTCTTGCCTGGAGAATCCCAGGGACGAGGGAGCCTGGTGGGCTGCCGTCTCTGGGGTTGTACAGAGTCGGACACGACTGAAGCGACTTAGCAGCAGCAGCTGCAGCAGCAGCCTTTCTTTATCCCTCTGCTTTCCCCTATTCAGGTGTTGGGTTTGGGTTTTAAGTTGTGTAATGTAGTTCAGATATGGTGAACTCCTGTTTACACAGAGCTCCTGTGTGATGGAAGAAGGGCAGGAATCGACATCTTCCGTAAGAATCCGTCGTTGATTTATCATGCGCTTTATGTGGTTCATGTTTCAGGAAAGATAAGCCCGAACAATGAAGTCAGGCTCTGAGGATGGTTTATTTTATTTTATTTATTTTATTTAATGACATGGTCCACATTGGCTATTTCTTTTGCTTCCTCAGGTCTAGACCAGGGTCCAGTGACCACTTGGCTGATGAAGTAGCCCTCTGGGGCCCCAGACTGTGTTGTCTGTCACATTTAAATGTTGATAAGGTTAAAAAACACAGTGACAGAAATGTAGTTACAGCCTTCAGATAAGGCGCTTAAGAATAGTTGTGTTCAGAAGTTCTTGAAGTAGAGTGTATATGTGCACTTGTGCATTGTACTTTTAATCGACTTTATATAAAACTCAGGATACTTCGAAAAACACTGTGTTGCTATGGACCAGGGAGTGCCTGGCCAGGTGAGCTGCTGGGCTTCGCAGGTCGTGAGTTCTCCATGGCAGCTTCTACTCCACCCTCCGAAGACAATCACACAGCAAAAACTCCCTGACAGCTGTTAAGTCATGAGTTCTGTGTAATTTTCACATGTCCTAAAATACTGTATCATTCTTCAGTTTTGTTTTTCCCAGCCGCATACAAAGGTAAACAACATTCTTACCTCACAGGCCACACAGAAGCAGGCAGAAAGCCAGGTCTGGCCCGTGGGCTGTGGGTTGCCAACCCCTTTTCTAAACCAGAGAAGGTAACATGTCAGTAGATAAATTAATTTTGTGACTTGTAGCGAGTTTCTAATATTTTAACTTTCTTAGAACCTTAAGAAGCTCAGGAATTGAAGACTAGTGGAATCCATCTGAGAACTGGGGGTGTGTAAGTGCTCCGTGTCCCAGCCCTGCACCAGTGCATACTTGGGAAACATTCCACCTTCACACAACTTATACGTGATTTGTAGAATCAGAGTGAAATAATCTGAAACCCATGGAGAATAAATGTATACATTGTGACATTCAGAAAGCAGAGAGGTTTGTGTAGGGGAAAGGGGGCTGGAAAACTGAAATGCTTGTGGAAAGTAGAAGATGGCCATAGTAAGTGTGGTAGATTAAGACAAGTTTCCTGTGAGTTCTCTGAACCATTTTCCTGGGTTGGTTGTTCTGGTTATTAAGTCTGAGAACATTAATGACCTTCATTGGAATGCTGTATGCCAGGTGTTTCAGATCAGTATTGCAGAACTGAAATGAAATCTAGATGAGGTTCAAAGTGAACTTAAATATAATCTAAGTAAAATTTTTAAAAAATTTATTAATTGCAATGATGTAGCATAAAATGAGATTCGGACAACTTGTAGGCAGTCTCAGTTAATGGAAGACTGTTTATGTGTTGTTTGAACGAGCATGCTCCTAGGGATGGAGGGGTGCGCTGATTTTCTGAGTGTGACTGTCTACATCTACCGGAGTGCCATCTGTACGCTCCTGCCTGAACTTCGCTAACTTTAGCAGGAGCCTGGGTGAGGCATAGTTAGCATAATACAGACGACTGTCGTCCTTGCTGTTTTTAGAAGGAGCAGTGTGCCTGACTGGCCAGCATCTGTTTCTCTCTTTGTCACAATAGGCTGGAGACAGTTCAGTTTTCACAATGTAGGTACCCTCCACTGAAGATTAACTGATACGTTTAAAATCATGGCCTGTAACAAGCAGTGCACTGAGGCACAATTTTCAAATTTAACTTCGGAATCAGTTTTCTAGAAATAATCAGCTGCAGTGAATTTTTCTCTCCCTTCATTTGGCATGATAGAAATGTGACCTGTATAAAAGAGGAATTTATTTTTATGGATTAGCTCATCTTTCCAACAGGTACATCGAAAGATCAGAGAGGATTCTGACATGGCCCAGGACTCGCTGCAGTGCCTTGCGCAGTTGGCGTCCCTGCACGGGCCTGTCTTCCCTGATGAGGGCGCTCAGGTGGACTACCTCGCCCACTTCATCGAGGGCCTGTTGGGCACCATCAATGGGTAGGTGTCCCGGCTGGGAGCGGCCCTAGCTCTCCTGCATGGTTCGTGGTGGAGGGGAAGAGAAACCAGTGAGTCCCCTTAACCTTCTGAAGTAGAGTTATATGTGAAGTGAGCACACAGAGATGTGCCTTTGGAATGAGTGGGTGGAAACCAGTTCCCCCTGCTCCACTTAACGCCGGTGCCAACACCTTGGGTTGTAGGATCGAGATAGAAGACTCTGAGGCTGTGGGCATCTCCAGCATCATCAGCAACCTGATCACCGTGTTCCCTCGCAACGTGCTGACTGCCATCCCCCGAGAGCTGTTCTCGTCCTTCGTCAACTGCCTCACGCACCTCACCTGCTCTTTCGGGCGCAGCGCTGCACTGGAGGAAGTGGTAAGTGGCTCCTCTTATCACACGGCGTCCATCTCTCCGTCCATCTCACAGTGGGGGCTGCTCTGCTTCTGAGCACTGCTCACAGTGAGTCATCGTTTTAAAGGCATGTGTTCTTGTTTATATGTGCAAATTATTTGGCGATCTGTGCTTGGAAACATGGCTTTTAAAACATTAGTAATTAAAATCACTTTCAGTTCAGTTGTTCAGTCGTGTCCAACTCTTTGCAACCCCATGGACTGCAGCATGCCAGGCTTCCCTTATTGGTCTAAGTAATTATTTTTAATTACTTTTGTTTATTTTTTATAATTTTATTTATTTTTGGCTACATGGGCCTTTCTCTACTTGTGGCAGGTGGGGGCCACTCTCTGGTTGTGGTGCTTGGGCTTCTCATTGCGAGGGCTTCGCTTGTTTGGATCCTGGGCCCTAGACCACGGGCTCAGGAGTTGCAGTGCACAGACTTAGTTGCTCTTCGGCATGTGGGATTTCCCTGATGAGAGATCAAACTCGCATCTCTTGCATTGGCAGGCAGATTCTTTACCACTGAGCCACGTTAGCCCTGGTCTAAAGATTTTAAGTTGAGATAATTTAGTACATGAATATAGGAAATGGAGTGAAATGTTTATATTAAATATTATGCTGAAAGCCCATTTTAATATTAAGCTATTTGATTAAGTTCAAAGGGTGCTGTGAGCTTTATGGTATGGTTGTGACTATATATAATTTTAAGTGTTTCTTGAGAATTTAAAAATCTTGGGCTTACCTGAAAATTGCATAAATATAATTTGGTTCAAATAATTGTAACACTGTTTATTTTGATTAGACTATGCTTTTGAAAATATTTTTGGTGCTATTGTTTAATAATATACCTTAGTAAATTTTAATTTACATTAAAATGAAGACTAGTTCCAGTATTCAGAGATGTTTCTTGGTACAGATTTTAAATGCTTATCTTCCAAGTTTTATATTTAATCTAGAAAACATGTGCTAAACTTTTTGACAACAAAGCTTCGTGTGTAATGGTTACTGTGAATAACTCCATTAATCTTGGGAAGTAATTGATTTTTTTCCCTGCAAAGTAGTTATTGTTGAAACTAATTTTTTTTTTTTATGACATGTAAATCCTTTTCAAAGATTGTAAGGGTAAGAAGAATATTTGTGAACATTTGACAGAATTTCAAGTTAAGTCCTAACGGCTGTTTTGTTGGGAGATCTGGCAACATGCGTGGAAGTGTATAGTGTCCCTTTTTGGAGGTGTCAGAGCGTGAAGAACCCAGGTGTGGCTGTGTCCGTACCGTGGGCGCCCGTGGTTTGATGGGGAAGGAGCCAGGCCAGGAAGACATTTGTGTGTTGGAAAGTGGGTCATGGAGGAACAGACATTTACAGGCCTCACGTGTGAGATCTGAATTTCTGGGCGAGGAAAATGATGTTCTAAGTATGGAAGTACAGGGAGAGTTAAAGGAAGCTTTACTCAAATCTTTTTCAAGTGATCACAGATTGTGAGTCACTAGGGCTTCACATCCTGAGTCCTCCCTTCCCCTACCCCTTCCCCTTCCCCCTTGTCTTGTTTTCTTTTCTAAACCCTGGGGGTTAAACAGCAGAATAAGCACGTTTAGAAACACAGCTGCTTTTTAGTATCTGTCTGTGGGTTGAGGAATCTTCTAACCATTTTATAGAGGAATTGCTGAAAGATGCATAACATTTTTGGTTTGCAGATTTTGAATTTGAGCATTTATTTATTTTGCCTAGGGAACTAACAACTTGGAAAACACTGTTTCTGCCAAGGTTTGACATAGAAGTATTGGAACTCAGAGGGCCTGGCTGCACTTGGAGAGAGTGGGTGTTTCTTGTTCTTCCTTTCTTTTAACAAATTGATTTCTTTTAACCTGTTTATGATGTTTAAAAAATGGTGTTAGAAACAGTTGGTTATCCATCTAAAAAAGCAGAGGGAAAAGATTTGTCTAATGCTTTCCATGACTCATAGCAGCCAAACTGGCAAGGGTTGTACTGCTTACAAGACTACCGTTGGAAACAACTAGATCTAATGGCCAGGGTTTCATAAGGGAACACTCGAGTAAGGAGGCCCGGCCACCTCAGGGCAGGTGGGCGAGTCCCAGCGACGCTGGCCCTTAGGAGGGCTGCTGGGTCAGTCCAGTTCTGTGAATGTTTATCCGTCACCTGCATTTCACCAGGCACTGTGTTTGATAAATACATTCTTTAGCATTAAGAATTTGGAAAGTCGTATATGTTTCCAAAAGGAAAAAGTTAATCTAAGAGTGTAATGTTAAAAATTCTCTGAAAAGTTGTAGTTGAGACTATTTATTCAGAGGCCGGGAATACTGTCATATGCATGGGTGCTCTGAGTCAAATTAATTCTGTGCTGTAAGGACTGGCTAGAAAAACAAGAGAATGAATTAATTTCTGTTGCATTTAATCAGAGACTTCTCTAAATTCTTTTTTTTATTTATTTATTTGGCTGCACCTGGACTAGTTGCCGCCCACAGGATCTTCATTTGCAGCATGAGAAGTTTTAGTTGCAGCTTGAGGGATCTGGTTCCCCAACCAGGGACTGAACCCGGGTCCCCTGCATTGGGAGCATGGAGTCTTAGCCACTGGACCACCAGGGAAGTCCCTAAATTCTCTTTAAAATGGAGAGATCATGACTTTTTATTTGTAACATTTCTGTGTTTTTTCCTCTATGTTGCGATTTTTGCTTCATATGATGCTGCACTTGGAAAGGGGCTTTCTAGGTGGTGCTGGTAGTGAAGAACCTAAAGAACCCGGCTACCAATGCCTGAGACGTGAGAGGCACTGGGGTCGGGAAGATCCCCTGGAGGCAGAAATGGCAACCCACTCCAGTATTCTTACCTGGAGAATCCCATGGACAGAGGAGCCTGGCGGACTGCAGTCCGTAGAGTCACAAAGAATACAGTTACAGAGACACAACTGAAGTGACTTAGCATGCATGCATACCAGAAAGAGTATAGCAGATGAACAACAGCACAAACTGTTTCAGTTCTTTCCATCTTTAATCTTTTGTATGTCCTTGCTTGCTATTTTGCACTGTATATTATCTATACATGTATTACACATGTCTTATCTGTCATTGGACTTGTGGGTTATGGCAGTGCCTATAAAATTTAAACTTATTGTGAAGTATTTTGTTCATGTCAAGTAAAAACTTTATGTGTGTGTGTGTGTGTGTGTGTGTGTGTGTGTGTGTGTATAAACATTGTGAAGAATAATAAGATGAACAGCTGTGTGCCAGCCATGCAGATATTACAGTATATCGCTGGGGCCTTTCCCCCTTCCACCTACCTGGAGTTCCCCCTGTTGTCATAAGCACGGTTTATATTGCACAAGTTACTTCTGCCAAATGATTTTGTGTCGTGTTTGCTAACAAGCGCTGACAGGGTGCCGGGCTGCGCTGTTGGCTCCTTTCCACCCTCTGTGACCTCGATGGTTCTGCATGCTCGCCTTCCCAAGTCCTCCTGAGAGCAGAAGAGCAGCCCCTAGCTGTTTATAGGAAACAGGAGTTGAGCAGGCTTTTCATTAGTGGTGCAGCTCCATGTGAGAGCTGGTGGCTCACAGCCACTTACTGTAGTTTTTGTGTCTGTGGATCATAATGCTTTTAACTGAGTCAGGTAACTCATGTTTATATATAAAGACAATACGCCCGGGCAAAGAGAGAGCGTCCCAGTTCTGTGAAAATGATTTGGAGTTGTCACGTTGGTTTTTTGCTGTTTGTAGAAAAAGGTCTGCAGGAGTTGTCTGCAGCATAGCAGTCAAATGTTACCACATTGGCACTGTGTTTTATCTGGTATACTTTTACAGTATCTGACATAAGGCACGCATGCATACTTTATTTTTATAGTGGGGTTTTAGATTCATAGGAAAATGGAGTGAAAACACAGAATTCGCACTGCTCCCCCCAACTCCCAACACATAGCCTCCCCCATCATCAACATCCTACCAGAGGGTGCATGTGGGACAGTTGATGAACCTACTCTGACTGTCACCAGCACCCTGAGCCCACATCTTTGTCAGGGTTCACTCTGTTGTATGGGTCATGGGTGTGGATGTGTGTGATGAGTGCATCCGCCATTATGATTTCACACAGAGGAGTCTTACTGCCGCCAGCCCACCCCTCCCTGACAACCAGGGATCTTTTTCCTTGTCTCCAAAGTGTGGCCTTTAAGTGTCATATAGTTGGAATTGTACAGTAATGCTAGATTTTAATCTGAAATTCACATGCATGTTAAAAGGAGACCAGATTCACATACTGAAACTTTTTTTCCCCAAACTTCATTTCGCAGTGTTTTCATAAACAAAATTAACCACTATTTCTATGTGTCCAAATGGTGGTTCTTGTTGTTCAGTTGCTAAGTTGTGTCTCAGAGATTTTTTGACCCCCAAGGATGGCAGCATGCCAGGCTTCCCTGTCCTTCACTATCTCCCAGAGTTTGCTTAAAAACTCATGTCCATTGAGGCAGTGATGCCATCTAGCCATCCCATCCTCTGTCGTCCCCTTCTCCTCCTACCCTCAGTCTTTCCCAGCATCAGGGTCTTTTCCAGTGAGTCAGTTCCTAGTGTCAGGTGGCCAAAGTATTGGAGCTTCAGCATCAGTCCTTCCAATGAATATTCAGGACTGATTTTCTTTAGGATGGACTGGTTGGATCTCCTTGCATTCCAGGGGACTCTCAAGAATCTTTTCCAACACCCAAATTCGAAAGCATCGATTCTTTGGTGCTCAGCCTTCTTTATGGTCCAACTCTCACATCTGTACATGAGTACTGGAAAAAACCGTAGCTTTGACTAGACGGACCTTTGTTGGCAAAGTGATATCTCTGCTTTTTAATATGCTGTCTGTGTTGGTCATAGCTTTTCTTCCAAGGAGCAAGCGTCTTTTAATTTCATGGCTGCAGTCATTGTCCACAGTGATTTTGGAGCCCAAGAAAATAAAGTCTGTCACTGTTTCCATTGTTTCCCCTTCTATTTGCCATGAAGTGATGGGACCAGATGCCATGATCTTAGTTTTTTGAATGTTGAGTTTTAAGCCAGCATTTTCACTCTCCTCTTTCACACTTATCAAAAGGCTCTTTAGTTTCTCTTCATTTTCTGCGAGTAGGGGGGTATCATCTGCATATCTGAGGTTGTTGGTATTTCTCCTGACAGTCTTGATTCCAGCTTGTGATTCATTCAGCTGGACATTTTGCACAATGTACCCTGCATATATAAGTTAAATAAGCAGGGTGACAGTATACAACCTTGACGTACTCCTTTCCCAATTTGGAACCAGTCTGTTGTTCCATGTCCAGCTCTAACTTGCTTCTTGAACTATATACAGATTTCTCAGGAGGCAGGTAAGGTGGTCGGGTATTCCATCTCTTTAAGAATTTTTCATAGTTTGTTGTGATCTACACAGTCAAAGGCTTTAGTGAAGTCAATGAAGCAAAAGTACATGTTTTTTGGAATTTGTTTTCTTTTTCTATGATCCAATGGATGTTGGCAATATTGCCGCTGGTTCCTTTGTCTTTTATAAATCTAACTTGTACGTGTGGAAGTTCTTGGTTCATGTACTGCTTGCTTGGAGAATTTTGAGCACAATCTTGCTATCATGTGAAATGAGTGCAGTTGTATGGAATTTGAACATTCTTTGGCTTGCCTTTCTTTGGGATTGGAATGAAAACTGACCTTTTACAGTCGTGTGGCCACTGGTGAGTTTTGCAAATTTTCTGGCATACTGAGTGTAGCACTCTGAACAGCATCAACTTTTAGGATTTGAAATAGTTCAACTGGAATTCCATCACCTCCACTAGCTTTGTTCGTAGTGATGCTTCCTAAGGCCCACTTGACTTAATACTCCAGGATTCTGTCTCTAGGTGAGTGATCACACCATTGAGGTTATCTGGGTCATTAAGATCTTTTTTGTGTAGTTCTTCTGTGTATTCTTGCCATGTCTTCTTAATATCTTTTGCTTCTATTAGGTCCATACCATTTCTGTCCTTTATTGAGCCCATCTTTGCATGAAATGTTCCCTTGGTATCTCCAATTTTCTTGAGAAGATCTCTAGTCTTTCCCGTTCTATTGTTTTCCTCTATTTCTTTGCTTGTTCACTTAAGAAGGCTTTATCTCTCCTTTCTATTCTCTGAAACTCTGCATTCAGTTGGGTTTATCCTCTTTGCCTTTCACTTCTCTTCTTTCAGAAATTCATAAGGCCTCCTCAGACAACTATTTTGCCTTTTTGCATTTCTTTTTCTTGGGGATGGTCTTGATCACTGCCTCCTATACAATGTCACAAACCTCTGTCCATAGTTTTTCAGGCACTCTATCAGATCTAGTCCCTTGAATCTATTTGTCACTTCTACTGTACAATCATACAGGATAGTGTTTAGGGCATAAGCTTGAATTACTGTGATATTGAATGGTTTGCCTTGGAAACAAGCCGAGATCATTCTGTCATTTTTTGAGATTGCACACAAGTACTGCATTTCAGACTCTTCTGTTTGACTGTGAGGACTACTCCATTTCTTCTAAGGGATTTTTGCCCACAGTAGTAGATACAGTGGTCATCTGAATTAAATTCACTCATTCCCATCCATTTTAGTTCACTGATTCTAAGATGTTGATGTTTACTCTTGCCATCTCCTGCTTGATCACTTCCAGTTTACCTTGATTCCTGAACCTAACATTCCAGATTCCTATGTGATACTGTTCTTTACAGCACTGGACTTTACTTTCTCTACCAGACATCTGCAGCTGAGTGCCATTTCCACTTTGGCACAGCAAATTCATTCTTTCTGGAGCTATTAGTAATTGTCCTCCCCCCTTCCCCTGTAGCACATTGGACACCTTCTGACCAGGGGGAGATCACCTCTGGTGTCATATCTTTTTGCCTTTTTATACTGTTCATAGGGTTCTTGCAGCAAGAATACTGGAGTGGTTTGCCATTCCCTCCTCAGTGGACCACGTCTTGTCAGAACTCTCCACGGTGACCCGTCCATCTTGGGTGGCTCTGCATGGCATGGCTCATGGCTTCATTGGGTTATGCAAGCCCCTTTGCTATGACAAGGCTGTGACCCATGAATGGGTTCAAATAGTTACCAGATACAAAAGCAGACTGTTTTCCTGAGGCTGGAGAGCTGCAAGTTCACCCCTCTGTACACTCGCAAGTTAAATATGGGTGTTGACGTGTCAGTGCTGGTATCATCTTTTAATTACGTTCTCCACCCTCTGTTCCCAGACGAAGTGAGTGGGGTCAAGTACCCCCCTAAGCTCCAGGGCCTCTCTAGAGCTCTGCTGGCAGTGGGCCCAAGGGCCCCCGGGCGCAAGCAGTGTCCAGCTTGGTCCCTTCGTCAGCTCTGGGCACGTGCTCTGGCTTGGCTGCTGGGTGCTGGCCAGAGGGCCAGTGGAGCAGGGCCAAAGCATTAGGAGAAAGTGCTGGGCCGGGTTTCATTTCTCTGATTAGACTGAAAGATTTAGCTGCCAATTGTCATCAGCCAAATTTCTCACACTTTGCCTGATGAGTCACTTGTGCTGGTTTCCAAGTGGAACAGAAGGCTCTGGGAAGTTTGCAGTGCTTATTTTAGATCTGCTTCAGGGAGGGGGCTGAGTGTCCGATGTGATCCTGGTTTGCCTCACATCAGGGCTTTGTGCGAGGGACTGTGGAATGCTCTTCCGAAAGTAAACAGCTTCTAACTAAGGCTTTTACAGTTTTTTTTGTACTTCTCTGTGTCAGAATTTCAGATTAAACATGGTAAGCGTGCATCACATATGTGCTGAGGAACAATGCGGAACATTGCTTCTTCCTCCTGAGACATGGGCTCAGAGGATGCTCTTCCTCTTAAGATATGTTACCAATCCGTTTATTTTGGCAAGATAAACTGTGTTAAGACTTAACAAATGATGTCTGCAAAGCACATGCTTTGTGAAGTGTATTGACAGGCCGCACATGTTTCTCTGGGCGGAGACTGTCTTGTTGATCCCCCTGCTCCATCCTTAGTTGGCTCTGGGTTAGAGATTTGTGTTGAAGGCCCATGGCCAGCTGCTCTGCTGCTGCTCAAAGCAGATCCAGCACTTACCTGGCCACTTTATGTGTCTTTTTTGAGTCCTGAGAACCAGCATCCACGACTGTGTTATAGCATATACAATACAGATGAAAAATAAACAATAACAAAATGCCCACGTGTGAGCCCTCAGCCCAGCTGAGAATATTACTGGCTGAGTAATATTCCATTGTACATCTGTGCCACATCTTGATCCATTCATCTGTCGATGGACATTTAGGTTGCTTCCATGTCTTGGCTATTGTGAATACTGTTGCTGTGAACACATTTGTCTTTTTCAGATGTCTTTTATCATCTTTTTATAGTTGTCAACATATCAGTCTTTCACCTCCTTGGTCAGGTTTATTCATAAGTATTTTATTTTTTTGTATGTGATTTTAAAAGGGATTATTATTTTTTTTTTTTTTACTTTCTCCTTCTGACTTCATTAATGCAGTGTTTCCCTCTCGTGTCCTGCCGCAGAGCCCGCTCATTAGTTTCTGAGGCTGCTCTGCACTGATGAGGGGCTCCCGAGGTGAACCCGGGCTCAGGGCCGCACACAAACCCCACACCCCTGACTGGCTCCGACCACACTCCAGCCTCTTTGGCCTGTGCTCACCCCAGGTCTGTCTGCACGAAGATGAGACAGCAGGTGGTGGCCAGGACCCTGTGTTCACATCTCTCTATTCTGCCAGCCGCAGTCCGTGCTGCTCCCCCAGCTGATGAAGGGGGGACCCCAGAGGGGGAGCACCTTATATAGATGTAGTTTAAATGAATTTATGGGGGGAGATGAGCTTCGAGTCCTTCTCTTCCACCATCTTAATCTCCCAGCCTTAATCAGATTCTTAAGATGTTTGATCTGGTTTTTTTTTGTTTGTTTGTTTGTTTTGCTGTTGGATTGCAAGAGTTTCTTATATATTTTGGATATTAACCTCCTATCAAATATATGGTTTGCAAATATTTTTCCCCATTTGTTAGATTGTCTTTTTGTTTTGTTGCTGTTTTCCTCGGCTGCCAGCAACATGCATCAAATAGCCCTTCCTTTCCTAATGATTTGTCAGACTGTTACTGTCATATATCTAGTGTTCACATGCTAGTTGATCTTTCTTGAGCTCTAACCACTTCCATTGGTCAGTTAGTCTGTTTTTGCACCTGTGTTTTGTTTTAAGGTGATGTCAGTTCCCACTGCACCCTGGATTTTCAGGAGGAATCTTGACTATGTTAGCTTTTTTATTTTCTGTAAAAATTGTGTCAGTTTTTCAAGTTGGATTGTGCTTGGAATTATAGTGATTCTTTAGTGAAAAGTGGACATCTCTACTGTATTAATTCTGCCCATAAATGTGGTATTTCTCTATATTAAGGTATAATTTATTACCTTTCAATAAGGAATAAGTTTTCCTTTAGTGCCTTTCATTCTTGTTGCTGTAATAAATAGTATCTTCTTTAAGTCTCATTTTTGAGATTGCTGCTGGCATGGAGAATTGAAGTTGGCATTTGTATGTTGATCTGATTTTTACTGACCTTTCAGAATTCTTATTGATTCTAGTGATTTTCCTCTGCGGACAGTCGTGTCATCTGAATAATGGCAGTCTTCCTTTCTTCAGTCTTCACCATTTGTATTTCTGACGCTTAGTGTATGGTTCATTTATTATGGTGCAGTGTTGAATCAAATGGTAATAGAAGACATCTTTTCTGGTTCATCATTAGGAGTAATGTTTGCTAACTGTTTGTGAGCTCTCCTTTATCAGAATGAGTAATAGGTTTTTTGTTTGTTTGTAAATTTTTAAATTGGGTCTTCACTGTGACGTGTGAGCTTTCTCTACCGCATGGGGGCCTCTCGTTGCAGAGTGCAGCCTCAGTAGTTGCTGCGTGCGGGCATAGTTGCCCTGCGGCAGGGGAGATCTTAGTCCCTTGACCAGGGATGGAACCTGTATCCTCGGCGTTGGAAGATGGATTCTTAACCACTGAACTACCAGGGAAGTCCCACTAATAGATTTTAAAAACATGGTTGAGTATTGAATATCATTAATTGTGTTTCTACTTGATCTGTTAGTGTGATCAGTTGGTTTTATAGGTTTTTCTTTTGTTAAAATTGCCCTTGCATTTCTGAGTTGAACCCAGCTCAACCATGCGTCATGGCCTTTTGTGAATGGCTGGGTTTGTTTGGTGTCAAAGTAACATCACTTCCTGAGTTATGTCTTTCTCATTCTTGTTTCCTCTTTTCTGGATCAGTCTCTGTAAGATTGGTTGTTTTGTTTTTGTTTTTTGCTAGTTTAGTAGATCTCACCTGTAAGTTTACTAAGTTGGTATTTTCTTTGGGGGAAGAATTTAAGCTAAAAAAATCTGAATGGTTAGTTATGGGAGTATTCAGGTTTCCTTTTTTCCTTGATCCAAATATGAAGACACTTTTTTTTTTTCTAATACATTTATTAGAATGAAACATGCCTATTTCTTACAATTTTGTTCCTACTGTTATTTCAGAATACAGTTTTAATGTGAAAATGGTATATGGTCATTGGTAAAAGTAATTCAGATAGTACATGAAATTAAAATTCTCCAACATTCCATCATTTATCACTTTCTTGGCATCTGTTGATTCACATCCAGACCTATATAATACCTTTATATAATCAGCATCTCATGTCATTAATTGGAGTTAGAAATTGTTTTTAATGCAAAACCTTAGAGGAATGATTCAGTGAATTAGTTTGTACTGTTTTCAGTAATGCTGCAGCAAATACGCTCATGCACAAATCACAAGTTAGACAGACATTCTTTAATCAGCTCCATTTTCAGATAACCCCTCAAATGGTGTCTTGTTCTCTGTAAGGTTTCCCTTCACAGCTGCCCTTTCATGAATTAGGCAGCCTTTAACAGTGGATGTGTCCTAGAGAGAAAGAACTTGGTCATTAAAACTATAACAGAGGTTATTGTATTTTTTCATAACTCTCTTTGTTTCATACAAAATTTCTGATGGCTTATAAAGAACATTTAGAGTGAGATAATCTTTTAGAACTTGCAGAAGGCAATTAGATGAAAGAGGAAAGTAGAAAGTCAAGCCTAGAGAAAATGAGCAGTCTGAACAATCAGGCTATAGTGTCTGTACCCACAAGCCTGACTTTTTAGAAGGGGCTGGAGATACGAGGTCCTTAGAAGGCTCTTGCGGGAAAAAGGGGAAGCACACCTGCTCCTCAGAGGCATGCTCCAAATATTCGGTAAAAATAAAGATGGAAAATGATCTCCTGCAAAGCTTCATGTCGTGAATGACATGGATCCTCAATCCCATGGCAACAGATGATGTCTGAATAGGTTTTATTTGACTCTTTAACCCTCACTGTTCCACCAGAGTCTAGCATTTGGATTTCTTTTTGAACAGTTCTGTTTAACCATCAGTTTTCATTATTTTTATTCTTTATTAGAGACCTTAGAACAAAAAGAACATTTGTAATTATCTTAGCATAAGCCCAAAATGCATTGTGGAATTTTAGTGATCTGATTTCCCTTATATTTTGAAGCGTTTTGCTATTTCTTAATCTTAGGAAGTAGTTCACCATTACTCATCAGTTCCCATCTATAATAAAAAAGAAACTAAAAGAATAAGAAAATGGAAGAATGACAGAATCACCTACAAGGTTAGTGGAATAGTGAAATGAATCGTCACAAATAGAATAAATAACTACTCTTTATGACTTCAGTTTCCTGATTGCATTTTATGGTACAATCTTTCAAGAGGTCTTGAGATGCCATCTTTTTTATGTCGTTGTTGTTAGCATTTCATTGGATGCTATTTGAAATTCAGAATTTTTCACTTTCTGCCCAGAGTATCAAAGAGAGAAATTTTCAGAATAAGATGTTTCACAGTGCTAAGCAGAAGATGAATGTAGAGACAGCAGCTCTCTGAGCTCTAATAATATTGGTAAAACTGATGTGTAAGTGAAATCTGAGACAGTTTTAGGCGATCAGTTTTCCCAAGCTCAACAATTTATGAGCCAACAGTCTATTTCCAAGAACAAAAAGAAAATATGGCATTCCCATCCAGTCAGTTATTCCATGGAAAAGCGTCACCCAATATTTTGTGAGTTTAAAGTTTCCTAAAGATTACTGACAGTAGTCCTTCATCTTTTTTGATGTTTGTGCAAAAGAATTTATTTAATAGGGTTTATAATTGCATTGATGGTGAAAGCAGTGTGAAAGGAAATAACTGATGTAATGGAAAAATTGGCTGAATTGATCATTTTTATTGGTATTTAGGAATTAAGCGAATATATATTACTGCCTTTATGGAACCAAGAACATGGCTGTCCTTCAACAAAATTATGAGCTGTCAGGGTTTGAAAAAACACCTTCTGATGGTGCGTGAACAGGAAGAACCAGCATGAGGAGGACGCTGGGACCTCCTGGAGTTAGACTTTACAAGTGCAGTTGGTCCTTGCTGAATGTGGATTCCATATTTGCAGATTCACTTTCTTGCTGAGAACTCTTTTGTGACCCCCAAAATCAGCACTGGTGTGAATTTTCTTGGTCATTCATGGACATGTGTGTGCAAGAGAGTTAGAAAAACCATGATCCACCCAGCATGCTCGTTCTCACTACAAACAGCTGTCCTCACCATCTCCAATGCTGCATTTTTGTGTGAAACGGGGTTCCCCAAATTTTTGTCAAAAAATACTGAAGTACTTACAATTCGATGGTCTTGCTCTTTCAAATGGCTTCCAGGTGTTATGCCCAAGTGCAGTGAGTCTGGGGCATGCCTTAGGGAGAAGATGTGTGTGTTAGGTGAGCTTTGTTGAACAGGCTGCTGGCCATGAATCAACATTGTATGTGAAGTAAGGTGTCTGTGCACAAAAACACACGTGAAACAAAGTGATGTATCCGTTTGTCCACCTTTGCACAGTGTAAATGCAGTGACCAGAGTGTTTGCTGATTCAGTGTTGGGTCAACTTTACAGGACATAAATACCACAGATACTAAGAAGAATTAACTGTTTACAACATGAGTATGTCCTAGTTAGTTGCACTCAAATAATGTTGCTTGTTTTCAGTAAAAACACCTTCACAACCAGACAAATAGGAATAAAATTTGGGTTTACTATTTTTAAAAAGTATTTGTTAATTTACTTTATTGATTTATTTTTGGCTGCCCTGGGTCTTCATTGCTGCTCGTGAACTTTCTCTCGTTGAGATGCTTGGGCCTCTCGTTGCAGAGCAGGGGCTCCAGTTGCGCAGGCTTCCGGGCTTAGTTGTTCTGAGGCATGTGGGATCTTGCCAGACCAGGGAATGAACTCTGTCCCCTGCATTGGCAGGCGGATTCTTAACAACTAGACCACCAGGGAAGCTCTGGGCTTGCTATTTTAAAATTCTTTATAAAGTTATCCAATGAAGATTTTTTTTTTTCACTTTATTGTGAAGTTTTCACAGATTACTTTTAAATATTTTTTCAAAAAATTAAAGCTTCCTTTGATCCATAAAATGACCATTTTTCTCTGTATTCCCTAGGTTAATAAAAGCTAAAAACATAAAACACTATTGCTGGACGCAGTTCCTCAGGTGCTTACCTACTCCTGTCTGGAGGTGGTATTTGACGTCTGGCTTAATTTGGAATTCTTGAAAGAAATCTTCCATTACTTCCTTCTTTGAGTCATTGGCAGACTGCTGGGATAACAGTCTGAGGTTGTTGTCCTCTGATGGAGGTTCCAGAGCTCTTATAGCTTGAGGCTAGAAGACAAGCTGTAGACCAAACCTGAGAGACACCATTAACACAGCAAATACCAACCCTGGGATGTGCATTTATCTCTTGTGACCTTTAGTGTGTCTTCTGCGATTATTTGTTCTCTTCTCCCTTTTTTTCATCGGACTCAATGTAAAAGTCTCTGAATGCTCTGTTATTTATGTTTTTGAACATAGTGCTTGACACATAAGTATTCTGGATTTGACTCATCGGTGATCTGGTGAATTTGTGGATGAATAAATCAATGCAAAGACTGAATTGTATACAGTCCTACTAATTAATGGCAAAATTCAGGCGTGGTTTCTTACTGGCACGTGAGAAGAGTGAAGTGTCAGACGCTGCGCTCGCAGAGCTGCCCAGAGTCGCTCAGTGTGGACCCTTCCTCACCGAGAAACCCTCTGCTCTGAAGTGATCTTAGAACCCAGCCTGTCCACGCTGGGGACTTGCTATCCAAGTCTGACACCCACCCCCCACCCCCAGGTCTATCTGCTGGCCTTCCCATGCGTTCTCACTCGTGCTTCAGTCTCCTCAGGGCCCTCCTCCGGCTTCTCTGAGGCCCATCCTTGCCTTTCCAGTTTCTAATACAATGTCATGGAGTATGTACAAGCCCGAACAGTTCTCTTCTTGACAGAGAAAAATGTCAGTTATCTTTGCTTGAAAAATACGTGAGCTACAAAGTGCTGAAAAGTTAGTCTTTTACAGAAATGAACATTAATTCCTATTTGCCTAAGAATTTAGATTGTTAGAAAGCTTTTAGAAAATCTAGTAAAAAGCCTATACATATTTCCTGCAGTGTTCAAATTGATCAGTTAATTTGAAGATGGGATCAATTAGCTCGATGATTGATTGCTGATTGGGAACTTTGTTGAAGGCCAACACATGGACCTGTCTGCGGTGACTCCATCTCACTGGTGTCTGTCTTGTGAATGCCCCTTCCTCCTAGCTGGACAAAGACGACATGGTATACATGGAGGCGTACGACAGGCTGCTGGAATCCTGGCTGACGCTAGTACAAGATGACAAGCACTTCCATAAAGGCTTTTTCACCCAGCACGCAGTCCAGGTGTTCAATTCCTACATTCAGTGCCATCTCGCTGCGCCTGATGGCACAAGGAATCTGGTGAGTTTTAAGCCAGGTTGTAGTTGAAAATCGGTTTCCTCGTGGGCTCTCGTTGTCTATTTGTCCCATCACACATGGTACTAGAAATTTAGGGTGAGCTCTTTCCAAGGACTTGCTGAGAGTGCCAGAGGGAGAGCAGGCATCTATGCAGGTTTGTGTTTCATGGGCTGTGGCTTCTGGTTCTCCACTTCTCTTTAGTTCTCAGTCACCTGCTGTGTCTTGCTGTTTCTCCAGTGACACCCAAGGGGTGATGGCTCTTAATGATGTCAGAGCTCCTCAGAGACGACAAGAACTCCACTCCGTGTGAGGGGTGGGGTGTAGGTGTGCACTGGCCATGTTACCTGTGATCGGTGGGAGTGGTCAGACCCCTTACTTCTTTCTCTTCGAATTTCCCCCCTTTAGTAACTGGGTGGGCAGGCGGGCGTCCGCAGCAGCTGCACTTGAAGGTGCTCCTTCTTGAAGGTCCTGAGGTTCTGTTCTTCAGCATAGGAACAGGCTGGGTCCTAAGATCAGCTCTCAGTCTTTATTTCTTTTGTCAATAACAGACTGCCAACGGAGTGGCCTCTCGCGAGGAAGAAGAGATCAGTGAACTCCAGGAGGACGACCGAGACCAGTTTTCTGATCAGCTAGCCAGTGTAGGAATGCTAGGACGCATTGCTGCAGAGCACTGTATCCCTCTCCTAACAAGGTACACACGGTCCAAAGACACCCCATGGAGCAAACACCCTGTAGTCACATGCCCCGGAGAGCTTTAAGTGTTTAAAGACTGTAAACACCCCCGCCCCGGGCACAGCACATGGAACAAGTGGACAGAAACGCACTCGTGGTGGCGTTCCTTGGCTTGTACATTTGGAGCCCAGGCACCACAGCATAGATGGCAGACAGATTATGGAAAACGTGGTATGAGAAACACTGGACCCATATCAATAAACACTTGGAATAACTGGTTTTCAAATGCCTGTTGTAAACCTTGATTGTTTGTAAAGTGATGTTTTAATACTATGTCGTAAACAATAAATCACAATTCTTATAGCGCCATGAGAACATTGTGTATATAATAAATATTTCTGTATATGTGCTCTGTGCTAACATCTGAATCCACGCTGTCAGTAAATGGGAGTGATAAGTCGCTCTGGTCTTTGCTCTCTGAGCCTCATGAAGGCATTGGTGTCTTCCCTCTTGTAGTCTGTTAGAGGAGAGAGTCACGCGGCTTCACGGGCAGCTCCAGCGGCAGCAGCAGCAGCTCCTCGCCTCGCCCACCTCAGGCTCCGCCGACAGCAAGACGCTGGACGACCTGTACGAGGACATCCACTGGCTTATTCTAGTTACAGGTCAGTTGCTTGTTTCTCAGCCTGTGTTAATAGCAGCAGTTCTCATGTAGGGTTGAACTTGAGACCTGGACACAGCTGCCCTGTGTCCCAGAGCAGGGGCACTTTCCTTACCTGTCCCGAACCACATGTTCTGTGTGGAGCTCAGTGCGGCCCCTCGTTAGTGCTGTCACTAGGTCTCACTGTTTTCCTTGTTGCTGTTATTAATACTATGGCTGTTAATTATCACCCTGTCCTATCTGTGAAGAAGCTGAGACCTGGAGACTGGCCCTGGCCATGCTAACATTTGGAGCCAGAGTGCTGGTCCTGGCAGTCTGACTTTTCTTTAGGGTTTTCTGTAACCATGTTGTCAGTGTTTCTGTATTTTAAATAATCAAAGGGGAAAAGACCTTACTGTTTGGAAAGGCATTCCCAAATATTGACTTTTTATTGAGGTAATAGAATTCATGTTAATTTTGCAGAATATATTACCAGAAATTATTTAAAGGTCATAGAGTAAAAAGCCTACATGTCAATATATGAATTATAAAATTGGTGAATAAAACATTTGTCCTTTCCTGTATTTTTGAGGATTAATTATCTTAGAAATAGAAAGTTTCTTCTCATCAAGCTTGAAATTAACATTAACGTTTATTATTTACTTTTACATCAGTTTATATGATGTATATAAATCAAAACTGAACGCATTTATAGTGCAATTTGATAAATGTAGATTGTTAAGTGTTCATTTTTAATTTTTTTTAAACTGAAGGCTACCTCTTAGCTGATGATACTCAGGGAGAGACTCCGCTAATACCTCCAGAAATAATGGAATATTCCATTAAGCATTCATCTGAAGTTGACATTAATACAACACTTCAAATTTTGGGATCTCCAGGAGAAAAGGCTTCTTCCATCCCAGGGTACAACAGAACAGATTCTGTGATTAGGTAATATGACCTCTATAGCTGTGCTCTTGTAATTTATTCTGTTTTATAAATTCTGAGTTGATGGGTAGATGACTCGAGTGACAGACAGGTTGTTGTAAAGCTGACACGTGAAAGAAGATAAAACTTGGAGAAGCCTTGAAACAAGCAAGGATGCAGGTACTCCATGCATTTAAGCAGCGTCACTCTGCTGGGGACGGACAGCGTGTCCAGGGCTGAGGAAAACAGCGTGAGGTTACTCTGGGTGCAGCGAGGCTCTGGGAGGTGTCCAGGCTGATTCTCACACACACGTCCCTTGCCCGCCAGAAAGCAGTGCTAATGCGGGCTCAGGCACCTGAGTGAAAGCGCCAGGACTGGGGAGTTCTTGGAAACCAGGTGGACGTGAGCGCATCCTTGCTGTTCAGGAAGCTGGAACGTCTTTCCAGGGGCATTCCTGCCTCTTACAAAGCATAAGTGTTTGTCCTGAGTATCTGACCCTTGGGAGCCCTGTTACAAGATGGCAGCAGCCTCCAGAGAGAAAATTCACTGTGATCTTTCTAAGAGCAGTGGCAGATCTTCCACTAATTCTTGATGGTGAGGTTAAGGCGGGATGAACCTCAACTAAATATTCTCTTGAAAGCATATTTGAAAACAGTAGTTTAAGTTTCAGCATCTTTAAATTTAGGTGGCAGGAAGAGAGAATAATGAAATAATACTGCTTCTGTCAGTTGCAAGATCAGTAACTCAAGATGCTGCCCCCTCATTCTTTTTATTTTAATGCAAAATATATAGATACCACTTAAACCTGTGCAATGAAAAATACGATTTTTAAAACATTAAACTGTTAAGCAGATGTCAGGGAAATGTTTGGAAATTTATTTCCTTTATTGTTGCATTCTCTCATTGGGAATAAAATACCCATGCTTTGCTGGAAGAGTCTTCTTTCTTCCCTTTGGAGTTGCTGTAGGCCTTAGGTGAGCGACTGGTTTGAATTGGTTTGGTTCACGGGGAGTGTTAATGCCATGGTGCCGTCCTGTTATTTTCCGTGCCTTTGTCTTTGTCTGGGCAGCACCCTCAGGAATGCTGTCCTCGTGTTTTCAGTGCTTTTTCGATTCTTACCACTCTTGGGTATCAGTGTGGGAGCAAAACATTTTGGTATCTGAGAGCACAGACTATGGAGGGTTGAGGTGGGGGTGGAACAACAAAGAATTACTATTGTTTTTCAGTCCAAAGAATTAATGTGAAATTGAGTGGTAGGAGAGAATCAGGCCTTGTTTACTAAAAAAGTAGTTCACATTTCTTGAAGAATTGATCATTTGACAATTATTGAATCCTTACTATGCACCAGACACTGGTCTAGACCAAAGCAGACAGAGGCTCCCATCTTCCAGCTCCTCATGAGCAAGAGGGAGAAGCAGGAAGCTGGGGAATTGTTGGCCAGTGTAGGAGCTGCAGGAAGCAGACAGGGCCACGGGCAGACCTCACGGCTGCTGTCACGTCACGAGACGTCACCTGATGCCACAAATGTGGGCTTTACCTCAGAGGTACCGGGTGCCCTGCTGTTTTAGAAATACCTTCCATTTACTTGCTGGAATGTGTGTTCTCAGTGCTTATATCCATTGAAATGAAAAGCAGGAATCAAATTAAACATAATATGGGCTAATTTAGAAAAAGAAAACCCACACTTATCTTAGTCAGATACATACATCTTTGTGTATGTTTTTTAAATTGCAGTATAATTGGCCTCCAATATTATATGAATTACAGCTGTACAATATAGTGATTCACAATTTTTAAAGTTTATGTAACATTTATAGTTAGGAGATTTTGGCTATATTGTACAGAATTTTTTTTAATAAATGTGTTTACTTTATTTAAATTGGCATTACATTTTGCTTAGTTGTGTACTGATAAGTATTGTAATGATAACTTAATCCATAGGACATCTTTAGCACAGTCTTATCATGGGAAATTTTTAAGAATTGTATTTTAATATCTTTATGTACTTGTTTCAGAGAAGTATACGGTATGATCAATAAAGTGAGTATAAACATTTATTGTGTTAGGATAATATTTTATGGGGAATGAAATAGAAATAAAAATTTAAGGAGAAAGAGTATAAAGTTTCCAACTGTTAAAAGAACAATTTGTTTATTTTTCAAATGAATGATGGTGGTGTCAGAATTCTATGATTATTAAATTCCAATGCATACATGTAAGTGGCCACTGTAATTACTTAGTTCAGATTCTGTGAAGCTGCAAATTATATCATTTAAATAATTAATGGAAAAAATTCGATATGCCAATTTAAAATGAGTTGTGAAATTATTGGGTTATTTTTTGTTCATATACTCTCTTAACTTTTAGCACTGTTGGCATAGCATTGTACATACATAAACATATATATATATGTGTATACAGTGAGATGTAAGAGGTTCTGGGGGCAGGACCTTGTGGTGTGGGGGGTGGGGGTGGTGTCACAGGCCTGGAAGGAGCTGGGCAGCAGGGAGCAGTCATGGCAGGAGGTGCTTCTCAGTAGCCAGTTGGTCAGGAGCTAAAACTGTCCATGAGCTTCCATGTAGCGAGGGGGTTTCTGTCCCAAGAGGAGCGGTCTTACGTCTGCACTGAAGCTGCTGAAGTGGTGTCAGGATGAGTTCCTCCCCTTCAGTCCTTCATTGCTTTGCCTTTTAGCCAAAGTCAAGTTAAATGGACATCGCTTGTGTCCCCTCCCAAACGCAGAACAAAGACTTTTTTTTTACTTAACCGCATATCTTGCTATGTTAATACTACACAGGGTATGAACCCTGTAGTGTTCAGAAAGGACCATACGTGCAACATTTTTATTAAAAAATTCCATTACTAATCAAGTTTTTTAGAAAGTAAATAAGACTGTCAGATTTAGAGACAAGACTCAATATTCAGATGGGTCACTTAGCTGTGCCTGTGTTCACCATAAAATAGCCAGTATGTGAAAGTAGAGCAGTGCCAACAGTGGGAGTTTTAAGTTGCATTTACTCTGCGTGGTTAACTTCATGCACTTCTCCATCTTGAATCTGTACATGGTAGATTCACGTGTGCTCTGTCCCAGCAGAAGGTGTCTCTAGCCATGACTCTCTGTTTTCTTTCTTCCTGCTTCCTGAAAGGTCAGCAATAAGACAGAGACACAGATATGTCTCCAACCCTCTTGAAGACAGTTTCAGAGAGTTGAGAAACAGAAAAGGGCTTTTAGGGGGGAAAATATGGTTAGACAGCCAGTAAAGAAAGAAGGAAACATATGACCTCCTTTTTGTGCCCACAGGCTGTTGTCTGCCATCCTCAGAGTTTCAGAAGTTGAGTCTCGGGCAATAAGGGCTGACCTCACACACCTGCTAAGCCCTCAGATGGGCAAAGACATTGTCTGGTTTCTAAAGCGCTGGGCAAAGACTTACCTCCTGGTGGATGAGAAGCTGTACGATCAGGTCAGAATGTGGCACCGCTTGACTGGGTTTGCATTTATGAGGATGGGAGTTAGAGAAATGAAAACAATTTTCTTGGTGATTTTCTTATCAGCATGTGAGTAATAGCCAAGCGTCTTCCACACTGTGTGGACAGCGTGCTATTTAATTAACTTTTCCTGGAGTGTATCGTGTGATTCTGCATACTTTAAGCTCTGTGAAGTTCAGAGTACTATTTAGGAATGGGTTAATTTATGTTCTCTGCATTTAATGTAAGTACGTGCCTATGTTCCTGGTATGAGAATAGTTAAAGCTAACAGAAAAGCCACAGTGGGGAACATCTGTGGGTTAAGGGTTTCCTTTCTGGACTTCAGGAAATGAATACCTATAGAAAATTGGTGCGAGGTACTTCAGGTTTAGTGCTAATTTCAGTTTGATTTCTCTGTGGGTTTTTCTTCCTTTCTTTTCAGCAGGTCTTTCTGACCTTAAAATATTTGTTTTCTCTCTGAAGATAAGCGTGCCGTTCAGCACAGCATTTGGAGCAGACACAGAGGGCTCTCAGTGGATTGTTGGCTACCTCTTACAGAAGGTCCTCAGCAACCTCTCGGTGTGTAGCAGCGAGCAGGGCCTCGCGGACGACACGGTTCAGCTGCTTGTCACGCTGGTGGAGAGAAGGGAGAGGTGAGCAGACGCTGACCCGCCTGTCAGGTCAGGAGAGGCTTTCCCACTGACAGACAGTCGCCCAGTCCCAAGGTCCAGGGAGACCCTGCGGTTTTGGAGCAGTGTTTAAAATGGGGGTCCCAGCTCTCGGGCCATGGACGGGTACTGTCCATGTCCTGTTGGGAACCTGACCTCCCAGCAGGAGGTGAGTGGGCTTCATCTGTATTTACAGCCACTCCACATCATTGGCACCGCTGCCTGAGCTCCGCCTCCTGTCAGGCGAGGGGGCAGGAGCACAAGAGATGCGCTTGAATCATCCCCAAACCACCCCTACACCGCGCCCGTGTCCGTGGGAATATGATCTTCCACGAAACTGGTCCCTGGTGCCAAAATGGTTGGGCACTGCTGCTTTAGAAAATGTATCAAACTGTTGGAACAAATGCAGAGAGGTCTCTCCCACATTAGGAGTAAAGTGGTCTAATTTGAATTTTCAGGTATCCCATTAGTATTACCCCATTTTAAAGATGAGAAAAACTGGTAATTTAACAATTATTTTAATTTCACAGAATAAAATTTTTAGTGTGTTCTACAACAAATTCTGGGAATGTTTTCAGTTTTCTTACTCCGTGGGTCCGTGGTTGTGATTACTCCTGTCGTTGGCTGCTGTTGCGTTCTCATGGTTTATCAGGTGCTGCTCCTGACACTGCACTTGGAGCAGCTGCACGTCTTATCAGTCTCCGTCCTGGGGTTCAGAGCTGTTATACCCATTATCTTTATTTTACTATTTTACAGATGAGGAAACTGGTAATTAAGAGAGATTAAATGAATTTTACCTTGACAAATGGCTAATTGGGTTTGAATACAAGACTTCCAAGTCTATACCAAGTTTACTATGCTGGACTTTAAAAAGTAGTTAAATCCAGTTGTTTTCCACTTTTGTTACTGAGTGTCCATGCAGGGTAAGTAAGTAATGCATCTTACGCCTGTCGTTTCTCCCTGCAGGGCAAACTTAGTCATTCAGTGTGAAAACTGGTGGAACTTAGCCAAGCAGTTTGCAAGCCGAAGCCCACCTCTGAATTTCTTGTCCAGTCCTGTGCAGAGGACGCTGATGAAGGCGCTTGTCTTGGGAGGGTTTGCACACATGGATACAGAAACCAAGCAGCAGTACTGGACAGAGGTAATGGCCCCCCCCTTATCTGCATGGCATCTCTGCATCATCCATGAAGTGAAAGTGAAAGTTGCTCAGTTGTGTCTGACTCTTTACAACCCCATGGACTATACAGTCCATGGAATTCTCCAGGCCAGAATACCGGAGTAGGTAGCCATTCCCTTCTCCAGGGGATCTTCCCAACCCAGGGATCAAACCCAGGTCTCCCGCATTGCAGGTGGATTCTTTACCAGCTGCGCTACCAGGGAAGCCCTGGTGTCTCAGTGTCCCCAGGGAAGCCGTGTCACCTGTGGGGGTTCTGAAATAGCCCTGTTTCCAAATAAGGTCGTGTTCTGAGGTGCTAGGGATTCCGACGTCAGCATTTCCATTTGGGAGGATGTAATTCAACCCATGGGCTTCCCAGGTGGTGCAGTGGTAAAGAATCCAGCTGCTGATGTAGGAGACCTATGTTTGATCCCTGGGTTGGAACAATCCCCTGGAGGAGGAAATGGCAACCCACCCCAGTATTCTTGCCTGGTCCATTCCATGAACAGAGGAACCTGGCGGGCTACAGTTTATGAGGCTGCAAAGAGTTGGACACATGACTGAGCACAGCACGAATGCAGTTCAACCCATTGCAGCCACCCTGGACACAGTGTCTTATATAAGAAGGTTTCAACTGGCACTGATAATTAGCAGTCTGTCATCTCTGTGATTGGATGCTCTCAGTGCTTGAGAAAAGGCATAAGAACAGAAATAGGCAATGGTCTGATTTGAGAACTGGATGAAAAACCAGCCCAGTCCCGTTTCTATTTAAATTTATTATCGTATGTACAGCTTTAAATAGTATTAAGACATCCTCTTCGTGATTACTCATATTTACTTGTACCCACGGTGGGCCTCAGTATCTGGAGTTATGGTCTGTGCCAAGAGGAGTTGGGAAGGAAAGAGACAGACTCAGAGCTTATTGGTCTTCACCCATAGGACAGAGGTTGGCAACTGCAGCCCGCAGGCCAAATCTGGCTGCTGTCTGAGTTTATAAATAAAGTTTTATTGAAGTACAGTCACGCTTAATCAGTTACATCATCTCCTTGGCTACTTCTACACTACAGTGAAATCATAATTGAGTAGTTGGGCCAGAGATAGTGTGTCCTATGAAGTCTAAAATATCTACACTCTGGACCTTCATAAAGGATCTTTTTTTTCCCCCCTAATGGAAAAGAAATGAGAATAGTAACAGAATTCTGTGAATGGCATTGAGGAAGTCATGTTTTTTCTTTTTCTTCTCAAATTACTGAAGGAAGCAAGATGATCGCATGCACTTACATGCTTTTTCATAAACAGTAACTTATTTATTTCAGTTTTACTGGGATGTGATTGACATAGATCACTGTATAACTTTAAGGTTTGCGGCATAGTGGTTTAAGTTACATATGTTGTGAAGTGCATTGCTGCAGTAAGTTTAGTTAGCATCCATCATCTCATGGGTACCGAAAAAGAAGAAGCAATTAAAGAACATTTATTTTCTTGTGATGACAACTCCTGAGATTGCCTCTCTTAACCTTCCCACATCTCCTACAGCAGCGGTTAACTGTAGTCGCATCATGTATGTTATACATGAGGGGTCTGTACATGTGACCCTGTACCTGGGGACACATGCCCACAGTCTCCAGGGTGACCCCTCCCAGACCCTGCACCTGAAGTCACATGTCCACAGTCTCCAGGGTGACTCCCTCCAGACCCTGTACCTGGGGTCACATGTCTCCAGGGTGACCTCCTCCCAGACTCTGCACGCAGGGTCACATATTCAGTCTCCAGGGCGACCCCTCCCAGACCCTTCCCAGTGCTTCCTCATCCTGTAACGGGAAGTTTGTGCCTTTGTTCCTCCCTCCATGAATGAATGGCATGATTTCCTTGTTTTTATGGCCAAGTAATATCCCACTGTGTGTATGTACGTCACCTTCTTTCCCCATTTGTCTGTCAGTGGACAGACGGTTGCTTCCAAAGATGATTGCTGCCTCATCTTGGCTGTTGTAAATGGTGCTGCTGTGAACATTGGGTGCATGTATCTTTTTGAATTAGTGTTTCTTTTTTTCAGATAAATACCCAAGGTGGAATGACTGGATCATGTGATAATTCTAATTTTAATTTTTTGAGGACCCACCATACTGTTTCCATAGTGGCTGCACCAACTCGAGTTCCCACTGACAGTGCATGGAGGTTCCCTTTCCTCCACATCCTCACCGGCACTTGTTTCTTGTCTTTTTGAGGATGGCCACTCTGACAGGTGTGAGGTATTTCACAGAGTTTTGACTTGGTTTTCCTGTTGCCTCATCATGCGAGCACCTTTCCATGTGCTGCTGGGTGATTTGTTTGCCAGAAGTTAGGATCACCTTTGTTTTCTGCGCTTTTGCCTCCAACAATTAGAAATGTTATAGAAAGTGAATATTTGTCCAAATTGAAAAAACTTGTGAGTCATATGTTTAGAAAACCCATGCTTTATTTTCTAGGTTCTTCAGCCACTTCAGCAGCGGTTCTTGAGAGTGATAAACCAGGAGAACTTCCCACAGACATGCCAGCAGGAGGAGGTGAAGCAGGAGATCACGGCCACGCTGGAGGCCCTGTGCGGCATTGCTGAAGCCACCCAGGTGGACAACGTGGCCATCCTTTTTAACTTTCTTATGGACTTCCTTACCAATTGCATTGGGTTGATGGAAGTTTACAAAAACACGCCAGAGACAGTCAACCTCATTATAGAAGTTTTTGTTGAAGTTGCGCATAAGCAGATATGCTATCTTGGAGAGGTGAGTCTTTGGTCCCTTCCAGATCAGAGCTCCTGAGAGCTGTGTAACAGGGTAACAGATACTTCATACTGAGTGAACGTTATTTGAAATAGTATTCTTATGCCCCCAAAGCATTGTTCAAAAAAACTATTTTCAAAAATTCAGAGTTCAGAGGATGGCTTGTTGAATGAATGTCAATTCTTGCCCTAAAAATGTTAATGATCAGTAATTTCTTTTGACAAGTGTTTTACTCCTTATTCAAATGAAGACTATTTTATAAAACAGTTGGATTATGGTAAAAAATTGTAACCAAGTTCTCTGTGGTGGAACCCTAGGACTTAGAATCTGAGATGGTGATTTGTGTCTTTGTTTTGTAATCAGATGAATGTTTAGACAGACTAAGTTCTTTTATATTCAGTCAGCAAAGATGTTCCCGATTTGTGTTTTGTTGTTGTTGCTGTTAGATCAAAGTGGTGGTTTAGTCGCTCAGTCGTGTCTGACCCTTTGCCACCCCACGGGCTGTAGCCTGCCAGGCTCCGCTGTCCGTGGGATTCTCCAAGCAAGAATACTGGAGTGGGTTGCCATTTCCTTCTCCATTAGATCAAAGGAAACTGCTCAAAAGTGAGGTTTCATTCTGTAAATGGTGTTAAGTGTCATCACAGGTACGTTGTTCAGTGATTAGGCTAGGGCTGTTTATTCTAATCTTTGGTACTCTGTGCTTCTGCAAGTTAAACCATTTTCAAAATAAAGCTTGTCATACAAGAAGTTGAACTAGTAAAGCAGTTTTGTTGCCAAAATCATACTGTCTTTCTCATGTGTATTATCAAATGCACATACAGTGTCAAATTTTATGTTAGAATACTACTAATACTTTAAATGCAACTGTAATCTTATGCTTTTCCGTTTTTTTTAATGCTTTAATATAGTTTAAAACAAGTGTTAGAGCAACTATCAGAATTTAGAGTAAGTTTATTATATCCAAATTTAAATATTCTTTGATATTTATGTTTGTTTCCCAGCCAGGTTCTCCCCGGTAGCATAACTTCTGCCTGCTTTTTTCCAGTCCAAAGCCATGAACTTGTATGAAGCCTGCCTCACTCTGCTGCAAGTGTATTCAAAGAATAACTTGGGGCGGCAGAGAATCGATGTCACAGCTGAGGAGGAGCAGTACCAGGACCTTCTCCTCATCATGGAGCTTCTGACCAACCTTCTGTCCAAAGAGTTCATAGATTTCAGTGACACAGGTAATGTGTGCGAGGCTTTGGTGTGGCCTCCCCGGGAAGCTCCGTTCACACGGTAGGCAGAGTTGGTCTCTGTGGCTGTGGGGGCGGGGTGGGAGGCCCAGCACCCTGTGTGCCAGGCTCTCCTCTTCCAGGGACGTCAGTGCTGGTGTCTGCCCTTCACAAGATTCCGGTTGGTGCCAGGCATGCTCCTATCCAGCAGCTTGAAGCTGGCACCACTGCTCACTCACGTGAGAGAGGAGGACACAGCACAGAGAGGCTGTGCCACTTGCCCAGAGGTTCACAGCTAGCAGGGCTGGTGCTCACATCCCCACATGGGACTCCAGAGGCCATTGTCTTCAGAGTTAGTTTTATTGACTCGCTCCTCTGTGTCCTCTGAGGTATGCCTAGGGAACCCGAGCCCTTGGTCAGTGCGTCTTGGGAGCCACTGAAGTTGGGTGCTGGCACACCACTCTGTGAAACCCTACGCTGGGGCCTCCCCACCAGCAGGACCTGGGTGAAGTCTGTTAGCTGTGCTGGGCCTCTCTCACTGTAGAGGGGGTGTGATAGTCAGTGCCTGTCCAGTCAGGTGGGTTAACAGTGAGCTGCAAGGTACTCCTGATACCTGTTCTCATCACTTACAGTCTTGTCACCCCCGCTGTCACAGGCCAGTGTGTCTGGGTGATTCGACCTCATGGGTACTGCTGTCTCCTCTTCTTAGAAACCTCCCACACCCTGGGCTCAGCACACCTGACACTGGACACTGTTCTTTGCACTGGTCGCTTTCGTGTCCACTCGCCAGTGGTTTCTGGCAGTCTGCCTTTGTCAGGGCCCTGAGATCACGGGCCTTCACTGCCCACTGCCTCCAGGCCTGGCTGCTCATGCGGGTGTTGGTCCTGGGGTTCCTGATTCCTTCAGGCTGGCACTGCGTCACCTTTCCTAGATCAGGTGACCCTCTAACGCCTCACGCTGTCCTGACCTTTCCCTCGAAGGGTGTGTGTGACACGACTTGCTGAGGTTCCAGCACTGTGCCCATTGGTGTGTGGACTTCTGAGGCGAGTGTGGACCGTAGTACGCGAGCCCTGAGCCCCGACTGGAGTTGAGAACTGAGATTGGGAGGGACAGAGAGCTTTGTGTGAAGGGCATTTGGAGGGGACAGAAGACCCAAGGCCCCCCCAGGAGTGAGCCGTGGAAAAGAGGTTATGGGTCACTGTGGATGGGCAGGTTTTCAGAATAAAAAAGCAAAAGGATTAAAATCATAATAACCCGTTAGAAAAGAAATTGAGGCCAAAATGCTCAGGATTGAAAGTACTAAATAAGGTTAAAAAGAATAAAGGTGGGTAGAGTTGAAATCTAGAAGAAAAAAAATGAAGACAGTTCAAGTACAAAATGATAAAGCAGCAGCATTAGCTGATAAAACAGATGGTAAAATTGAAAAGAATGTTTTTAAGTGATTATTTTAAAAATAAAGATAATAGGTGAGATAAGATAGAAAATATTTTAATATTATGAAATAAAATTAATAACACTGGGTGAGATATCAAAGCACATTTGAAAGTGAGCCTCTGAGCGACGTTCCTGGGGGAGCCGGCGGCTGCAGAGCCAAGTGCCACAGTCCAGGCCCAGAGCCTGTCCCGTGAGCAGGTTCGGGGTGCAGGGAGCCCCACGAGTGGCCCAGGCTTCCTGCCAGTGGGGCCAAGGTTCAGCAGTGCCCGGCTGTGGACGGTAGGGTCCTCCCAGCTAGAGCTGAGCCTCTGGAGAGAAGGACAGAATTACACTGAAAACATGGTTTTTAAGTAGAGGTAGGGTTTTTTTTTTTTAACCCCATTTTTTTTCCTCCTTGTTGTGAGTGTAATATGCTCATAGTAGAAAAGATGTGAAGTAATAGAGATGGAAAAATCACCCATACTTTGACTTAATCCAGAGTCAGCTGTTTCAATTGTTTTTTGTTAATTTCTCTTTGGGTTATTTTGTACAATTTTTTTATGGTCATAGTCCAAATATAATTTTATATTCTGCCTTTTTCATTGTTAGCTTTTCCCTTGTCATTAACACATCTCATGACTTTCTCATGGTTGCATGTTAACCCACCTGTTTTCCTAATATTGAACATTTGAAATATAGTTTCTTAGATGTTTATTATGGGTTTTGGTCCTTTATCCATTTAGGTCTTAAGAGTCTTAGTAATTTATGCCTCATTTTTGGATTAAGAATAATAATTATTTGTCATATTAGCAACTTTAAAAAAATAACCTCTATTTTGTGTAATATTCCAGTGTTTTTCTCCATTCCTTTTCAGCTTAGAAAAATCCCACATACCTAGGAGAAAAATGACTACTGCTATGGAAATAATTTACTCCACAGTATGACACAATATTGTGTCAGTGGAGTCAACTTTACTTTTCAAAAAACGTTGATGAAGCATTAGTTTTACTTTCATCGCTGTAGAACGATAATGTCAACACAGAATACCTGCACCCAGTGCTCAGACCTTTAGAGCGAAGCAGGAAAGGAGGACCCGGGTGTCTGTGTCATCCTCCCGTGGATTTGTTTTGTCCTGGGCCGTGACTCCACTCTCACTGTCAGGCGGGAGAGCATATCCGTCTGTTGGTGTTGCAGCTGTAAGACCGCGTTGTTGTCACATTGCAGATGAAGTGTTCAGAGGCCAGGAGCCTGGGCCCGCAGCGAGCAGATCTGTGTCGGCGGCCGACGTTGTGTTATATGGAGTGAACCTGATCCTGCCCTTGATGTCACAGGACCTCTTGAAGGTACGTGAAGAGAGGAATGGGAACGTTGAAACCATGCGTGCTTGAATGTGAAGGTTCAGGATACCGGGACACAAGTGCGTGTCGGATTTAATTAAGGGGCTGGTACCTGTGAAATGTGCCTGAAAACAGCCTGCATGTTGCTATGCTGTGTCCTTCACACCTGTGCCTGCCCCAGCCCTGTGCCCACTGGTCCCTCGGTGCCAAGGAAAGACTGGGTCTTTTAGAGACCGAGTGCTAGTATCCGCTGGCCGCTTGTGTTCAGCAGATACAGTAGGTTGTGTGTGTGGTTGTATGTGTAGGTGTGTCCTCTGGTATTTTCCCAGCACATGCCCAGGCTGAGGGGCTGGGCAGCAGGGTACATCCCAGCCGCTCCTGGACAAGCAGATGGAGAGAGCAGGGCTCACTCAGCTGGTCATGCTCCCTGTGTCTCACTGCACTGGACCTTGTCTCCTCTCACCAGTCTATGTCGAGGGTGTGCTGGTGACAAGGCCTCACACCCCTTCTGCCCCGCCCACCCCAGAACCATCCAGGAGTAGGAGGGAGAGGAAGAGGGGGCTGGGTGCTACACAGAATGGGGGGAAGGGCAGAACCTGAGGAGCATGTGCTACACAGAAGGTGGGGTGGGGCCGACCCTGAGCAGCATGTGTGTACACACACTCGGGGGGCAGACCCTGAGGGGCGTGTGTGCACACAGTGGTGGGGGAGGCCCTGAGGGGCGTGTGCATACACAGAATGTGGGGCAGACTCTGAGGGGAGTGTATACACACAATGGGGGAGACCCTGAGGAGCATGTGCTACACAGAATGTGGGGCAGACCCTGAAGAGTGTGTGTACACAGAATGGGGAGGCAGACCTCGAGGAGCATGTGCTACACAGAGTCAGGGGGAGACCCTGAGACGCGTGTGTACACAGAACGGGAGGCAGACCCTGAGGAGTGTGTGTACACAGAATGGGGACAGAGAGAGACCCTGAGGAGTGTGTACAGTTGAGGGTCAGGGTGAGGGTTGTTAGTTCCCAGCACAAGATCTATTAGTTCCTAACATACTTACTTTATTGTAACTTTTTTTAACATCTTATTTGTGTCTTTGTGTTTTCTGTATCCTGTATGTGTTTAAAACAAACAGTTAGAAGCTTGATGCTTAATGCTTTATTCCACTAATGAAAACAGGTATCATTGAACATCTAAATATTTAATATTTCTTTTTCAGTTTCCAACTCTGTGTAATCAATACTACAAATTAATCACATTTATCTGTGAGATTTTTCCTGAGAAAATACCGCAGCTTCCTGAAGATCTTTTTAAAAGTCTGATGTACTCGCTGGAACTAGGAATGACATCATATCCTTTAAATGCGTGTCATGAGCACTTGGCACTGGGGAAAGAGGGTGCTTGAAGAAGCATTGTCAGGAGTTGTGGTTTTCGTTTTGTTGTTCAGTCTTATTTCTTGAAAAGCAGCGTCTCTTAGGTACAATGATGCTGTGTTTCTTTGTGACTGCCTCACCTTGGCCTCCTTTCGCAGATCCCAGGGTCTCTGGTCCCTGGTCCCAGAGTCCTGTCTGACAGAGCCCCGTCAGTGGACGGGCCCTGTTGCTGGCCTCTGATCTTGGTCCTGCTCGGTTGTGTGCATCGCAGTCAGGGCACATGGAGACCCCCAGTCCTGGGCCCCAGACCCATGCGGGCAGGCTGGGCCACAGTGCGGATTCTCGTCTCTCATCTCCCACAGCAGACTCCCACATACTCACTTCAGTGCGCTCACTTCTAGAACAGCTGTCCACTGGCTGACACTCTTAAGTGTTGTGTTCTGAGTCACAGCTCTCTGTGCTCGTTGTTCTTTGACCGTGGTGATCAGAATGAGTTCAGAGGTTTGCCAGCTGTGCCTGGAAGCCTTGACTCCATTAGCTGAGCAGTGTGCAAAAGCCCAGGAAACCGACGCGCCCCTCTTCCTGGCCACACGGCACTTCCTCAAGGTGAGGCGCTGGGCCTTCCCGCCAGCCGGTGCCGGCAGTTTTATCCCTGACAAGGCTGTCTTTCTTTCCACTGTGGTTTCTGGAGCTCAGCTTCCTAGCATCCTCGGATACCACTCCTCTGTTGCTTTGTGTTCTTGAAATTCCACGTGGTGACTGTACCAGGAATTCAATAATCAGATAACTTCATTTACCACAGCAAGCAATAACATCTTCACGTTTGTCCTTGGGTTTTTAGAAAACCATTTCTTTACTTTTTAGAGTTACTTAATAAACAAGAATAACTACCACCTTCTTTTTCCCTCTTGGAATGGGGAGGTACTGAAGGGTGGTGTGGTCGTCCATGTCTTTATTGAGAGGTGTTCCCGTGTCTTTCAGCTGGTGTTTGATATGCTGGTTTTGCAGAAGCACAGCACGGAGATGACCACCGCGGCCGGCGAGGCCTTCTACACGCTGGTGTGCCTGCATCAGGTACTGGCGCGTCCCTGGGCCTCTCCTGGCTCATGTGGCCGGGGTGGGGGTGTTGGACAGACGGGCCGCTTGTTCTCAGGGACTGGGCCTCTGTGTGTCTGCTCCTTCCTCAAAGCCTTGTTCTCTGGAGCTCGGGCGTTCTTTGTGTTTATCTGACAAGCTGTTCATAAGTAGTTACTTTCCCTTCTCCACTGTCATTACCATCCTTTGCTTGGTGGCTACCCTAAAACTTGTCCTGAACACTTGTGCTGGAAGACACGGTCTCTGTCCTTGAGGAACTCACAGATTTGCAGGGAATCAAGATACCCAGTTTTGCTTGGGGACCCCGAGGAGTCTGCGCTCAGGAAGCATGGAAAGCCGCAGTGTGTTGTCTCCTAGGACAGCTGTGGGCGGTTGGAGCCTGGAGGGCATGTGCAGTGCCCCCTTGATGGGGCGGGCATGGTGGAGAATGCAGGGGTCGGGCTGGCCTGCCCATCTTCCACAGCTCCCTGTCCCCCTTCCCAGTGGAGGGGGTGCCTGTAGGTGCGGGGGAGGTACAGAGGCTGTGCATTTGCTGGGCCTGGGACCCAGGGTAGGTTTTGAAGAGCCTCACATGCTACTTAAAGACCACCTTCCTGCAGCACCTGGCTCCAGGGGGCTCAGGGACTGTTCTCACCTCTGCCACGCGTGGTGCCCAGCTTGGGGGAGGGGTGCTCCTCCATTACCTGCTTCCTTCCCTCTGCCGCCTTCCCTCCACCCCTGGACATAAGCCATTACATCTTGGTGGCATTTTAGAAAACACAGGCACATGTCGTAGAAAAGAGGGCAGGGCCTCAGGCTTGGCTGGTCTGGCCCTAGAGCCACTGCCATTCCTGTGACTGGGGAAGTGATGTGTGTGTGTGCGCGCATGTACTCGTGTGTGTGTGTGTGTGTGTGTGTGTGTGTACACTCAGTCCCTGTGCACAGGCCCGCCTTCCTGGGGGCAGTTAGGCCAGCTCCATGCTGTGGGGTGGGGTGAGGTGTGTGCCTCACCCCTCTTGTCCAGATGGGTTTAGCATCTGGCTTCCCCACTTGGGTTCACGATGCCCCGAGAAACTCAGGAGAAGGAGTAACAGCCGCTTTTTTCATGGTGCTTATTTTAGAAAGCTGCCCTGCCTGCGTTCCCTTAACCCGCACCCTGTTGGCCGTGCCAGGCTTTATTGTGGAGGGCGTCACAGGCAGGGAAACCACACCCACTACTGCCCCACGCCACTGAGCATGGAGCACACCTCCCTTCTGCTGCAGGGGAGGCCGGGCCATGCCCCTCCCCACCCCCCGCCCCGCTCCTGTCTGCACTTGAAGCATGCGCTGTGTCATTGCTCTGTGGGTAGGATTTCTGCATCGACCTCCTGGAAACCTGGGAGTCAGCTTGAAGACTTAGGGCCCAGGAGTCTACCATAAATCTACCCACCAAGAATATCGTAAAATGCAAAAAAAAAAAAAAAAGTGCTTTGAAACAACAGGGAGAGATAGCGGCACAAGGTAGGTGATCCTTTGGGCTCTGGACGCGGGTTCTTGGGCTCTTTCTTGCTCAAAGCCCTCTGGTCTTGGGTATGTCCTTGCCTCTCTTTGTGGAGAGCTTTTGTCTGTGAAGCAGGGGTGTCAGCTGTGTCTGCCTCACAGGCTTATTACACAGCAGTGAGTTACCAGTGGAAAAGCTCAGAGCAGGAAGTGTCAAGGATCAGAAGAGCTGCTGGCCTGCCTTTTGGGCCCTGCAGCTCACTGATTGGTGTTTTGTGTAGCATCTGAGGACAGTCATGCTCTTCTGTACTTACCTTAGGGATGCTCTGCACCCTTCTCTCTTCAACAGGCAGAGTACTCGGAACTGGTGGAAACACTGCTGTCGAGTCAGCAAGACCCAGTCATTTACCAGAGGCTAGCTGATGCCTTCAACAAGCTGACCGCGAGCAGCACACCCCCTGCGCTGGACCGGAAGCAGAAGATGGCCTTCCTGAAGAGTTTAGAAGAGTTTATGGCAAATGTTGGTGGTCTCCTTTGTGTAAAATAAACAACAAAGCTTTATGCTGTACCAGACCCTTCCTGCGAAGTGCACTGAATTGCTGAGAGTTGACTAGAGTCTTGTCCTGTTCATCAATCCCACGGCCGCTTGGACTCTGGAGAGCCTGCCAGCTCGGGGTGTGATGCGGGGAGAGTCGGCTCGAATCGGCTTCTGCTGTAGGCGTCAGCCGCCTTGTGGCGTAGGGCTTGTACTTTGTCAAATGAAACTCAGTATGTGTGCAAACACACGTGGGCACCAGGAAGTACATCCCCAGTGCCTTTTCCCTCTTTGACAGAGCATCAGGTGGCCGCCAGCGTCCAGTCTTGTCATTACAGACAGCTGGATGTCTGCTCAGCCACTGGCTGTTGACGGCACATCACCGAGGAGTTGGTTGAAAGGGTGGACCCCGGGGCCCAGCCACGGACCCTCAGAGTTTGTTTGTTGGACCCTGGATTCTTCATTTTAACAAGCTCCTCTCCTCTGCCACCCCGCAGCTTTCAGTCAGTGCGGGAGACACTGAACGTTTCCAGCGATGTGCCCCGCCCCACCTCCCCCGCCAGGCCCAGTCTGGTCCTTCCTTGGGAGGGGCAGGTGCTCCAACCAGAGAAGGGCACCAGGGTGGGTGTCGGTGGCCTCCCATTGCCCCCTGTCTGCTGGGTCACGGCAGCCTGACCACTGCAGGTCCTGTGAACCTGCTCTGATGCCTGAACCAGAGGAGGAAAATGTGTGTCTATTTTTGTTCCATAAAAATAACTTTAGGAACTGTAGCCATTTCATTGCCTTAATTTTGAGAAGAAATTACAAAAAGAAGCAGATTGTTTTAGTAAGAAATCAAGTCTTGACGCTTCAGAGTTGTGTGAGGGTGTTGGCTGCTATGAACCCAGGGCCGGTTTGATTGTGTTTTGTGGTTTTATGGGTGAAATGAAAGGCTCATTCATACCTAGTCTAACTTTCTGAGTACGTTTCTGTTTCTGTCCACCCTCGTGGCCCGTGGCTGTTACTCTGCTCTGAATGGCTAGCTTAAGCAATAACTCTTTTTAAGGATGTGAATTGCTGGTTCATAGACTTAAAACGTGGGGATGTCAGAGCAGTAATCACCCTCATTTCACAGGAGCCGTGTGAATTTAAGAGATTAAAAAGTTCACCTTAGATCTCCTTTGATTTTTCTAATCAGGATTTGTGTGCTGCTGTCATACTCCCCTGAGCTCTGTGTGCCAGCTCAGATCACAGAAAGGAAAGTGAACTTAGGACCAGCAGGCGTGTGACCCGGGCCCCTGTGGGTCAGGACCCACAGCATGGTCACAGAGGATGCGTGTGGTGCAGGGCCCTGCGCCCCGGTCAGTTACGGGCCCCCAGCCTGTGCAGCCACTGCCGGACACAGAGCAAAGCCTCAGCTTTTTGTGGAATGTTCTCTTATTTGATCATAGCTATTTAACAACTGAGGTGGAGCAGAAACGTCTCAGAAGATGTCTGAGGAAGCTGGTGTCCTCTTCCAGAAGTACACGTATGACCACCTTCCTGAGATACTTGGGACAGTGCATTTACTTTTAGGGTTCTCTTTCCTTCCCTTAGAGAACTTGAAGTCAGAGGCAGCAGGAGTCACTCTATTTTTGTTTGTGTTGTTCTGGTGTTTGAGTGTCCCAGTGCCCTCGGGACCAGCAGTTGTGATCTAAATACATCCCTGTCCCTCTGCCTAAGGGCGCCAAGATGCAGCCGACCGGGCCATCCAGCTCTTGTGACAAGACTGTACTCAAGTTGTTATTTAAAAAAGAAAGATAAGTGGAAAGGACTGCCTTGGTAAACAACAGGGCATCTGGACAGAGATGTCTTTGCTAAATTTGCCCATATTCTGTCACGATTGTGTGTTTTCCTTACGAACCATTCAGCTGAAATGAGAGTTTCTTCAGCTTGGACCAAATGGTACTGAAAGTATCCTAAGACTGTGGGTTAGTGGCAGACTGGAAGGACGGGCCCCCACCAAGTCTGGGTGGTCGGAGCCAGGCTCTCTCCAGGCATGTGTGTGTGTGTGTTCCTGGTTGGATGCCTGTTCAGTTTGGGTGTTGTGTTTTACTTTGCTGTGTTTGCTGGCTTCCCAGTTTTGGAGGGTTCTGTTATAATGGTCTTGGCTGAGTGGGTGTCAAGAAGAACACTGGCTTAATTCTAGTAAATTGATTTTTACTATTAAAACTGACTTGTCAAAGGAGTTTTAAAAGCAAAAACATTATTTGTGCCCCTTTTTTATACATTCAAGGGACACCGTTGCGTATTTGAGTTCCTACATGAGTGTGTTTATACTTTCTCTGGTTCACGGACAGTGGCCTTTCACCTCTGCTGTCAGCTCTTTCTTTCTCCGTTTTCTTTCCTTGGCCCTTCTGTCTCTGGAGGCGCAGCCCCCGCGGACTGTGGGAAGGACTGGTCAGCGTGCAGGTCCTGTGTGCAGTCCTGGGTGGCTGGCTGCCTGGGGCATGCCTGACAGCGTCTTTTCAGCACAGTAATTTGGGTCTTCATGGGCTGGGAGATCATGGCATATTTCCTAACTTTGCAGTTTTTTTCAAACTAGTTTTAACAATTTAGCCTTATTTCCTTGAAGACAGTGTTTCTAACTATATTACATTACTCTGTTCAGAGGAAGTGGTTACTACTTTTTTTTTTCCTTCACAGCTTGCATTTCAAAACCAAACATCTTTCCCCCAGTCAGCATTACTTAACTTCCCTTACTGTCTTGGGCTGAATTTTCTCTTCTACCAAAAATGTCAAGTCTTTGTATTTCTGATATGACCATATTCTCCATGTCTGTTAATACTTGTAAAAATCCCTCAAGTACTGAAGGAAATGAGTTGTCAATTTCAAGGATTTCAAGTTTGAGCATCTTAATCTGCAGGGTCTGTTGCACCCTTAAAATGTTATTTTCATAATTTTACATGTTTCTGTTTGTCACCTCTGCTGTTAGAGGTGTTGTCCTTAGATCTTAGTAATTAGCTGTCTCTGACAATGATTCTTGTTATAAGTTCCTGAATAAAATATTACCTGTTCAGAAGAAGAAACCTCAGTACTTCTTAGGGGTTTTTCATAACCAGAAAATAAGGAACCAATTTGGATCTTGAGTTCTTAATATTATAATTTTCTGTAAATTTCTCTGTAAAACAGCATAGGTGATTTGAGGATATAATAATAATAATGTTTTAAATTATTTTTAAATGTAAGTGGATATTCTCTGACTTGGTAATAACTATGTTCTGAAAACACTGCATCTAAGAATTCTTTAAAAATTGATAATTCTAAAATTTTAAAATATCCAACTTAGGTATATTGCTGAGCTGAAATTAGTTTGAAGTGCCGTAGTTCAAATTGAACTTTAAACATTTTAACTTAGATGTAAGAAATATGACATATTCCTGATCAGTTATACTGGGAATCCATGCCATTTAGCCAAAGACTGTATTTGGTTCAGGTAAAGATGAAAGCCTAACGATGGGCATCCACTGTGTCCTGCAGAGGATGGATAACGTGATCTGTTTCTTGCCTCCAGCTCTGTGCACATGAGTCTTTGTAAGGGTGGATGCATGGTGGCGGTGAGATGTGGGCCGCTTGTTGGCCCCTGCAGCTCTCACCCCAAACCATCTTTGTCCCGCTTGCCCTCTGTGATCTGCCCTTCACCTGGTCCCAGAGTTCGCAGCATTGGAGAGCTTTTGGCCTTGGGTTTTCTTTTCAGTCTGTGTTCTTAGGCTCTCAGCTGTTAGGAGCGGTCAGAATGTACTGATGGCTGACTGTCCCAGCTTGACATTCAGCAGTGCATCTGCGCTGTGTTACCTGAGAGGGGTGTGCCCACAGTGTCTCACGCCAGCCTGCCTGGTGTGGTGTCTTCTACCACGTAAGATGGTGACAGATTGCAAATACTCGTATTGTGATTTCGTTCTCTGTACAAAGGAGAAAGCTCCAGGTAGTGAGCTTTTTGGCTTCATTTCTGGTTTAATGGTCACAAAATGTTAGCACTGCTACCATTCAGCATGTGTAAAATTTTTTAAATTTATAAATATTAAAATTTTAAACTTATACTGACTTTTCAGTTTTTTTAAGAGACCCAGGGATAAGTATACTGTTTAAATATTTACCTCTATTAACATTATTAATAAAGATATAAAGTTGCATTTAATTTTTCAAAAGATGCTATAGTACGATTCTAAGAATTAAATCAAGGCCGTGTATTGAGCCAGTTACAAGCTGAATATCAAATTGATAAAATTTTATTTGTATTTTTTAATTCATAAATGGGAGTTAAAATGTCTTCACTAAATATTTTTATTACATTTTTGTTTTGATCATGTGTGATTTGTTCATGGGAGTTTAGCTAGACTACCATATGAAATTTATGGAATGGTGCTCCTTCATTGACCAGCCAAGCAGAGGATGACTGACCCTGGGGACGTTACAGTCAAAATAATTTTAAATGAAAAACACAAGGACATATCTTCACAGTTAAAAATAGGGAATTGCATTACCTTCTGAGAGAATACCCAACCCTAATATTAATACAGGATTAGTCCAGGATTCAGAGAGAAAATCAGAATTTCATTTATATTCTGTTGTATTGAGCAGATGTGTTTTTATCTCAGCTCACACTCTTAGGATTTCAGAGTTATTAGTTAAATCACTGGAGTGGAGGCATATTTGTAGTAAGTGTAGTTGGGTCATTGTTCTTGACTTTTCAGGAAAAATGGAAAAGTACCATCTGCTGTGTGTTAGGCAGACTTTCTTTTTTACCTAATCCTAAATCTTGTAGACATATTCAGTGAAAGGTAAAGTTTTTATTTTAAACTGGATATTGCTTTGAATGTTTGTTGATTTTTTAGGTTATGCTGAGATTTAATTCTACTCCAAGGATGGATAAAGAAACATTAAGCTGTTTAGGAATTAAGTGGAGTTCTTTCATTCCTAAGGGGGGGACCTTAACCCAGGTACATCACCTGGCATTGGAGGGAGCTGTAGATGGTCTTAGAGGCCGCGGATGTAAAAGTCTGGTGTTGTTTCTTGGATACCATCTTTAAAATCCTAGTGCTCTCTTAAAGTACAATGTGTTTATAGTGTGTGGTTTATGAATTATGACTTTGGTGAATTACTAGATTATGAAACATTTTTTTATGTTTCTTAAACATAGGATCCCAGATTGGGTCCTGTGCATTCTCTGTAATCTCAAGTGGCAGTTGTTTTAAAACTTAAGTGGAAGCAAAGGGCGTATTTGGTGATAGCAAGGAGAAAATCTTTTGCTTGGAAACACCATACAATACCAGTGGCAGCAAGCACTGTCATTTTTAGCACATAAGTCAACATCCTGCTGAACTCTTTCAGTGTAAATTATTTTTAACATCTAGCAAGAGAATGAACTGTGATTAAGTCATTGACGCTTCTCAAGAGCTGACAAATGGGAGGAAAAAAAAAAAAACCTGAAGGAAAGAGAGTGGTTTTTTTGGTTTTGTTTTGTTTTATATATTGTGGTCTTGCCATGGAGCATGTGGGATTGGCCCCTCACCCCTGCTTTGGAACCACAGTCTTGACCTCTGGACTGCCCAGGAAGTCCCACAGAGAGAGTTTAAGCAGGGACATGCTAAATACTTGTATTCCTGTAGTAGTTAGCAGTTTTAAGTTTTGGTAGTGTTCACTCTTGATTGCTTTGCCAGGTCAGTCTTCAGATATTCCTCTCAGTAAGCCCTGTCTCTCAGGCTGCAGTTTTATTTGCACAACTGCTCGTAACTGCACTGCCCCTGTTGGTACTTTCTCAGGACTGACCTGGTGAAGCTGTTGGGACTGGCAGAGTACAGGGTGGAGACACAAACTCAGTCTCTGGCTAAGCTTCTCAGGGTTTTCATTGATTATGGGTCTGTCATGTGTATCATCAGTCAGTCAGTCAGTTCGGTCACTCAGTGATGTCCGACTCTTTGCAACCCCATGAATTGCAGCACGCCAGGCCTCCCTGTCCGTCACCAACTCCGGGAGTTCACTCAAACTCACGCCCATCGAGTGGGTGATGCCATCCAGCCATCTTATCCTCTGTCGTCCCCTTCTCCTCCTGTCCCCAATCCCTCCCAGCATCAGTCTTTTCCAATGAGTCAACTCTTTGCATGAAGTGGCCAAAGTATTGGAGTTTCAGCTTTAGCATCAGTCCTTCCAAAGAACACCCAGGACTGATCTCCTTTAGAATGGACTGGTTGGATCATGCTGCTGCTAAGTTGCTTCAGTCGTGTCCGACTCTGTGCAACCCCAGAGACAGCAGCCCCACCAGGCTCCCCCATCCCTGGGATTCTCCAGGCAAGAACACTGGAGTGGGTTTGCCATTTCCTTCTCCAATGCATGAAAGTGAAAAGTGAAAGTGAAGTCACGCAGTCATCAGATCAGATCAGTCGCTCAGTTGTGTCCGACTCTTTGCGACCCCATGAATAGCAGCACGCCAGGCCTCCCTGTCCATCACCAACTCGCGGAGTTCACTGAGACTCCCGTTCATCGAGTCAGTGATGCCATCCAGCCATCTCATCCTCTGTCGTCCCCTTCTCCTCCTGCCCCCAATCTGTCCCAGCATCAGAGTCTTTTCCAATGAGTCAACTCTTCCCATGAGGTGGCCAAAGTACTGGAGTTTCAGCTTTAGCATCATTCCTTCCAGAGAAATCCCAGGGCTGATCTCCTTCAGGATGGACTGGTTGGATCTCCTTGCAGTCCAAGGGACTCTCAAGAGTCTTCTCCAACACCACAGTTCAAAAGCATCAATTCTTCAGCACTCAGCCTTCTTCACAGTCGGGCCACACAAAAGGAGTAATTCCTGAACTGAGATTGATTTGAATGTATCTTTCTAGTCCAGTTTACTTGACAAGTTTCCCTTTAGTTATTTATTTATTGGCCACATGGCTTGTGGGATCTCAGTTCCCTGACTAGAGATTGAAGCCAGGGCCTCGGCAGTAAAAGCGCTGCATACTGACCACGGGGCTGCCAGGGAATTCCTGCAGTTTCCCCTTTGTTTCAATGATAATAAAATTGCCTCTTGGTATCTTAAATTTTTTCTATGATTTGCAAAACCTATTAAATTACAATGCAAACGTTTCAGCTGAAAGAGTTGTAACTATTTGACAACTGTGGTCACTTTAATAAAAAAAATAACAGTAATACACATTAAATGGCAGATAACTATTGTCTCACATATGGTGAAAGCAGTTGAAACTTTGAAAGCTTAAAATATTATAGATCTGTTTTAATCCAAAAATAACTTGCTTTAATATAAATAAGCCTTTCTGCTGAATAAGCCAAGGCAGTGTGTCCTATGTATGGAACACTACTACCTCTGTAAAAAAATACACTGCCATAAAAGTCGGTTATTGTCTCTCAGTTCATATTTATTGTTCTTTTAGCTTGATATGTATGTTTTCTTTCCTGCTGCTTTCCTAAATTATAGCTGGTTTTGACGTACGCAGCTTAGTGGACTTGTCATCCAAAGAAAAAATGAAAGCATGGTTTGCTGTAAGCTTGGGGGCCGTATTTAAAGTGTTAATTACGGTATTCCCAGAATAGCAAACCTGTTTTTAATTTATATCCTCACCTTATACCAGAAAGGATTAAAAGTATTCAATAGAAGGTAACGTGGGAAGATGACGGGATTGGTAAGGAGGATGAGGAGAAAACAGGCAGGGATGCTGCATGGATTGGTGGCCCTGGGGGAGAACAGTCATGACACCAATCGGGGTCTGCAAGCACCTCCAGTACGCGCGCAGGCGTCGGCTCTGACCCGGCTCCGCGGAGGGTGTGCTCCCACCCGTGAGTCGCTGCACACAGCGCTGCTGCTTCATGAGGGGAGGGCTTGCCCAGCTCGTAGGCGGTCTCAGCACGGGGACCGCGTCTTCGGGTCTCGGGAACCGTCGGTGTCAGGCGGGAGTCTACCGTGGCTCCGACAGACGCACCGCGGAGGGGCCCGTGTGCGGGGTTTTTTTTAAAGGCCTTCTCTAACGCAGCGGTGGCTATGTCTATCTCCCCATTAGACGGAGGAGGCGGAACAGACGGGGCCTTGCTGCTTGTGAAACGTACAATGAAGTGCAAACGACAGGTCTCTTGGTGCGCCTTAAAACCTGCAGCGTCTCTGCTGCCCCCGTCCTCGCGGACACGTGCTCAGCCGCGCAGCTCCCGGCGCCAGGCGGCCCTGCACGTGGCGCGGTGCCCAAGGGCCTCCCGGGAGCGCTCGTCTGCGCGTGCGCGGACCGTGCCAGCCCGCAGCCCCGCCCACGACCCCGGCCCCTCCTACCCTGCCCCGCGGGACTACTGTGCTTGCGCGGACGCGCCCCCGCGCACGCTTCCGGCCTGGCGGGCCGCAGTGCGCACGCGCAGACGCAGCTGGCTGCCCGACAAGGCCCCGCGGGCTACGGAGCACGCGTGGACTCGAGCGGCGAGTGGAGTGAGGAGCCCGCGCCGACTCCGCTCGTCCGCGTCTCCCGACACAGTCAGGGTAGCGGCTCTGGTCCTCGGGGCCGGGCGGAAGGGGTTGGGAGGCGCTGCCGTCTCGGGTGTGCTCAGGTCGGCCGCGGGGCCGGGCCGGGCACGTGGAGCCGCGCTTCAGCCGGGGTCTCAGTGTGTGGAGTAACGGCCGTCTCCAAGGCGGGGTGGGGGGTGGGGGGGCGGGGCCGGTGTCCGGCGGGGGGCCGCCTGGGCGTGTTCCGGGAGGCGGGGCGGTTGTGGTGGCAGCCCGTGGCTGTGGACGGTGTGTGTGTGGACACCTGGGTCGCAGGCGGCGTCGTTCTGTGGAGGGGCACGGGGCAACCTGCCGCCCCTCGCCGGCCCCGGCCGCCCGCGTCCCGGTAGAGGCCTGGATGCTGGAAATATGGACAATTTAGAGATCCACCCTCCACAAAACAATTTTTTTTTTTCTTTTTCAGCTATGAAAGTAGTTTTCTTAATCTGCTCTTCGGAATTATTTGCTTTGAAGTTAAAGCCAACTTTTTTGTTTTCATGTTTTTTTATTTCTAAGTAATTAGCTAACAGATTTCAGGTTGCAAATTGAAAGCCGTTGTCAATCCACAAATGCAGCTGTGGAAACATCCGTACGCATTCATATGTGTACACAGCAAAGTATGTGGACTCGCGCACTTTTCCTTGCCTTCAGCTGTTCCAGGCAGTGTCGTGGTGCAGCTGGAATCAGGAACCGACTGTACCTGCAGTCTCTCACAGGAGACGTTGGATTTTAATATTTGCTAAAGTGGTGTTGCTTCTTTTTTATCTGAGCACTTGCTGTTGGCATCTGCCAAGGCGTGTGTGGTGGCTTCCCCCACTCCCGCGAGTAATCTGTGGCTCCTTCTCTGGCTCGTGAACGTGATGGCAGGCCTGGGAGATAATTTAGACTTTCTGCTCTTGACAGCGGAGAAGGCAGTGGCACCCCACTCCAGTACTCCTGCCTGGAAAATCCCATGGATGGAGAAGCCTGGTAGGCTGCAGTCCATGGGGTCGCTGAGGGTCAGACACGACTTGAACGACTTCACTTTCACTTTTCACTTTCATGCATTGGAGAAGGAAATGGCAAGCCACTCCAGTGTTCTTGCCTGGAGAATCCCAGGGACGGCGGAGCCTGGTGGGCTGCCTTCTATGGGGTCACACAGAGTCGGACACGACTGTAGTGACTTAGCAGCAGCAGCCCTTGACAGAGCTTTCTAAAAAGGGAAAGAGAAAGCCACCCGCCTTTGCTTTACCTTGACCTTGAATGAATGCACACTAGGTCGTTAGGTAGGGATGCTCCCAGGAGATTGTAAACGTTGTGAAGGAACACCATTCTGAGCAAATGTTGGTGGCCCCTCATCACCTCAGGTGAACTGGTGTGGTCTCTCGGAGACAGGTGGGCACCCTGGAAATACCTCACATCTTCCACTGAGGCTCTGAAAATGCACAGGCAGCTACTCAGCGTGACAATTTCACGTTTATACACGTGCTGCCTTGGAGTGTATGATCCAGTTTTCTGGGGGTGAAAGGTTTCATATTTTTGGGGTCTTTGGTCAGAGTAGCTTGAGTGAGTTGAAGAAATTACATTATCTACAAACATTATTTCCAAACCTACAGAAAGGGATAAAGTTTTTTTTAATTTTCAATACAATTTTTAAGAATCATTTTAGCCTTGAGCGCAGTCTGTGTGTGTTCATGTTTGGCTGTGTCAGGGCTCGGTTGCTGTGTTTGGGATCTTGTGTCATATTTAGCTGCAGCATGGGATCTCTTAACTACAACACGTGGGATCTAGTTCCCCAGCCAAGGATCGGACCTGGGCCCCCTGCATTGGGAGCAGGGGAGTCTTAGCCACTGGACCACTGGGGAAGTCCCAAAAGGGGGTAGTTTTTTTGATAGGTATTTTCCTCACTGGAGCATAGTAAGTTTACCTAAGATGCATAAAGCTGTTCAAAGAAAATTGAACTGTCGTCATACTATATTCAGCTTGACCCAAAGCTGGCAGAGTCAGAGCTTTCTCCTGGACCTACTGTACTTTTCTCCTCCATATTACTTACAGTCATAATTTTTGGTAATTTTCATTTTCTAAGAAGAGGACAAAGAAAAGATAGTCAAGGCTTTCTCTCCAAGATTCCTGAGACCTCTAAGCTTCCTTTTACTCTGACAATGAGAGGAGATGGGAGAATGGCAGTATGTTTGTTAGCAGAATAATCACCTTGCTCAGACATTTTTAGGATTCCCTGTCTAGAGTAGTAACCTTTAGAGAGATCCTGAAGGAAAAGAAAAGATGTGTCTTGTGGGTGTCACTGGAAGCTAGTAAGCATTTGGGCGACCTCTCAGAAGGCACTTGGATACATGTACTTTCATCACGTCCGCACTTCTCCCCACAGTAGAAGCTGGGCCTTCCACTTAGGAAGGATTAACATATATTTGACTAACTGAACAAGACAGAATCCTTTCAGTAATGGTGCATTTGATTCATTAGAGCTGATCTTGGCAAAAATGTGAAGTTAGAAGGACACCTTTTGGGGAGTAAACCAGCTTGTGACTGAGATGGAGGTGATCTCATCACCTCTTGATCCAGCGCTGCAGGGAGTTGTAGAAGTGGTGCTCATGGAATGGCAAGCCCGTGAGTCCCCAGAGACTTGACTTTGAAAGGCAGTGTTCGTGGGATGTGTAAGCATCAGGTGCCCTGTCATCGCGTGCATGTCGTTCTGAACATAAACCTGCCCCAGGTGTCATATTCCATGATGAGGGTATCTGCATTCCATGGTTCAGCCCTGCGGCTTCGCTCTCCTGTTACTAATGATTGTGAACAGTGCCCCTCATCAGAGCACTAAGTCCACCCCCTTAGCAGTTCTGCTCCATTTCTCAGCAGCTTCTAGCACAAATGTGGGTCCTTTGGGCAGCCCTTGCCAGGGTCTGGTGCCCAGTCAGTGGGCATTCTATTTCCCTCCCAGACTGTAGCAGCTTCTTAAAGAACTCCTGTTCCCATGTGTAGCTTTAAAGCAGGTGAATGCCTGGTGTGTAGCATCTAGAGCTGTTATTGTATGGGTGATGCTGGAAAGGCTTGCAGTCTTCTCTTTTATCAAGTATGCACACATTTACACGTGCCAAAAGTTAAGGCTGTCAACTTTGTATTTTAAGAAAAGTTTTTAATTAAGGAATATCGGTAGAGACCAATAAGTAAATTATACTTTTCTTTATTTTGAAGTAAAAGAGCTGAAGCAAGAAGTAACTTAGTAAGGAAATAACCTGTTCATGAAAAGTATTTGTGTGAAGAAATACCATTTAAGTCAGTAGGGAGAGTCAGAAGGTCATGAGTGATACAAGAAGATGTGATTTTGAAAACTTTGTGGAAGAAACATTTCCTTGTTTTTTTCCTACTAAACAACCCTGTCTTATAACAAGTTGGTTATATGATTGTGCATTTCTGAATCATTGATTAAAATCATTTGCTTCTGATTTGAGTTGTGGGTTCTATAACTCTTCAGCTTCCCTGCCCTCATCTTTCTTGTTTTTAAGGTGAATTATAAAACTTTAGAGTTTATAAGTACAGTATACTTTAAGTCGTTGTTCTGTTAGCTGAGCTCATGTGTTTGGTCTTGGAGGGCCTGGCTTCCCTGCTGTTTGTGATCTCGTGGAGTCTGTACGTTAGCATCAGTGTCTCTGGCGACCCCTGTCCCTGTGACGCACAGAGACTGCTTTAACTCCAAACACACTCTGCTTCTGGGTGGCCCTTGGTGGTCTGCAGTCGCTCAGGGGTGCCTAGTTAGTGACATTAAAATACCCACTAGCTGTCTGATGCTATGTTAAGACTGCTTATCTGTTACAAGGGTGTTGGTCCTTTCAGCAGTTCTTTGGACATACTGTTCACTGGACCCCCTCTGGAAATGTCCTAGCCCCGTCCTGGAGCAGGCAGGAACCTGTGTCCCGAGGCCATCTGTGTGATTTCTCGTCGCACTGCTGCATCAGGGCACCTGGGGCACGGGGATGTGATCGTCAGATGCAGGCAGTGATCTTCTTCTCCACTTGCCTTAGAAGAAACAGACACTACTATGCAGAGCAAGTTTTCAAGATTCTTTGGTTACATTTTTTAATCACTTCTCTTTCATGGTGAACAAATGTTTTCTGTTAAGCTATGTGAGAACACAAGAAAGAGATCTTGCTTGTTTTAAGGGCTGTCCTTTCTATTTTACAAATTCTAAAGTATGGTCAATATCTCCTCCCTGTACTTTACAAACAGAAGCCACCCTGGGATGCTTGGTACCCTTGCAAAGCTGATCCCATCCACAGACTCTGTCTGTTTATAGATGTGTATGGAGTCTGTGATGACAAGAAGGGTGACCTGGAAGCAATTCGGTTGCTTCCCAGAAAGCTGATGAGCCAGTCTCGTGGCATGTTTGATGCATGAGTCCCATGTCATGACAGTTTCACCACAGTGTCAGTAAACAACCCGTCTGCCTCATGTGAAACTGACTGGAATAGTCCGTGTCAGATGAGACATGTGTTAAGGTTGATTTGATCTGGTTAACAGATTGGACAAAATGATGTCTCTATAAAGAAGAATCACTTTTGACCAGATGCCAGAGGCTACGATGTACGTAGATTTCCTTGGATTGCTTTTTGAAGTCAGCTTTACTTCTCCAGCAGTGTTCTCTAAATCATTCATGATTTTGTAGATCCATGCCCTTTGAATATCTGTAACATGCAGTCCCACATTGACTGTTCTTTTCCTTCAGCATTTTCAGTGAGCATCATAAATGACAGTTGAAAGCAACTGCCCAGTGGTTTGTTAATTCCTTAATTTTAATGGACCTTTACTAAAAATATTAAGTGTTGGAGCCCTTAAGGATCAACTGATAAATGAGAATTTCATATTTAGGTTTCATGTAGAACTCTGTCCAAATTCTTACTCTGTATCTTGTGGGGAGGGGAAACAAGTCAGGGATTTACTTTTGCAAAAACACCTGATAGATTTTATATTCATCATTTATAAAAAAACTTGTTTTGAAAGCATTAAATTTTTTTTTCGTGATTCTGAATCCTGAAATACAAGACCAGAATGAAGCCTCTTTGTACCTTGCAGCTCAGTTTGCAGTGTTCTCAGACTTTCTCAGCCCTGCACAAAAGCTAATAATCTCTCCCTTTATCTTTTCTTCTGGGACAGTGAGCATGGTTCACTTGAAGGTGTAGCCTGTCTCTGTTGATATTTGCATTATGTTCATGCATTGTTTTCTTAACTTTGTCCATACTTTTTAGGTCTTTTAGCATATTTAGGACAGTTGGGGTCTTCGTCTAGCAGGAGTGCTATGTGGCCTTTTTCAGACATGGCTTTTTTCTTTTCAACGGGCCATGCTTTGCTGTCTCTTTGTATGCTTTGTTCAAAGTGCTTTTGTTCATACTTCGTTCATAAAGTATGATTTTGTTCATACTTTGTTCACAGTATGATTTTGTTCAAAGTGCTGGAAATCAGATTTTCCCCCTTCTCCAAGATTTGCTTTTTCTGTCATTCTGTTGTTGTCATTGCTATTATTGTAGTCTGTTTTTGTGCTAAATATCAGCCTGAGGAAGCTTGAGGTCTTTCTAAGCCCACACCTTTTCCCAGACATGTACATGCATCTTCTAAATCCCTCCATGTATGCGGTTGCTGTTTATAATGGTCTGGTCCTTAAATGCGTGGCCCATGAAAGGGACGGGGTGGTGGCAGCCCTTTAAATCCCCGCAGAGTTGCCTCTGCTGGGGGTGGGGGGGGGAGTGCTGCAGCAATGGCTGCCTGCCTCTGCCTCCGTGATCAGAAGTACCATCAGCAATCAAAATCCAGATGCCCAGTATTTGAAGAAAGGGGTCTTTATTGCCCACTTTGCCCCCACTGGTTACATACACGCTGCTCCTGGAGCTGTTGGAGTTGCATTCTGAGACTCCAGCACGGCTGTCTGCCTGGCGTCTGTTCCTCTCAGGGCCGGAGGGGCTTGCGTCTTCCCCATAGCTTAGCTCTCAGGTGCACGTGAAAGTCCTCTCTACCCTCGTAGGATGTTTTCCCCTTCCGCCCACTGTCTGAGCAGTAAAAACACTGTCCCCATTTTCTCTCTGCCTCCTTGTTTCTGCATGTGACCAGTCTTATGTGGTGCTTCCCGCTGTGCTGTGACTTGGATTTCTAGAACTGGCAACAGTAAACTTTCAGTGGCATTGACCTCGCTATGTCATTGTCCTCACTTAGCTGTATAAGTTAACCCCTGAGCATAAAACCTTCCTGAGGCAAAAATGAGTAGGTATAGGAAGCCACTGCTGAGTTAAGGGCCCAAACTGACTGAAATTAATATTTTAAGTCTTCTCCTGGGAGTTGAAAGCCTTTGAATAGACTAGTGATCCAAAGTAGTTCCATCAGATAGATTGTGCCAGTACAATTATCTCAGTATGGAGATAGTCTTCCCAGATCCTTCTAATAACTTTGTACACACTCTAACCATTCCTTCCCACCTTTAGATCCCACCTTGATGATGTCTACCTTCTGAACAGTCTCATCTCTCTGACCACTTTATTTTGTGCTCTGAGATGATAGATCTGTTAATCTGCATTTTGTCTAAAAGTGATACAGTGATAGCTTGTTCATTTGTGTCCAGCTCTTTGTGACCCCGTGGACTGCAGCGTGCCAGGCTTCCCTGTCCCTCACTGTCTCCCAGAGTTTGCTCAAACTCCTGTCCATTGACTCAGTGATGCCATCCAACCATCTCATCCTCTGTCGTCCCTCAATCTTTTGCAACATCAGGGTCTTTTCCGATGAGTCAGCTCTTCACATCCAGTGGCCAGAGCATTCAGCATCAGTCCATCTTACGTCTGTGAAGGTGACAAGTGACAAGTAAGCCAGAGCCAGTCGTGCTCCCTGCATGCAGCGTTCACCATGCTCGTCATTTCCTGTCACTCTTCGTAGTGTTCCTTTAATTATTGATTTCTTGTGGTCCCTCTGCTGCCAAGTAGTCACATGAAGGTATTAAACTAGTGGTCACCACAGATTCCGTACTGTCAGTGAGATCCTGCAATTTGAACAGTACTGAAGGTAATATTTTTGTTCCTGTTGTGTGCCAAGGACGATTAGGTGGTTTGTAGATAGTAACTCATCTAATTCAGAACAACTCTATTAAATAAGTTTTAACATTATCTCCATTTCATAGATGAGAAAATTTAAGGCATAGAAGAGTTAAATACTTGCTTAAAGCTATGTAGTTAATAAGTGGCTAAACCATGATTTACACTTAGGTAGTTCAGCTCCAGTTCTTGCTCTGAATCCAGTATTATATTGTTTTTCTGAATGTCTAAATAAATAATAGCAGAAATGCTTTTTCACAATCAGTATAAAAAATACCAAGTATCTGCTTCAGATAAGAGCTGTTTGTATAAAGTATTAGAACCTCTCCATCTTGAGATGAGTCTGTGCAAAAATTATAGATCGTTTACTGTGAAACACTGCAAACATTTAAGACTACAGCCTGCAGCAGGAAGTTGTGTCGTGATGCACGACCCTATACACACATGTATATTTTTTGCTAAAACATTTCACAGAGCACTACTGACTTCTACTATAAACTATACATGTACTTGGATACATTTTTTTCTGTTTTAAAAAAATCTTATATTTTCCTACATTGAATTCATACCTTAATGGAAATCATTGTACAGTGTGGAAAATGTGGGTAGAAAAATAGATGAGTCCTTTCATGAGATTTATTCTAAGTTCTTTGAAAAAGATTATTACTTGGGGAAGGCTCAAACTGTTTAGAAGCCATTTCAGACACTTTTTGGTTACAGAATCAAGTCCATGGGTCTCTGCAGATAATATAGTAAACATTTTTAAAATTATGTATTCCTCACTCCCAGTGGTAACCACTATCTTTAATCTTTGATTTTTCAGTAACTTGCTTTTATCCCCATGTTTCTGAACTTCACTTAAATAGAATTATTGATACTATATGTATTCTGTAACTTTGTGATTTAACATATTCTTAAGATTGATTCTTGTTAGTATATATGGCTGTAGGTTTTGTTTTTTTTTAATACTGTCATGAACTTCCACTAGGAGTAACAAGACTAAATTTCCCCTCCCATCTGATAGAACTGAAAAAAAAAACAGGTAAAATACGTGGGGAAAAATGTCTTTGAAGATAACGGGCACTAGGCCACAAAGGTCAGTGGTCCCTGAAAAAGGGAAATGAACAGACTGAACCTGATGGTTACTTCGTCTTACTGCCCGAAAGACTTTTCAGGCTGCTACGCAGGGAAGGGAACCCAGGGACCGCTCTGAGTTGAGGAAATACTGATAGATTCTGGGGAAGCCTCATGGGAAGCAAGCAGGGCAGAGTGAGTACAGAGGAGGAGCTCCAGAGAACTGTGTTACAAGAAACGTTCATTCAAGCACAAGGAGAATGACAGGTGATGGCAGTATTAATCAATACAAAATGAAGTGCAAGTTAAGTGGTTACAATGTAGGTTTTTTTAAAAGATTTTTTAACAGTGTGCTGTATTTCAGTTAAGTTCAGTCACTCAGTCGTGTCTGACTCTTTGCGACCCCATGGACTGCAGCATGCCAGGCCTCCCTGTCCATCACCAACTCCCGGAGTTTACTCAAACTCATGTCCATAGAGTCGGTGATGCCATCCAGCCATCTCATCCTCTGTTGTCCCCTTCTCCTCCCGCCTTCAATCTTTCCCAGCATCAGGGTCTTTTCCAATGAGTCAGTTCTTCGTATCAGGTGGCCAAAGTAGTGGAGTTTCAGCTTCAGCATCAGTCCTTGAATATTCAGGACTGATCTCCTTTAGGATGGACTGGTTGGATCTCCTTGCTATCGAAGGGACTCTCAAGAGTCTTCTCCAACACAGCAATTCAAAAGCATCAATTCTTTGGTGCTCAGCTTTCTTTATAGTCCAACTCTCACATCCACGCATGACATGACTATTGGAACAACCATAGCCTTGACTAGACGGACCTTTGTTGGCAAAGTAACATCTCTGCTTTTGATATGCTGTCTAGGTTGGTCATAACTTTTCTTCCAAGGAACAAGTGTCTTTTAATTTCATGGCTGCAGTCACCATCTGCAGTGATTTTGGAGCCCAAAAAAATAAAGTCTATCACTGTTTCCCCATCTATTTGCCATGAACTGACAGGACCAGATGCCATGACCTTAGTTTTCTCAATGTTGAGTTTTAAGCCAACTTTTTGACTCTCTTTCACTTTCATTAAGAGGCTCTTTAGTTCTTCGCTTTCTCCCCTAAGTGTGATGTCATCTGCATATCTGAGGTTATTGATATTTCTCCCAGCAATCTTGATTCCAGCTTGTGCTTCTTTCAGCCCAGCGTTTCTCATGATGTACTCTGCACATAAGTTAAATAAGCAGGGTGACAATAGACAGCCTTGAACTGATTTGGAAACACTTTGTTGTTCCATGTCCAGTTCTAACTATTGCTTCCTGACCTGCATACAGATTTCTCAAGAGGCAAGTCAGGTGGTCTGGTATTCCCATCTCTTTCAGAATTTTCCACAGTTTGTTGTGATCCACATAGTCAAAGGCTTTGGCATAGTCAATAAAGCAGAAGTAGATGTTTTTCTGGAACTCTCTTGCTTTTTCCATGATCCAACGGATGTTGGCAATTTGATCTCTGGTTCCTCTGCCTTTTCTAAATCCAGCTTGAACATCTGCAAGTTCACAGTTCACGTACTGTTGAAGCCTGGCTTGGAGAATTTTGAGCATTACTTTACTAGCGTGTGAGATGAGTGCAATTGTGCGGTAGTTTGAGCATTCTTTGGCATTGCCTTTCTTTGGGATTGGAATGAAAACTGACCTTTTCCAGTCCTGTGGCCACTGCTGAGTTCCAAATGTGCTGGCATACTGAGTGCCGCACTTTCACAGCATCATCTTTTAGGATTTCAAATAGCTCAGCTGGAATTCCATCACCTCCACTAGTTTTGTTCGTAGTGATGCTTCCTAAGGCCCACTTGACTTCACATTCCACGATGTCTGGCTCTAGGTGAGTGATCACACCATCATGATTATCTGGGTCTTGAAGATCTTTTTTGTACAGTTCTGTGTATTCTTGCTACCTCTTCTTAATATGTTCTGCTGCTTTTAGGTCCATACCATGTCTGTCCTTTATTGTGCCCGTCTTTGCATGAAAACTTCCTTGGGATCTCTAATTTTCTTGAAGAGATCTCTAGTCTTTCCCATTCTGTTGTTTTCCTCTATTTCTTTGCATTGATCGCTGAGGAAGGCTTTCTTATCTCTCCTTGCTATTCTTTGGAACTCTGCATTCAAATGGATATATCTTTCCTTTTGTCCTTTGTCTTTCGCTTGTCTTTTCTCAGCTGTTTGTAAGGCCTCCTCAGACAACCATTTTGCCTTTTTACATTTCTTTTCCGTGGGATGATCTTGATCCCTGCCTCCGGTACAATGTCACAAACCTTCATCCATAGTTCTTCAGGCACTCTATCAGATCCTGAATCTACTTGTCACTTCCACTGTATAATTGTAAGGGATTTGATTTAGGTCATACCTGAATATCTAGTGGTTTTCCCTACTTTCTTCAATTTAAGTCTGAATTTGGCAATAAGGAGTTCATGATCTGAGCCAGTCAGCTCCCGGTCTTGTTTTTGCTGACTGTATAGAGCTTCTCCATCTTTGGTTGCATATAATCAATCTGATTTCAGTATTGACCATCTGGTGATGTCCATATGTAGAGTCTTCTCTTGTGTTGTTGGAAGAGGGTGTTTGCTATGACCAGTGCATTCTCTTCACAAAACTCTGTTAGCCTTTGCCCTGCTTCATTACTCCAAGGCCAAATTTGCATGTGGTGTGTTTATATCAAATATAAAAATAAGACGTTGGACAATAGTAACACAAAGGCTTGGAGGAGAGAAATGGAAGTTATATACAAATCGTAAGGTTTTTGTATAACACAGAAGTGGTGTAATGTTATTTGATCGCGTGCCATGATAGATACCCTGTAAACCTGTAATCCTTCAAGTAACTACTTACATAACAGTTACAGGTGGCAAGCCAGCAGAGGAGAAAAGGAAATGTTTTCCATGTGATATAGTACCCTACTGTAGGAATACACAGCAGTCTGTTATATTATGTAATGTCCAGTGAGTGGACATTTCAACAGTTTTAGTTGTTGCCAGTACACATTTCCACTTTGAACGTATTCTCCATGTCTATTTATGTGAATCAAAGGAGTTTCATATAGTTATATGATGCAGAATTTCTGAGTTTGAAGCAGAGGTAAGGTAATATTGTTATCCAAAATGTTTTCATCAGTTTACATTTCAGCAGCAAAGTAGGCCGTTTCTATTATTCTACACCCCCCAAAACATTCAGTGTTACCTGTCTTTTCCATTGTAGTCAGTCTGGTAGGTATATGGTTGTATCTCATTGTGATGGTAATTTGCATCCTCTCTCATCCCTTTTAATTTTCCTATCTCTTCCTCTACCCCTCTTTTACCAATCCTTCACTTATCCCATCGTAACACCTAGGAGCCTTAGGTCACCTCAACAATGACATTCACACATAAAAAGCTCTGATTCAGAGTCTACTGTGAATTATCTGCATGTGACCACTGAGGTACCAGAAGAAAGCAAAACATCTTTACAGATTTCATTCTGCAAGGAGTCATAAAAATGTGAAAAGTCTTATTGTGAAAACTGTGTACACAGAGAGAGTAAGCATGCATTTATTTGTTCAGCTTTAGTTAGTGGAAAATCTCTGCAGACATATGTATGCGTGTGCTTGGCTGCACCCGGCCTTTGTTTATGGCACGTGGCATCTCGTTCCCTGACCAGGGATAGAACCCGGGCCCTGCACTGGGGGTGTGGGGTCTTGGCCACTGAACCACCAGGGAGGTTCCTGGTCTCAGAAATTTTAAATACCTGTTTTCCTGATACAACTCACTTCCAGTTTGGATCATTGCTGTGAGTTAATTTTTTTAATTGTTTGATGGAAAGGAGAAACACACTAACATCACTTGACTCATTCCCCGCAGGTGTGAGATGAGTGACTCCGAAGACGAGGGGCCCCCCCAGCTTTCTTCATACGCCCTTGCAGCTCTGCAGGAGTTTTATGCTGAGCAGCAGCAGCACCACTCTGACCTCCGTGGTGACGACAAGTACAACATCGGGATAATAGAAGAGAACTGGGTAAGTGACCATGCTCCGCATCCATCAGGACGTGTTGGCAGTGTGGAGTGTGTTCTCTACCTAGTCCACTGTTGGTCTTTACCCCACCTAACAGCCCGGTTTGTCTCGCTTGTCACTAGGAAGCTGATAGCCTGTTCAGTAGCTAAGACACTGGGAGTGCAGATTTTCCTCATTCTGACCCGGGCTGCTTGGCGGTCAGAGGAGGGGACGTTTCAGATAGGGGAAGAGCGTATCATCATGTCCAACAGATTGTACTTCTTGTAGACAAATTCATTCTGTCAGTTTTTACTGGAGCACAGCATTCCTTATGGGAAGGGATCATTGCAGTAATGGGGCAACTGGTGTTAAACATGTAGTGAAAAATTGATGAAAGGGGTTTTAAAGAAGATATTAATAGTTCCTGGTGCACAGTATGTATTTTAATTGTATTTTTATGGGCCAAATAAAAATAGGCATTTTTAAAAGTGAGTTGAGGAAAGCTAACCTAAACTGTAACGTAGAAATCTACCTTTTTTGAAGCATAGTTGAGAAATAGATGAGGCTTGAAATTTCTTTGACTACCTTAATCATCGATCTGCCTCTCTTCATCACTTTGCAGCTGGGAGGTGTGTGTGTGCAGTCTTTGACATTTTGTGTCAAGTGTAGATCTAAGTTATATAAAGTTTATATTTTATATAAAATTATATAAAATTCATCATCTGTTTGAAATTGGGACAGAAATGTTTCTTTATATTTACTCTGAATGTTCCACCTACTCAGATACCTCTAGTTTTCTTTCATCATATTTTCGTCTTTAGCTTGATGCTTTGAATAGTAAATATTAGAAACCCGAGTCCACCTTAAGGTAGTCTTTTTCTCTTTTCCTTTTGCTTGCTTAAATACTATGTACTTTCTGATTCTGAAAGTAATCTATGGTTGGTGTAGAAAATAGGTAAAAACATGAATAAAAAAACAAGTCATAATTTCACTACCTGAATTAACTATTTGTATATTTTTGGCACTTGTTTTGTTCACAAAAATGAAGAAATCTCCCAGGAAGTTTGAAAGAATACATTATAAAACTAGAGGATAAGTCCAGGAGGCATGAGTGAAACTTTTAGATGTAGGTGACAAAGAAGATCTTAGAACCTTCTGGAGAAAAGCATGTCACCTCCAGTGTCTCAGGAGGTGACATTGCACTTTTCAATAGCATTATTAGAAACTAGAAAAAAAGTGAAGCACTGCCTTCAATATTTAGAGTGAAAATTTCATTCAGTCTAGGATTCTATGCCCAGCTGAGTTACCAGTGAAATGTGAGGATAAGATGTTAAATGTATAAGACATGGTAAGTCTCACAACATTGACTTCCCATGCACCACTTTTCAGGAGCTACAGGATGATGTTGGGAGAATTAGGGATAGTTTCGGAGAACCCAAGCAAATGCAACAGTGGTTTGTTGATTAACTCCAGAAGAATAGGAGGTGCCATACCAAAAGGAAGCGCAGATTATACTGCATGGCCCAGCAGTGACACTGGCTGTTGATAGAATTCATATTGGTAAATAGATATGAATTAAAAGGACAAGTGTGTGCCAGGTCTAATATAATTCACTCGTTCCTGTCACAGCAGCTGAGCCAGTTCTGGTACAGCCCGGAGACGGCCATGCGCCTTGCTGAGGACGCCGTGGCAGCTGCCGGGGAGGGCGGCAGGTGAGATGTTGGGTTGGCTTCTCTTTTGCCTTTTAATCTAAAGTAATACTTTAAATGTCCTTCCTGGATGAGAGATGGTTCGTAAGAAGGTTCACCTGTAATCTGCAAAACCTGTGGTTGATGATTTGAAGACCACAAGGAATAAAGAATGCTTTCCTGTCGCAGCTAGGGGCACACTCAAAACCCTGTTCCGTGTAAGTCGTCTTAATCTGTTCCTTAACATTTTTCTATTACTTTTATTCCCCTGCTGCTGCTGCTGCTAAGTCACTTCAGCTGTGTCCCGACTCCTAGCGACCCCATGGACTGCAGCCTACCAGGCTCCTCCGTCCATGGGATTTGCCATGCAAGAGTGCTGGAGTGGGTTGCCATTGCCTTCTCCTTTATTCCCCTAGAATTGCTTTAAAAGAAAAAAATCTTAATGTTTGATCTTTCTGAAATTTTAAGAATTATAGGTTTTGTTAGTTTGGTATTTATTTCTGTCAGAACTTTGTGTGCATATGAAGTCAAATGGTCTTGAAAGACTTGTTGAACAAAGTAATCCATTGTTAATTTTCCCCTTGTCCCCCCCTTGCCTTTCAGCTCTTCTACAATTCTAAACCTGTTTATATTGGCACTTGTTCATTTGTCACTTACAGACATCTCACCTTAAGAGACTAAGGATTTAGCTTCTTCATCCTCCATTGCACACAGGTTTGCTTCCTGTCTGTGCTCCCAGTAGTTATATCCATTTTTTTGGTTGGACTCATTGGTAATATTTTTTGAGGCTTTTGCTTCTACATACTTCCCTGGTGGCTCAGCTGGTAAGAATCCGCCTGCAGTGGGGGAGACCTGGGTTTGATCCCTCAGTTGGGAAGATCCCCTGGAGAAGGGAATGTCTGCCCACTCCAGTACTCTGGCCTGGAATCCCCATGGAGAAGTCCATGGGGTCACGAAGAGTCGGCTACGACTCAGCAACTTTCATGAGTGATAATTAGTTTGAAATTTCCTGTTTTATTCCCTTGGTTTGGGTTTCATATTAGTAGCTTCATAAAATGACCTGGGAAGTGTTACTATGTTTGTTTCCTGGAAGTGATTGTGTAGAATTGGTGTTAGTTGTATCCTATCTTGGTTAAATAGGGTTTATACATCCATATCACTAACCCTCAAATTCTCCCCAGTGGTGTAAATCTCTTAACCAACGAACTCACACATATTTCAATTCCTTGAAAAAAATACTCCCCCCACCCCCCCCGGCTTTGCCACCTCTTCTGTCTGGGCTGGTTTACGTCTGGCTCTGGTCTTGGTATTTCCCTCCACCATCTACCGAGTGTCCTCTTATCTTTCTTGTTCTGACCTTCCTGTATCCAGTATCCCAGTCCTTAGTTCACAGCTTTATCCTGGTTGGGTACATCCTTCAACACTTTTCACTAGAGGGAAATTTTAAAAACCTGTCTGAAAATATTTTTATTCTACCCATTCTCTTGATGTGTTAGTTATTGAGAAGTACAATGCCATTCTGATTTCTTATGAGAAACCTGTTTTTCGCACCCCTGCCCCCTGCCGGCTTAGGGTTTTCTCCTGATGCCGTGTTGTGTGTCCTGGTATGGTGCTTTCATTTGTCGAAAGGGGTGGAAGCCTTTCTGTTCTCATAACTCTGGTCCTCCAGTTTGGGAAAATTGTCCTTTTTTTTTCTTCTATTCTTCTTTACCTGATTCATTTTTCTTTCTGTCCTTTTCACATGTTTTGTCTTTCTTACCTGACCTTCTGGGAAAATTCCTCAACTTTATCTTTCTGCTGTCCTGTACTTTATCACCTGTAATTTCTTAGGTCTCTGGATATTTATCAAGGTATCTTGTTCATCCTTCTGAGGACATCACATTACAGGACTTCTTCTCTTCACAGTCTCTAACTCCAGCATGCCTCTCATGTTTTATTAATATTTTGGCTTTAGTACGCGCTGACTCTCCTGAGTTGTCTGCTAACCCTCTGCTGTGTGCTCCTAGTTGAGATGGGCATGCTAAGGCTGGAAGCTCTGATACATGGGCAGGCTTTCTCTGCTTGGTGTCTGCAGTTAGCTGGTGTGAATCAGCTGTTTTCCCAGGAATGCCCGGTCAGTAAATCCAGGCTTTTTCTTGTGGGCTGGTAAGAGCCCCAGAAAGAGCCACCTTCCTTCCTGGGAGTCACGCATCTTGTTGACCTCATTCCAGGAGGCACGTAAGTCAGGGGTCCCAATATCTGGTGGGTTTAATGTGATCCTTGCCATTCTACACGGCCCTTCACCACTAGCTGTGCCCCTACCCCCATCCGGACAACATCCTTCCCGTTTTCTCCCACAGTGTGGAGGCTTGGCGCAGAGATGAGAATCCTGGGTCATTTCCTCTTCGATAGACCTTCCAAAAACAGTCCCCCTGCCGCCCCTTCACCCCTACTTCTTGAGCTACCTGGTTTTCAGCTTCCTGAGTTGCGGGTGCTTTGGTGTTGGCGAGGCTCCCTCTCAGCTTTCCTGGCTGCCAGTTTGGGACTTGGCTCCCTTGGGCCTGCAGAGTCAGAAGCCACCCAGACCACACCCTTGCCTGTCAGCTTCCTGAGCATGTTTCCTTTGTTTTCCCTCATTGTCTTGCTGTTGGAGGTTTCCTTCTCATGATTAATTGCTTTGAAGAAGCAAATCTAAATGAATGTGTTCCCTCTGCATCTTTATCTGGAAGTCCTAAGGCTTTCTTTTTCTTTATATATTAAATATATGAATATTACCAAATAACTTGAAAATATTTAGTTTGAGGCTTAAAAGTATTTGAAATAAATGTTAAAAGAGACCAACAGGAAAGTAACAGGTAAATTCAGGTCATGGGCTGCGTAACTCTTGTACCTAATGTTTCACATTTTTACCATGAAACGTACATTTCATACTCAAAAATTATGAGTTGTAGATCTGTAAACACCAGATTCCTCCCAAAATTCACTGCTGTTATTACTTTAGTTTGTAGCGTTAAGAAAATCTGACGTGGGCTATATACTTTTTCAGTGAAGTGGTTATTTGCTGCTATAACGCTATCACAAAGCTCATTCATGAGCTAGGTCTCTCTGTTCCAGAATAGCGTGTGTGAGTGCCCCCAGTGTCTACCAGAAGCTGAGAGAGCGGCACAGAGACGATGTCTCGGTCTGCATCTTCGAGTACGACCGCAGGTTTGCCGTATACGGAGAGGACTTTGTCTACTATGACTACAAGAACCCTGTGGACTTACCTGAGAGGATCGCCACACACAGCTTTGACATCGTCGTGGCAGATCCCCCCTATCTCTCGGAGGAATGTCTTAGGAAAATGTCGGAAACCATCAAGCTCCTGACCCGGGGAAAGATCCTGCTGTGCACAGGTGGGTGCTGGCCAACCACACACCCTGTGACCTCATTCCACTTACCTCCCTGCACCCTGGGGCTGAGGTGCTGCTGCCTCTTGGGGCCTGTTGAGAATTCTGTGGCACGACGCCCAGGAAGTGGGGTTTGGCGCGAGGTGAGGGCACCGGGAGTGCTATCTGTACTCAGCAGTGTCAGTACTAGTAACATGTCTGGCTCAGCCTCTCTAGCTGATAAAGAAATTTGCAACCTCTGGGGTTAAAGTGGATGTCAGAGGTCACAGAGCGAGATGTTAGATTCGGTTTACCAGAACAGAAGATGTTCTCACTGGTGAGGGAGGGGGATTATCCTGGCGTTTCAAAATGAAAACATGAGCTGTAGGTCCCCCTACTTTCAGGCCTGCAGCCCCTCGCTCCCCCTAGTGCAGCGGGCACTGAGGATGGGCTGGAGGGAGACGTGCAGTCATCAGCCAGAAGCTGGTACAAATGTATCCGTATGAGTTTGCACAATTAGATGTTACTGAGAAAGGGGCTGCTGAGTCCAAGTTGGAAAAAGTTTTTAGTAAAATTATCTTTTGTTACTTTGTAGAATATAAGTAATTTTTACAATTTCTAAGTATCTCAGCTTTGTAGAGGCAGAAAAATTCTTGATAAAGGGAAAAATAGTAGGAACTTGGCAAAAATGTTGGAGGAAGTAAAAGGATAGAAAGCAGTGACCTTCCCCGTATAGCTGAGTGGAACTGGCAGCTCCTCGCCCCGGCCAGCGTGGCGCTGAGGCTTGTCTGGTGGTTCTCCTCAGGTGCTGTCATGGAGGCGGCGGCAGCAAAGCTGCTTGGAGTGAAGATGTGCAAGTTTATTCCAGAACACACTCGCACCCTGGGAAACGAGTTTCGCTGTTTCGTGAATTACAACTCCAGGCTGGACCATGATCTCTCAGTGCAGCTCCCAGTGCAGGAAGGACCCAAGTGACATTTCCTCTCTGAAAAACTACCACCTCCCCAGTCCTCATTTTCGAGGTAAAGACATTATGATTTCCTTAGGATGTCCCTGGAGCTCAGGGTGCTTTTGCCAACTTGAGTCTGTAGAATTATATCTGGAAGAACTTTTAGACCCCATCTAGTGGAGAAGGCAATGGCACCCCACTCCAGTACTCTTGCCTGGAAAATCCCACAGACGGAGGAGCCTGGTAGGCTGCAGTCCATGGGGTCGCACAGAGTCGGACACGACTGAAGCGACTTAGCAGCAGTCTGCTCTCCTCACTTAACACAGGTAAAGAGCAGTACGTAGTGACCAGCCAAGACCTCAGCCCCTGGCTCTAACAGCCAGGGAGTTTGTAGTTGAGGATGCAGTTTGTGTCCAGAAGAGGGAGGGCACATGCCCAGTAAATATTTGTTAAATGAATTCCATTTAGAGAGAAGGTGCAAATAAAGGTTACCTTTCTGGATCTTGGCGGGGAAAGTCGATTCTTCCATTGGGAATGTGCTGCCTGTTAATTAAGGTGAGCTAAACTGATGAACACAGTTTAATGGAACTGCTTTATTTTTCACATGCAATACATTTACTCTCCTTTGTCCAGTGCTCTGATGTTTGCACTATTTATATTTGCAGAGTGGCTGGAAAATGTTATAAAATAGTGGCGACTGAAATAATTACCCAAGGTTTGAAAGGCAGTTTTTTTGTGTGTGTATTTCTTTGTTGTTGACCTGAACCCTTCTGAAAGGTTCAGATAATATCTAGTGTATTCCAGATATACCACCACTAGGCTTACTGTATGTTGTTATTTCCAGAGGTTGAGCAGGGAAGTAACATTTACCCCAAGCTGTATAGAACTACCCACAGGTTTCAGTTCTGAATTTTTATTTGGAAAATATGAATTTTGCTCAGCAATGTTTTTCATGTACAACCTCTGTCAATATATAATACAAACTAGAAGTTCTCAGTAAAGCTTCCATTCAGATCAAGCCAAGGCTGATGGTAAGTGGGGAAGAGAGCACATAAACAGAGAGACTGACTTCACAGTTGCTCGTTTGCTCTAAGAACTAGTTGAGACCATCAAAGCTGAGTCCAGAGAGAAAACCACAGCCAGCATGCCCTTCACCTACCTATAGGTGTTACATAAATCGAGTTAAGAAGGTCTCACGTTTACAAATAGTTCTGGGGTTTAGCTGCAGTGCTAGAAGAGGCTCCACTCCTGCATTCTGGCAACTGTAAGTCTGCCCACTTAATAGCTCCTGAAGCCCTTAAAACTAGCCAGATACCTGGGAATTGGCACAGACCTTACATACCACGCTCTGACCTCACTGCCTCTTGTCCACAAACTGGCCCCTGACTTTGAAAAGTGAAAAACTTTCTACCTGTATAAACCTGTGGTGATTTATATCCTCATGAATAAAGACTGGGGTGAGCTGAGCTGCCCATAGGGAGGGCAGGTCCTGTCCAGCCGTGTCCACTGGTGACCAACCGAAGAGTTAGCTACCTGAGCCTCTAAAAATTCCTGCTGAGGAAGTGAAAACAATGTCTATAAAATGTTTACAGGTCAGGTAAAAACAATATACTTGCTCAAAATGGCTAATATGAAAATACTTTGTTCCTGCCCCATTGAAAAAAATAGCTGAATAAACGGTTTACACTCTACTTTTTAAAAAAGACTGCAAGCATCAGTGTGTCCTCTGAGGCTCACCCCTCCCATGGTCCTGGGGGCGAGGCAGGCCACCCTTCCCAGTCCCCATCACCTTCCGGCCGCCCTGCGCTCCTGCTCGAGGAAGTCCGGGGCAGCCCACCACAGGATCCAGTCCGGTCCGGTCCACCACTGGGCGCGTTTCCTCGGGCCCGGGGTCCCAGGTGGGCCGTCAGGGCCGGGCCGACTTGTCCAGGCTGGAGTTGGCAGCGTCCACATCCTTGTCCGGCCCGGGCACGCAGGTGCAGCCCACGGGCACAGTGACATACTCCTCGACATAGACAGCGCGACCACCTGCGCAGCCCGGGGTGCGGCGCAGGACCACCGCGGGCACGAGCACTGGGGCGCTGCGCAGGCGCACGTCCTCCTCCCCGCGTGGCCCGGTCAGGCAGCCCCGGCACAGGCAGTAGGCCTCGGGCAGGTACCGTGGGAAGCGGCCCGGGTCGTAGGAGATCCTGTGGGGAGAGGGCGGCACTGGGGCCCGGGCCACACTCCCTGAACCGCGCCCGGAGTCTACCGCACACCCCGAAAAGGGAGATGCCCGTCCTTAGCCCGGAGCCTGCAGTTCCTCCAAGGGTCCTGTGGCCTCCCACCCCGAGCCGCCAGACCCGTTCAGGAGGCCCAGACCCAGGTCCCTCTGGCCATCAAGGTCCACCCACCACCCTGCCCATGCAAAGGGGCTGAGTGACACGGGGAGGGGGTGGGCAGGCCAGGACCTGGAAAGTGAAGGAGACCCTAAACCTGACCAGTCCATGTTCCTCCATGTCACCCTACTTCCTGGTCAGACGCCAAATCCAAGCATCAGCAGCCCACGGCGGGCCTGCAGCTGCTGGCGGACTCTGACCACACCTCCCTGAATCCAGGAAGTCACTGGTGGGGACCAGCACTCCTCCCTAACATCCCCCACGTCACGAGGTTGCCATGACCCCAGACTCTCATTCACTGTTCATCTGCCCTCTTCTAGAGCCGATCCCTTGTGACCCTGAAGTCTCAAGAGTCACAGCTGTGACCTTTGACCTCACGGGGGACACACTGTATGCCGGTCACGCCCGGGAAGGCCCCGGAATGCTAGCCCCACGGGAGCACAGGACAGAAATGAACCAAACAAGATCAGCCCAAGGGGACCTCTCTGGACTGGTCTTCCCTGGCCTGCAGTGCCTGGGACTTCCGGGCAGCAGCTGAATTAAGAAGTGTCCAGCTAAGAAGGACCTTCACACAACCAGTTATGGAAGCACAGGTGCGGGAAGGCACGTGACGGATGACATGGTGGGGAGGTGGAACCTGACCGGCTGTCAGCGTTGGAGGCAGGAGACCGTGTCAGCCAGGCTAACTGCCCACAGCCTGGGGGCAGCCATGGCCCCTGACTTGAGGGAAGGTCCATGGCTCGCTTCCTTCTTTGGGTCCAGCATCTTTAGACACTGATGGAGCAGATGACTGAGCAGGAAGATCCAGAAATGGCATCTTGGCAGCAATAAGTCCACCTGATGACGCTGAGTACAAGCCACTTAGCAGGAAAGAGCTAGGACGGTCTGTGTGGGGTGATCTGTGGCCCCAGGGAAGGAGGGGGGTGCTTAAACTCGGACCACGCACCTGCCCCCAAGCGCCCCACTGCCCAGAGGGACATATCCGAGTCCTTGGCCACCACGTGGATGTGGGGATAAGGTCAGGTGACCAAGACAGGCATCGCAATGGAGAGGGAGAGCCAATTTAGGCGTGGACCGTCCCCCATCCCAATTCCCTTCTCATCGCTGTGGGGGGTGGGGGCAGAAATCTGTCGAGTTGAGCAGGAGGAGGGTGGCAGGGCCGGCTGGCAAACACCCCTATCTGCCCCAGGACCTCAGATCCACACCGAGCCTGTCCAGTGTGCACACACAGGGCTGGCAACATGTTACGAGCTTTTCATCACTTACTGTCAGTCCTGCCTTTGCAAGAGCTTGACCTTTCCAGCTCTCCAAGCCCTGAACCGCCTCATTCCCATCCTTCAATGAGGGCACAGACCCCCCGGAACGCCTCCAGGCAGGAGTGGGGGTCACGTCAGGAAGAACATCAGCTCCTCCGTTTTGCCTCCAAAGGCCTCCACAACCTGCTCCTGCCGCGTACCTCCCTGAGCTTGGGCAGACTGCCCGGTCCCGCAGTGGGACGCCTGGCGGGGGCCGCAGCTGAGCTTTGCTCAAGGTGAACGAACTCTCCCCCATACTAATCTCATTTCTTAAGGTCCAGTGCAAGTCAGTATCTTAAAGAGTTTTCAGATTGCCTTAGTCAAAGTTAACCTTGACTTTCCCCATATTCCTACAACACCTGGGGCCTCTCAGACACAAATGCACCGTTTCCTCCCCTTCCCCTGGGAGGGAAAGGTGAGGGCTGCACCTGTCCTCCCCTCTTGCTCCAAAGCCCACCCAGTGCTGCACAGCAGATGGTGAGAGGGTGGGTCTGACTCGACCCCTCAGCTTCCTGTCATTCACACCTTAACTTAGCATTAGAAGGACAAGAAATCTATTATAATATCTCCGCTCACATTCAACAAACACCTGAGTGCCAGGGACGTTTCAGGCAGTAGGAATACAGATGAAATAATACAGTCATCTGTTGTCCAAGGACTCACTCTCTCTGGGGTACATGTACAAAGAAACAGTTAACCCAGCCATGGCAGCACGAGCGGCTTCCTGGCAAAGCGGAGCCCAGGTGGATTGGTCCAGGTGGAGGAGAGGAAGAGCCTCTGGGCAGAGGTCAGAGCCTAGACTTGGGACCACGTCAGTTAGGAGGTGCCACCCAGGAGAACTGGTGCAGCTGGAGCCCTCTGTGGAGGGTCTGACCCTGAAGGCAGCAGGGTGTTAAAGGAAGAAGTGACCCAATCTCCTGGAGTTTAGGTCCCTCGGGGTACAGAGTGAAAGACAGGCTGGAGCCCAGGAGAGATCTTAGCTGAAGAGGGAGATTTTTACATTATTAGCACATGAATAGTAGTTAAATAAGATCATTCATGGAAGTGTAGAGAGAAACTCAACAGGTTTCATTCCAAGAGGGAAAAGAGGCAGGGCAATTAAATATTAAAAGAGCCTTGAGAAACCACCAGCAAAATGAAAAGGCAGCCCGCTGAACAGGAGAAAATATTTGCAAACCATATATAAGGGGATAATACACAAGATACACAAAGAACTTGTGTAACTCAAAACCAAAAAATAAAAATGTGATTTAAAAATGGGCACAAGACCTAAACAGACATTTTCCCAAAGAAGGCATACAGATGTGCAACAGGCACATGGACAGATGTCCACCATCACTAATTATTAGAGAAATGCAAATTAAAACCACAATGAGATGTCACCTATATCTGAAAGAATAGCAGTCATCAGAAAGACAAGAAATAAGTATTGCTGAGGACACAGAGAAAAGGGAACCTTTGTGTACACTTGGTGGGAGTGTAAATTGGTGCAGACACTGTGGAAAATAATACGGAGATTTCTCAAAAAAGTAACAATAGAACTACTATATAATAGAGCAATTCCACTGCTGGGTATTTATCCAATGCAAACAAACACCACCTTTAAAGACATAGGATCACTGCAGCATTATTTACAACAGCCAAGACATGGCAACAACCTAAGTGACAGCCAGTGGATGAATGGACAGAGAAGACGCGGTATATATACAATGGAGTATCGTTCAGCCATGGTCAAGAATGAAATCATGCCATTTGCAACAACATGGATAGAACTTGAAGGCATTAGGCTAAGTGAAGTCAGAGAGAGGACGATAAACACCGTGTGATCTCACTTATATGTGACATCTAAACAAAACACAATCACAGACACAGAGAACTGACCAGTGTTTGCCAGGGCAGGGAGTAGAGGGTGGGCAAAATGGTACAGGGCGTCCATGGTACAAATTTCTGGTTATAAGCTGTGGGGATGTACAGCACAGCATGAGGACTAGTTAACAATGCTGTGGCATATTTAAGAGTTGCCAAGACAGTAAACTCTTAGGAGTGCCTTGGACAGCCAGGAGGTCAAACCAGTTAATCCTAAAGGAAAGAGAAAGTTGCTCAGTCGAGTCCAGTGGAATTCTCCAGGCCAGAATACTGGAGTGGCCTAGAGGAAAACAGGCAAACACTCTCCGACATAAATCACAGCAGGATCCTCTATGACCTAGCTCCCAGGGTAATGGAAATAAAAGCAAGAATAAACAAATGGGACCTAATAAACTTAAAAGCTTTTGCACAACAAAGGAAACTATAAGCAAGGTGAAAAGACAGCCTTCAGAATGGGAGAAAATAATAGCAAACGAAACAACTGACAAAGAATTAATCTAAAAACTATACAAGCAGCTCATGCAGCTCAATACCAGAAAAATAAACAACCCAATCAAAAAATGGGTCCAAAGAACTAAATAGACATTTCTCCAAAGAAGACATACAGATGGCTAACAAACACATGAAAAGATGCTCAACATCATTCATTATCAGAGAAATGCAAGTCAAAACCACAATGAGGTACCATCTCACGCCAGTCAGAATAGCTGCGATCCAAAAGTCTACAAACAATAAATGCTGGAGAGGGTGTGGAGAAATGGGAACCCTATTACACTGTTGGTGGGAATGCAAACTAGTACAGCCACTATGGAGAACAATGTGGAGATTCCTTAAAAAACTGGAAATAGAACTGCCCTATGACCCAGCAATCCCACTGCTGGGCATACACACTGAGGAAACCAGAACTAAAAGAGACATGTGTACCCCAATGTTCATCGCAGCACTGTTTATAATAGCCAGGACATGGAAGCAACCTAGATGTCCATCCGCAAATAGATAAGAAAGGCGTGGTACATATACACAATGGAATATTATTCAGCTATTAAAAAGGATGCATCAGTTCTAATGAGGTGGATGAAACTGGAGCCTATTATACAGAGTGAAGTAAGTCAGAAAGAAAAACACCAATACAGTATATTAACGCATATATATGGAATTTAGAAAGATGGTAAAGATGACCCTATATGTGAGACAGCAAGAGACACAGAGATAAAAAACAGACTTTTGGACTCTGTGGGAGAAGGTGAGGGTGGGATGATTTGAGAGAACAGCATTGAAATATGTATATTACCATATGTGAAACAGATCGCCAGTCTAGGTTCGATGCATGAAACAGGGGTCTCAGGGCTGTTGTGCTGGGACAACCCTGAGGGATGGGATGGGGAGGGAGGAGGGAGGGGGGTTCAGGATGGGGGACACATGCACACCCATGGCTGATTCATGCCAATGTATGGCAAAAACCACTACAATATTGTAATTAGCCTCCAATTAAAATTAATTAATTAATTAAAAAAAAAAATACTGGTGTGGGTAAAGCCTTTCCCTTCTCCAGGGGACCTTCCCAACCCAGGGATCAAAACCAGGTCTCCTACATTGCAGGTGGATTCTTTACCTGCTGAGCCACAAGGGAAGCCCAAGAATACTGGAGTGGGTAGCCTATCCCTTCTCCGCAGATCTTCCCGACCCAGGAATTGAACCAGGGTCTCCTGCATTGGAGGCGGATTCTTTACCAGCTGAACTACTAGGGAAGCCATTCTAAAGGAAATCAACCCTAAATATTCATTGGAAGGACTGATGCTGAAGCTCCAATCCTTTGGCCACCTGATGGGAAAAGCCAACTCATTGGAAAAGCCCCTGATGCTGGGAAAGACTGAAGGGAGGAGGAGGAGGCAACAGAGGATGCGATGGTTGGATACCATCAACAACTCAATGGACATGAGTTTGAGCAAACTCTAGGAGATAGTGATTTATCATGGTGATCATTTTGTTACATATGCAGATATTGAATCATTATACTGTACAACTGTAACTAACACAACCTGTCGATTATATCTCAACAAACTAAGAGCCTGAGCAGAGAGACTAAGTGCCCGAGCATTGCTGACCTGGTTTACACCTCCAGATGCCCGAGCATTGCTGACCTGGTTTACACCTCCAGATGGGTCGGGTGCAGTAAGGAACTGAGTCCCAATTAACAAGTGCTTTCATTTGCATGAGAAATTATATGATTGCTTAAAAAACATCAAACCCTTAGAGAGGGACATTCAACAAAACAACACTCCAGCATTGTTTTAGAGTGTCACAAAGTGCCACGACAAAGGATGGAGGGACCGTCACAGACTGAGGGCCCTGAGCTGCCCCAAGGCTGGACCCCAGGCAGTAAAGAGGCACCGCCAGGACCCTCTGCCCGTCCCGGAACCCAGCACCGCCTCCACACACGTCCTCATCGTGCTGAGCAGTGATGCTGATGTCTGGGCAGAGGGCATGGGGATTTCCTCGTGCTAGTTTCACAGGTTTTTCTGTTACTTTGAAATTTTTTCAAAGCATAGGATTAAATAATAAGAGAAAAATTTTTAAGTTTTAAAAATATGAGACAAAAAAATCTGAACCAGACTATTTGAAGATATTAAGGAAGTATTCACTTTGAGGTGTATTAATAGTACTGTGGTTTTGTTAAGAGTCCTTACCTGTTAGAGAAACTACCAAACTTGCGAGTGTGTACACATGCATGCGTGCCTACACACACACACGCACAGTGACCATGTGCCTCTGAACCTGACACTGTCAGCCAGGGGTCAGGACACTCCCGCGCAGGCCCCGAGGGAGGCCCAGCGGTGAGGTGAGGACAGAGAACTGCTGGGCAGGGAGCAGCACTCCTGGGGGAATGGCTGTGCATGTGTGGGTGCACATGTGTGTGCAGTGGAGCAGGGACCTATAAGAAATCTGTGAGGTGGCAGGAGCCCTCAAGCCCAGAGCAGAGTCTGGAGTTCCGGCCCTTGCAGCCACGAAGGGCTGTGAGTGGCAGACAGGCTCAGGGCGACACGGGGGCGCTCAGGCAGTGTGGACACTGCCACGGGAGGGACAGAACCGGCCTGGCAGAGAGGCCCTGCACAGCTTCCACATTTGTGACCTGAGTCTGACCTCGGGGCGCAAAGATCCCTTTCGCGGCTGGGGTTTCTTTTTCGACATGGGTCACAGTCCCTGTGTCACTGGCTAGGGGACCTGACGGCTGCCTGGATGCGGTGACGGGTCAGAATTCTCATCCGACTAAAAATATCCACCCCTATCCCACCAGTCGGCCTTGGGGACGCGCTGGCCAAGGCGCTTGGACAAGACCCCCGCCCATCGTGTAGCATCTGGGTTCATGGCCAGGGTTTCTCTCAAAACACAGAGATGCTGCCAAGGGAGGGGCACCACACATCCATGCCATGGCACCCAGCACCGGGGGGCCTGTGGGGACCACAGCGGGGAGAGGGGAGGGACCCAGACGCCTCGGGACACAGAACAGATGCACTTTCAAGCGGATCCCCCGCAACCTCCTGCCTTAAGATCCCAAAAAGACTCTCAACTGGAGCACTTTGTGAAGAACACTGCCATCAAGAGCCACCAGAGGGATGTCCCTGTCACCAACAAGGACACACCACAGAGCTGCCCTGCGTGCGCGCCCGCCTAGGGGAACGGGAACCGGGCCAGGTCTCCTCTGCTGGGACCCACATGTGAAGCTTGGCCGGAGGCAGTGACAGCTGGCCGGCTTAATCCAGGAACAAAGGACGTGAGGAGGGGATGGAAACCGAGCCCAGAGGAATGTGGGTGACGGCAGGGCCAGGAAAAGCCGCTGGGCCCCGGACCATAGGAAACAATTTGAAGCAGCTCATGAGGACGGTGAGCAGGTCGAGGACAGAGCTGCCGAGTCAGTGCACAAACCCACCCTCCCTCTTTGCAAAACACAAACTAGTCCACAAACAGCAGAGGCTGTGGGGTCGTCTCTTCCACAGCAGTCAGTCTCAAGACCCCAGACCCCAAAGCCGGGAAGAAGTAGGGAAAGGCCCTCTGCCACAAGCACTGGAGGAAGTGGGCCTCAACAGCCCAGGGTCCCCAGATCCCAAGGTCAACAGACTTTCTTAAAGGGGTGGCCTGGAATGAGGGTCCTGAACCTACAATTTCATTCTGACCTGGTTACGAACCAGCAACAGGGGCACGTCACTCCCACTGGTTCTCAGCAAAGTGGAGGTCCCCCAGCTTCCTGAAGGCAGGACTGATAAAGTTACATTTTTATCAATGTTTTCTGCTTAAAAAAGATGCCTGTAATCCCGAGGTTCCAAGGTATCAGAGACTCTGCCCAAAGTAATCTGTCAAGTCGTGCAGTTCTTGTCAATTTCTTTTAAAACGTGGCAAGCTGACCCTAAAATTCACACAGACAGAAAAGGGCCCAGAATAGCCTAGACCATCATGGGGAAGGACGGGGGACGTCCCACTAGCCATCAAGATAACAGCTAGTAACAGCAGTGGCCTTGGGGAAGTTTAAGGGGGCATGTTCCTTTCCCAAGAGCTAGAACTTCTCCTGCACAGGTGCAACTGAGGCAGAAACCAGGCTTCCAAACTGGTTTCCAGAATCGCGTGGTGACGTGGGGCCTGTGACAGCCCCGACTTCTCACCCTTCAGGCCACACCCAGGAGCTCAGCCCTCTAGCCACCAGGAGGCCCAGTACAGAAGCCCCCCAGCTGGGCTGTAGCACCAGGCACCTCGGAGGTGGGGAGCGTTTTCCGATACACTTCCATCTCAGGATGCCCCCACCACCCGCTGGGACACCCCAGCCGAGGAGTCTAACTAGAGCTCAAGGCCACTGCTAACCCAGCATGGACAGAGTGGCGCTGAGACTGCCAGACACAGCCAGGCAGTTGAGCCCTCCCCAGGGCTTGGAGTTCAGCCCAGGGCCAGGCCTGAAAGCCCCCTAGACAATCCTGCCCAGCCAAGCGGAGGGCACCAGGTCCAGGTCTGGGGCCACGAAGCACCAAGATGGGGTCTATGGTTCCCTGTGGAACAGGCCCCACAGCTGGGGGGAAAGAAGGGGATGAGGGGACAGAAGACCTCAGCACCGGCACTTAGGCCAAGCCAGACAGGCCTTCGACATGGCCTTGCCTGACAGGAACCTGGGTGGTGCATCCCAGGGGAGGGCCGTGGGGCGGGCAGCGGGCCTGACCCACTCAGACCCCAAGGCCGCCCCTTGGGAGCACCTGGCCCCATGCTGGTGAGGACAGCCAGGGTCAGTCACCCCAGGCCGAGGCCACCACGCTGCCATCCTGAAGCTGAGCCAGACCCATGGGGTTCTCTGCCCGCCAGGCTGGTCCCCATTCCCATCCCTGCAGGGGGACCCGAGGCTCCCCGGGGCTCAGCCCCACCACCGGGGGTCTTGGAAAGGGTGAACCCACTGAGGCCACAGCAGACGTGCCCACCTGGAGGTCAGGGAAGAGCCCGGAGACACTGGAGGACCAAGAGCTGCCCAGGGACAGAGAAGGGGCCAGGCGAGCCAGAAGTCCCTGGCCCTCTCCTCCCTCGGGGCAGATGCCACGCATTCTGGGCAGCCAGCAGGTCTCTTCAAAGGAAAACAGAACTCTTGCCACAGAGGCTCCAGGGAAGCAGCAGAATCTGGGGTCGGAGCCATGTTCTCGCGCTGTCCCTGGGGTGAGCGGGCAGGCCAGCCCCTTGTATGAAGAGCTTCTGGAAGGTTACCGTCTCCCTGACCTCGTCAGCTGAGGGCAGCGCACGCACTGCCCTCCTCCAAGCCTCACCAGGCGGCTACGGAAGATGGATGCCAAGAGCTTGTCCACCCTCTGCCTGCCCGGCCCCATGTTGGCCTGAAGAGCACAGACACTGTATCCGGACATCAGGATCTGAGAGGTGACCACGTCATGGAACAGTCATACACCCAAGGAAACCACGTAGAGCAAGACCCAGCAGTCGGAGAAGACAACCTTTAAGGCACAACACTCTCACCCTGTGACAAGGCTCCCAATGGCACTTGTATTTTTATTCTCAAACAGTGGTGGCTGCAGCCAAGCCTGCTGTGTTCTGAGAAGCTTGGAGAAAAAGAAAAACGATATAGGACCTTGACTTATTAAAGTCATTTATCCGTAAAAATATGCCAGGGAGTCACGCCAACATTTAACAAGCAGCTTTCAACAATGAGCTTGTCCTTTCTCTACCTCGGAGTCTGAGGATGCCCGCCCCCACCCCCATGTGTCACATGCTGTGGCTGGAGGCCACCCGCCTGGCCCTCTTCTCCCTCCCTCCCTGCCCTTCATAACAGAAAGGACTCAGCGCCCGCGACGATGTGTAGACAAGACACAGACCCCCGTGAGGGCTGAAAGCTTCCTTTCTAAGTCTTTAGGACAGTGAAACAGCCCCAGGCGGCAGTGAACTTGCAAAGGAGACAGAGACATGGCTCCCCAGGTTCAAAGACGCAAGGGCTGAGGGCGGGTGGGCCAGTGCTGCCCCCTAGCGGCCACCCTTGGGAGCCCTGCTCCTGCCCATGGGCACCTTGCCCTCGGTGCCTGAACACGGGTCTGACCCTGCACTAGGGGAGGGAGGTCAATAGAGACAAAGCTAAGCAGGGAGACTAAGAAGGGGGAGGGCTGTCCCCAGTGTCAGGCTCTTCACCTCTCTACTTCTCTACTTAATATTCTTTTACCGGGACTTCCCTGGTGATCCAGTGGCTAAGACTCCATGCTCCCAGTGCAGGGGACCTGGGTTCAATCCCTGGTCGAACTAGACTCCACACGCCACTACTAAGACCCTGCACAGCCAAATAAATACGAAAATAAAAAAATATATTATTTACAATTTTACAGTTCTTTTACAATGAAGAAAAAATGATGTCCAGGGCATAGCCCTAGGCAGAGGATTCCACAAGGGGGCACTGCGAGGAGGGCAGCTGACGTGGGGTCAGGGGTGGGGGTTGGGGGAGAGAGCACCTGTTTCAACCTCCTGAAACCATCAACAAACACCCACTGAGGGGCTTGTGGGAATGAGGATGACCCCTGTGGGCACCCTGCTGGCCTGGCTGCGACAGGGGTGACCCCCTCCACAAGCTGTTGCTGTTCCACCCCTGCTCCCCAGTTACCTGCACAGAGTTTGGGGTGCAGAGAGCAGAGCCAACTGAGTTCTCTTGGGAAAATTCCACTTTGCCGCCGCCCCCTAACCCCGGGACGCCCGTGCAGGTCCCCCAGGCAGGCTCATCCCCCCGGCCCCACAGATGGCGGCCCCCACCGTCCGCGGCCTCCCCTGCTGGTCTGCCCCGCTCCCTGTCCTGCTGCGTTCTCCCTCCGTTTATTCCCGAGCTGCTGCTTGATCCATGCGCTTGTCTACTACAGAATAAACGTAGGTGTGGTGACTTAAAGGTCCAGGAGGAATCAACAAAGAAAAGTAGCAAAGCCTAAAAATATAAACCCCAAAGGAAAGTTATCTTTAGACTATACCCAAAATTGAGGAATATAAACAAGTAAAAATTACACAGCGTGTTGGAGGGTATTTATCTTTGGGGAGTCAATACAGCAATGTGTATCTTTAAACCCTAATAAACCTGTGTTCTTACAATAGGTTCCTTAATATGTCAGTGTAGCTTAAAAATATCTATTGAGCAACCACACTGATTTTATTTTTGTCATATTTGTTTCTAAGCTTAAGAGAAATAAACAGGATGCCACAAAGTAAATGAGAAAATATTTTTCTATTCTGGAGGCTGAATGTTGCTTTTCTAAGAGCCCATGGGTGGGAGCACAGCGGGGCAACAGTGGCCTCTGCACCTGCGTCCTGGCTGGGCCCCCGCCCCGCACACCCAGGCTATGGGTCCCAGGGCTCTGACCTCCGTGCAGCCTGTGAGAGCGCACAGTTCCCGCCAAGCCAAGGCTCTTGGGAAATGGGCGGCTGTCATGACCCACTGAAGCTCCGTTTCTCCAGTGTCTGCTCTTTCATCATGACTGGTAAATTTCCCTTTCTGCTTTCCACTGTAAAATTCAGATGCTTTGCCCAACCCCTTTTTTTGGAGCTTGGCCACGATGGTGGAGCAGGAAGACCACGAGCTCACGTCCTCTCACAGGCACACCAAATGACAAACATTTACACCAAAATGACAAACATTTACAGAGCAGCTACTGATAACACAGACCAGAACCTACCAGGAAAGATGTTCTATGACTGAAGATAATGACACTCAGGCTATACACAGAAGCAAGATACTATACATAGAAAATCCTAAAGACACTACCAGAAAACTACTAGACTCCGTGAATTTGGTCAAGTGTCAGGATACAGGGCTTCCCAGGTGATTCAATGGTAATAAATTGGCCTGCCAATGGAAGAGATGCAGGTTCACTCCCTGGGTTGGGAATATCCCACATGCCACAACTCCTGAGTCTGTGCTCTAGAGCCCGGGAACCACAACTACTGAGCCCATGCACCCCAGAGCCCTCACTCCGCAACAAGAGAAGCCACCGCAATGAGAAGCCCACACACCACAACTACAGAGTAGCCCATCGTCACAACTAGAGAAAAAGCCTGGGCAGCAATGAAGACCCAGCACAACCAAAATTTTACAAAATAATAACTAAACAAAAAATTTTTAAACTTTCAGGATACAAAATATACATTCCTATACTCTAGATGGGGAAACAATGGAAACAGTGACAGACTATTTTGGGGGGCTCCAAAATCACTGCAGATGGTGACTGCAGCCATGAAATTAAGACACTTGCTCCTTGGAAGAAAAGCTATGACAAATCTAGAGAGCATATTAACAAGCAGACATGCTTTGCCAACAAAGCTCCATCTAGTCAGAGCTACGGTTTTTCCAATAGTCATGTATGGATGTGAAATAGTTGGACTATAAAGAAAGCTGAGTGCCAAAGAATTGATGCTTTTGAACTGGGGTTGGAGAAGACTCTTGAGAGTCCCTTGGACTGCAAGAAGATCAAACCAGTCAATCCTAAAGGAAATCAGTCCTGAATATTCATTGGAAGGACTGATGCTAAAGCTCCAATACTATGGTCATCTGATGCAAAGAACTGACTCATTAGAAAAGACCCTAATGCTGGGAAAGATTGAAGGCAGGAGAAGGGGACAACAGAGGAGGAGATGGTTGGATGGCATCACCAACTCAATGGACATGAGTTTGAGCAAGCTCCAGGAGTTGGTGATGGACAGGGAAGCCTGGTGAGCTGCAGTCCATGGGGTCGCTAAGAGTCAGACACGACTGAGCAACTGAACTGACTGATACTCTAACTAAACAAAAGATTAGAAAGAGAAATTCAAGAAACAATCCCATTTACCATCTCATCAAAAAAGAATAAAATACCTAGGAGTAAATCTACCTAAGGAGGCAAAAAACCTGTACTCTGAAAACTATAAGATGCTGATGAAGGAAATAAAAGATGATACAAACAGATGGAAAGACAGAACATGTTCTTAGATTGGAAGAGTATTTTTTAGATAACTGTACTACCTACCCAAAGCAATATAGAGATTCAATGCAATCCCTATCAAATTACCCAATGGCATTTTTCATAGAACTGGAACAAGAAATTTTTAAAATTCACATGGAAATACAAAAGATCTTACTCTTGAGAAAGAAAAACAAAGCTGTAATAATCACACTTCCTGACTTCAGACTATACTACAAAGCTACTGTAATCAAAACAGTATGGTATTGGCACAAAAACAGACATATAGCTCAATGGAACAGGGCAGAGAACCCAGAAATAGACCCACACACCTATGATCAACTCATCTACAACAAAGGAGGCAAGAATACACAATGGTGAAAAGACAGTCTGTTCAATAAGCACTGCTGGGAAAGCATGTAAAAGAATTAAATTAGAACATTCTCTAATTCCATACACAAAGATACACTCAAAATGGATTATTAAATACCTAAATGTAAGGCCAGATACTATAAAACTTGTAGAGGAAAACACAGGAAAAACACTCTTTGACATAAATCATAGCGATATCTTTTTGTTTTTGTTTTTGTAATATCTTTTTGAATCCACCTTCTAGAGTAATGAAAATAATAACAAAAATAAACAAAAGGGACCTAGTTAAATTTAAAAGCTTATGCACAGCAAAGGAAGCAATAAACAACCCACAGAAGGGGGGAAGATATTTGCAAACAATGCAACAAACAAGGGATTAATCTCCAAAATATACAAACAGCTCAGGTAGCTCCCCTTCATGGATCACAGCCTTGCCGTGATAAAGGGGCTTGCGTAACTAAATGAAGCTTTGAGCCACGCCATGCAGGGCCACCCAAGATGGATGGGTCATGGTGGAGAGTTCTGACAAAACATGGTTCACTGGAGAAGGGAATGGCAAACCACTCCAGTATACTAGCCATGAGAACACCATGAACTGTGTAAAAAGGCAAAAAGGTATGACACCAAAAGATGGTCAGAAGGTGTCCAATGTACTACTGGGGAAGAGGGGAGGACAACCACTAATAACTTCAGAAAGAATGAAGCAGCTGGGCCAAAGCAGAAGTGACGCTCAGTTGTGGATGTGTCTGGTGCTGAAAGTAAAATTCGATGCTGTAAAGAACAGTATTGCATAAGAACCTGGAATGTTAGGTCTATGAATCAAGGTAAACTGGACATGGTCAAGCAGGAGATGGCAAGAGTAAACACTGAGATCTTAGGAATCAGCGAACTAATACGGACAAGAATGGGTGAATTTAATACAGATGACCGTTATATCTACTACTTGGGCAAGAATCCCTCAGAAGAAATGGAGTAGCCCTCATAATCAACCCAAGAGTCTGAAATTCAGTACTTGGGTTCAACCTTGAAAATGACAGAATGATCTCAGTTCGTATCCAAGGCAAACCATTCAACATCACAGTAATCCAAGTCTATGCCCCAATCACTAATGGTGAAGCAGCTGAAGTTGAACATGTCTATGAAGATCTACAAGACCTTCTAGAACTAAGACCAAAAAAAGAGGCTGGAATGCAAAAGTAGAGAGTCAAAAAACACCTGGAGTAACAGGCAAGTTTGGCCTTGGGAGTACAAAATGAAGCAGGGCAAAGGCTAACAGTATTCCGCCAAGAGAACGCACTGATCATAGCAAACACACTTTTTCAACAACACAAAAGATGACTTTACACATGAACATCACCAGATGGTCAATACCAAAATCAGACTGATTACAGTCAGTAAAAACAAGACCTGGAGTTGACTATGACTCTTATCATAAGCTTCTCATAGCAAAACCACTAGGGAAACCCACTAGGCCAGTCAGGTACAACTTAAATCAAATCCCCTATGAATATGCAGTGGAGATAGGGAATAGATTCACGGGATTAGATTTAGTAAACAGAATGCCTGAAGAACTATGGGCATAGGTCCATGATACTGTAGAGGAGGCAGCAAACGAAACCATCCCAAAGAAAAAGAAATGCAAGAAGGCAAAGTGGTTCTCTGAGGAGGCCTTACAAATAGAGGAAAGAAGAGAAGTGAAAAGCAAGGGAGAAAGGGAAAGGTGTACCCAACTAAATGCAGAGTTACAGAGAACAGCAAGGAGAGACAAGAAGGCCTTCTTCAATGCAAAGAAATAGAAGAAAACAACAGAAAGGGTAAGACTAGAGATCTCTTCAAGAAAACCGGAAATATCAAAGGAACATTAGATCCAAAGACAGGCACAGTAAGGGACTGAAATGGTAAAGATCTAACAGAAGCAGAAGTGATCAAGAGATGGAAAGAATACACAGAAGTACCGTACAAAAAAAAGATCGTAATGACCCGAATAACCACCATGGTGTAGTCTCTCACTCGGAACCAGACATTCTGCAGTGTGAAGTCAAGTGGGCCTTAGGAAGCACTGCTGCCAATAAAGCTAGTGGAGGTGACAGCGTTCCAGAAGAGCTATTTAAAATCCTAAAAGATGATGCCATTAAAGTGCTGCACTCAATATGCCAGCAAATTTGGAAAACCCAGAAGTGGCCACAGGACTGCAAAAGGTCAATCCTCATCCCAATTCCCAAGAAGGGCAGTACTAAATAATGTTCAAACCACTGGACAACTGCACTCATCTACCATGCTAGTAAGGTAATGCTCAAAATCCTCCAAGCTGGGCCTCAGCATTAATGAACTGAGAACTTCCAGATGTTTCAAGCTGCGTTTAGAAAAGGCAGAGGAACCAGAGATCAAATTGCCAACATTCGCTGGATCATAGAGAAAGCAAGGGAAATACAGAAAAACATCTACCTCTGTTTCATTGACTATGCTAAAGCCTTTGACTGTGTGGATCAAAACAAACTGGAAAACTCTTAAAGAGATGGGAATACCAGACCATCTTACCTGTGTCCTGAGAAACCTGTATGCGGGTCGACAAGTAACAGTTAGAACCCTGTATGGAACAACTGACTGGTTCAGGATTGAGAAAGGAGTACAAGGCTGTTTATTATCACCCTGTTTATTTAACTTATACACAGAGCACATCATGTGAAATGCTGGGCTGGATGAGTTACAAGCTAGAATCAAGATTGCTAGGAGAAATATCAACAACTTCAGATATATGGATGATACCACTCTAATTGCAGAAAGCGATGAGGAACTATAAAGAGCCTCTTGATGCAGGTGAAAGAGAAGAGTGAAAAAGCTGGCTTAAAACCCAGTATGGCATCCAGTCCCATTACTTCATGGCAAATAGAAGGGGAAAAGGTGGAAGCAGTGACAGATTTCCTCTGCTTGGGCTCTGAAATCACTGCAGATCTAAGATCACTTCAGACAGCAGCCCTGAAGTTAGAAGACGATCCCTTCTTGTCAGGAAAGTTATGAGAAACACGGACACTGTGTTAAAAAGCAAGAACATCACTTTGCCAACAAAGGTCCATATAGTCAAAGCTATGGTTGTTCCAGTGGTCACGTATGGATGTGACAGCTAGACAAGAAAGACAGCAAAGCACCAAAGAAATGATTATTTCCAACTGTGGTGCTGGAAAAGATTCTTGAGCATTCCTTGGAATCAATGAGATCAAACAAGTCAATCTTAAAGGAAATCAACCCTGAATACTCTTTGCAAGGGCTGATGCTGAAGCTGAAGCTCCAATATTTTGGCCACCTGATGCAAAAAGTTGACTCACTGGAAAAGACCCTGATGCTGGGAAAGATTGAGGGCAGGAGGAGGAGGGCGATAGAGGATGAGATGGTTGGATGGCATCACTGATTCAATGGACATGAACTTCAGCAAACTCCGGGAAATGGTGAGGCACAGGGAAGCCTGGCGTGCTGTAGTTTATGGGGTTGCAAAGAGTCGGACACGTAACTTGGTGACTGAACAATAGATAGCTCAATATCAAAAAACCGAACAATCCAATGAAAAAATAAGCAGATCTACACAGACATTTCTCCAAAGAAACCATACAGACAGCTTAAAAAGCACATTAAAAAATGCTCGACATCAGTAACTATTCAATTCAGTTCAGTCACTCAGTCATGTCTAACTCTTTGTGACCCCATGGACTGCAGCACACCAGGCTTCCCTGTCCATCACCAACTCCTGGAGCTTGCTCAAACTTATGTCCATCGAGTTGGTGACGCTATCCAACCATCTCATCCTCTGTCATCCACTTCTCCTCCTGCCTTCAGCCTTTCTCAGCATCAGGAGAATCAGGAATTATTGTCTAATAATAACTAATTATTAACAAAATGCAAGTTAAAACTTCAATGAGATCTCAAACGGGTCAGAATGGCCATCATCAAAAAAACCTACAAATAATAAATGCTGGAGAGGGCGTGAAGAGGAGGGACCCGCCTGCACTGTTTGTGGGGATGTAAACAGTGCAGCCACCGTGGTGAGCAGTATGGAGATTCCTTAAAAAACTAAAAACAGACATACCATATGACTCAGCAATCCCACTCCTGGGCACATACATATCTGGAGAAAAGCATAATTCAAAAAGATACACGCAGCCCGATGTTCATAGTGGCACTATATACAACAGCCAGGACACGGGAGCAACCTAGATGTCCATCAACAGATGAATGGATAAAGGCGATGTGGCACATGTATACAATGGAATATTGCTCAATCATAAAGAAAGAATAAATAATGCCATTTACAGCAACATGGATGGATCTAGAGATTGTCATATTGAGTGAAGTCAGTCAGAGAAAGACAAATATGATATCACTTATATGTGAATCTTAAGCAAAAAAAGGGTAGAAATGAACTTATTTACAAAACAAAAGTAGAGTCATGGATGTAGAAAACAAACTTATGGTTACCAGAGGGAAAGGGTAGGGGGACAAATTGGGAAATTGAGGTTGACATGTACATGCTACTACATATAAAATAGGTAACAAGGACCTGGGACCTACTGTATGATACAGGGAACCCTACTCAGTATTCTGTAATAGCCCAAATAGGAAAAGAATCTGAGAAAGAATCGATAAATGTATATACACATATAAGTGAATCACTCTGCTGTACACAGACTAACACAACACTGTAAACCAACCACATGCTAAAATGAAAAAGACTCAGACGCTTTGCCCACCACTGCCCCCTCCAGCTTCTTCCAGGAGCTTGGCCATGATGGTGGAGCAGGAAGACCCCAATCTCACGTCCTCTCACAGGCACACCAAAATGACAAATACTTACAGAGCAACTATTGATAACACAGACCAGAACCTACCAGGGAAGACCTTCTACAACTAAAGATGTAAAGAAGGAACAACGGTGACACAAGCCGAAGGGCTGAGTCACAGCACAGCCGAGCCCCACACCCCTGGGGGTGGGGGGTGAGCAGCCCACAAACGGGGGGACAACTACATTGCAGAAGTTCCCCCACTCAAGGAACAAGAGGTCTGAGCCCATTCTGCGCTCCCCAGCCTGGGGATCCTGCGCCAGGAAGACGCACCCCTGGAATGTTTGGCTTAAAAGGCCAATAGGGCTTACATAAGGGCATCCCTGAGGACCCGGGGCAGGAGCAGTAATCTGAGAGAAGCCCAGGTCAGCTCCCCTGCTGATCCCGGTGAGTCTACCAGGATGCTGGAGACTGAGCTCCTGGGGGCCACAGTCACGGGCATGGCCATTCCTTGGAGCTCCTCCCACCACGTGGATGATGGTGCTACACACGCCACCGTGGGTCCGCTCCAGTGTGTCACCGGCCCTGCCCTGGCCACCGCCTGAGGCCCCAGTACCGGGACTCCTCAACTAAACGGCTAACTGAGCAGAAACGCAGCCCCACCTGCCAGCAGACAGGCTGCCCTAAGACCCCTGGGTCCTCAGCCCCCCTAGACTCACCAGTGAGCCGGCAACCAAGCCCAGAACCCCTGGACCTGGCCGTGCCCTCAGGACCAGTGCCAGTAACCAGTGGGCTGACACCAGCTCTAGGGTCCTAGGGCCTGGCAGCCAGCGAGCCCAGGACCCAGCCCTCCGAACCCTGGGCCCCCACCAGCCCCAGGACCACAGAAGCCCCAAGGTCTGCCATGGCAGGACACAGCCCAGCCAACACCAGCCCTGAGATGCCTGGGCCCCTCGGCCAACTGCCCCACCCTCCCACCAGCAGGCTGGCACCAGCCCAGGTCCCTAAGGCCTGGCACCATTGATCTGGGACCCGGCTCCACCCATCACTAAGCCAGCACTTGCCCCAGGCCCCACCCCAGGTTCCAGTCCCCCCTCCACCCCCAGGCCACCATGAGCTCTACACATCTTGGACCCCTCAGCAAGTCCCCCAGGATCCAGCATCACTCATCAGCAGGCCGGCACTGGCCCTGGGACACCCTGCAACCTGCAGCAGCTGTGTCAAGAACCCAGCCCCGTCCCCCAGCAGCTGACACAAGATCCAGAAACACTGGCCCCAGAGCAGCCCACCCTGGAATTGCTCCCCGCCAACCCCACCATGGGCCAGCACTGTCCCTGGGACGCCCAGGCCCTGTAGCCATACTCCTTATGACCAGCCCACAGTGGCCAGCAGCCTCCACACAAGACAAGGCCTAGTACCAGAGCCAACCGTACCAGGGCCCCAAAACGCCTCCCAGACTGCCCACGGCGGTCAGCCCACCACAACAGAAAGACACAGGCAGCCCACAGAGGGTTCACTCCAATATACGGCTCTGGTGACCAGAGGGGACCTGTGTGCTACAAGAGGCCACTTCTCCAAGGACAGGACACACACCAACCTACCAGATACATGGAAATAAAAACAGCTAACTAGGCAAAATGAGGCAACAGAGGAACACATTCCAAAGCAAGGAACAAGATAAGAACCCAGAAGCATTAGGTGAAATGGAGGCAGGCAGTCTACTTAATAAAGATTTCAAGGTGGGACTTCCCCGGTGGTCCAGTGGTTAAGAATCCACCTGCCAATGCAGGGGACATGAATTCAATCCCTGGTCAGGGAACCAAGATCCCACATGCCACGCAGTGCGACCAAAAAAACAACGAAGAAGAAATTTTAAAATACCCGGATACAAATGAAAACAAAGGGCCAATGATTCAAAATTGATGGGATGCAGCAAAAACAGTTCTAAAAAAATAAGACAGGACACCATAAAACTCTAAGAAGAGAACACAGGCAAAACATTATCTGACATAAATCTTGCCAATGTGTTCTTAGGTTGGTCCGCCAAGGCAACAGAAATAAAAGCAAAAATAAATAAATGGAACCTAATCAAACTTACAAGGCTTTACTTTTAAAATCCTTTTTCATTTTAAAAAGCTTTTAAATGAAAAGACTACCTACAAAAGGACTGGGAGAAAATATTTGCAAATAATGCAACCAATAAGGGTTTAATTTCCAAAACACACAAACAGCTCATACAACTCAATAACAGAAAACCAAAATACCCAATTAAAAAAGTGGGCAGAACACCTTAAAAAGGCATTTTCCCAAAAATGATATACAGGTGGCCGAAAGGTACATAAGAGATGCTCAACACTGCTGATTACTAGAGAAATGAAATCAAATCCACTCAGACCAGTCAGAAGGGACATCATTAAAAAGCCTATGAATAACAAATTCTGGAGAGGATGTAGAAAAGATGGAACCCTCCTACACTGTTGGTGGGAATGTAAACTGGTGCAGCACTGTGGAGAACAGTATGGAGGTTCCTTAGAACACTGAAAATAGAGCTATCATATGACCCAGCAAGCCCACTCCTGGGCATATATCTGGAAAAGACGAAAACTCCGATTCTAAAAGACACGTGCACCCCAGTGTTCACTGCAGCACTGTTTACAAGAGCCAGGACATGGAAGCAACATAGATGTCCATCAACAGAGGAAGGATAAAGAAGATGTGGTACATGTATACAATGGAATACTACTCAGCCATGAAAAACAATGAAATAATGTCGTCTGCAGCAACATGAATGGACCAAGAGGCAATCATACTAAGTCAAGTCAGACAGAAAAACAAATACCATATGATACCACTAAAATGTGGAATCCAAAATGTCACAGAAATGAATTTATTTACAGAACAGAAACAGACTCCCAGACACAGAAAATAAACCTGCGGTTACCAAAAGAGAAGGGGGAAGGATAGGTTAGGAGTTTGGCATTAGTAGATACACACTACAGTATATAAAATGCATAAAAAACACAGCCCTACACCATAGCACAGGAACTATATTCAATATCCATAATAAAACATAATGAAAAGAATATGAAAACATATATATACACACACACACATGCGTATATACATGTATATCTGAATCACTTTGCTATACACCAGAAGCCAATACAACATTGTAATCAAAACTACACTTCAATTAAAAACAAAAAAAGGAGCTTCCCTGGTAGTCCAACTGGTTAAGAATCTGCCTTGCAATGCAAGGCACACTGGTTCAATTCCTGGTCCAAGAAGATCCCACATGCCTTGGGGCAACTGAGCTCGTGTGCCACAATTAATGAGCCCAGGCTCTGGAGCCCAAGAGCTGCAACTCTTGAAGCCCACGTGCCTACGATCCACAACAAGAGAAGCCACTGCAATGAGAAGCCCTCACACCACAACCAGAGAGCAGCCCCTGCTTGCTGGAGCGGGCAGCTGGAGAAAGCCCTCAGGCAGCAACGAAAAGCCAGCACAGCCAAAAATACATACATAAATATTAACTTAAAAAAAAACCTAAGGGCATTTGAACAAAAAGTATGAAGGCTATTTCAATAAATATTTTTTAAAAATTAAAAAAAAATAAACAGTTCTAGGAGGTAAGTTTATAGTGACACATACTCAAGAAACAAGAAAAATCTCAAACAACCTAACCTTGCACCTAAATGAACTAGAAAAAGTAAGAACAAAACCCAAAGTTAGTAGAAGGAAAGATAAAATCAGAGCAGAAATAAATGACATTGAGACAAAAAAAATAAGAAAATAAAAAGATCAATAAAATTAAGAGTTGGTTCTTTGAAAAGATAAAGTTGATAAGTCTTTATCCAGAGTCATCAAAAGAGATTTTGGTTAAAACCAAAAATGAAAAAGGAAAAGTTACAATTGATACCACAGAGATACAAAGGATCATAAAAGACTATTATAAACAACTCTGTATCAATAAAATAGCAAAACTAGAAGAAAAGGACAAATTCCCAGAAATGTACAATCTCCCAAGACTTAACAAGGAAGAAACAGAAAATATGAACAGACCAGTTAACCAGTAATCAAATTGAATCAATAACTTTAAAAAACACCCAACAAACAAAAGTGCAGAACCAGATGGCTTCATGGGTGAATTCCAGCAAACATTTAGAGAAGAGTTGATCATTCTGAAGACTATTAAAAAAAAAAACAACAGAGGGAAGAATGCATCTGAATTCATTCTACAAGGCCAGAATCACCTTGATACCAACACTAGACAAGGATATCATACAAAAAAGAAAATTACAAGTCAACATCACTTGATGAACACATGCAAAAATCCTCAACAAAATATTACCCCACTGATTCCAATAATACACTAAAAGGACCATACACCGTGATCAAGTAGGATTATCCCAGAGATGCAAGGATTTTTTCAATATCAATAAATCAATCAGTGTGATACACCACACTGACCAACTTAAGAATAAAAATCATATGATCATTTCAATAGATGCAGGAAAAAGCTTGGATAAAATTCAAAATCTATTTATGGTTTAAAAAAAAAAAAAAAAAAAACCTCTCCAGTCCTGGGTATAGAGGAAGCATACCTCCACATATACTGAGAAAAACGGAGCTGGAAGAATCATACTCCCTGACTTCAGACTATACTACAAAGCTACAGTAGTCAAAACAGTGTGGTGCTGGCACAGAAAAAGACATATTAGCTCAGACAGGATAGAAAGCCCAGAAATAAACCCACATACTTATGATCAATTAATCTACAACAAAGGAAGCAAGAATAAACAATGATAAAATGATAGTCTCTTCAGTAAGTGCTGGGAAAACTGGACAGCTGCATATAAAAGAATGAAATCAGAACATTTTCTAACCTCATACACAAAAATAAGCTCAAAATGGATTAAAGACCTAAATGTAAGGCTGGATACTATAAAATTCTTAAGAGAAAAACATAGGCAGAACACTCTTTGACATAAACTGCAGCAAGATCTTTTTGAATCCACCTCCTAGAGTAGCGGACATTAAAACAAAAACAAACAAATGGGACCAAATAAAACTTAAAAAGTTTTTGCACAACAAAGGAAACCATAAACAAAATGAAAAGACAACCCATTGAATGGGAGAAAATATTTGCAAATGATGCGACCAACCAGTGATTCTACCTTCAAAATACACAAACAGTTCAGGCAGCTCAATATCAAAAAATAAAAAAAAAAACAAAACACAACCCAATCAAAAAATGAACAGAAGAACTAAATGGACATTTCTCCAAAGAAGACATACAGATGGGCAAAAAGCACATTAAAAAATGCTCTCAACATCACTACTTTTTAGAGAAATGCAAATCAAAACTACAATGAGGTAACACCTCCTAAGAACAGCCATCAATAAAAAAGTCAACCAACAATAAATGCTAGAGAAGATGTTGGAGGGAATGCAAATTGGTGCACCCATTATGGAAAACAGTATGCAGGAAACAGAGCTAACATCTAATCCTGCAATCCCACTCCTGGGCATATATCCTGTCAAAAAACATAATCTGAAATAATACACACACCCCAATGTTCATTGCAGCACTATTTACAATAGCTAAAACATGAAAGCAACCTAAACGTCCATCAACAGATGAACAGGTAAAGATGTGGTACATATATACAATGGAATATTACTCAACCATAAAAGAGAATGAAATAAAGCTATTTGCAGCAACATGGATGAACCTAGAGATTATCATAGTGAAGTAAGACAGAGAGAGACAAATATATGACACCCCATATATGGGGAAATCTATAAAAATGTAAAATGATCTTATTTACAAAACAGAAACAAAGTCACAGATGTAGAAAACAACCTTATGGTTACCAGGGGGAAAGTGGGTATGTGTGTGTACACACACACACAACATATAACTGAATCATTTTACGGTACACCTGGAGCACTACATTGTAAATTAACTATACTTCAATTAAAAAATAAAAAAAAAATAGAACTCTCACCTCTAAAACAGAGAGTTGATTTTCTAAAAAATGTGGAAAAGTAAAATTTAAGACAGAAAGAAAGAAAACAAGAACGCCCACTCTCACTACTTTTATTCAACATACTATTGGAAGTCCTAGCCACAGCAATCAGAAGAAAAAGAAATAAAAGGGATCCAAATTGGAAAGGAAGTAAAACTGTCACTGTTTGCAGATGACATGATACTACACATAGAAAATCCTAAAGATGCCACCAGAAAACTGCTACAGCTCATAAATGAATTCAGTAAATTTGTAGACAATAAAATTAATATAGAGAAATCCATTGCATTTCTATACATTCACAACAAAAGGTCAGGCAGAACACTGACATACATCATAGTGATATTTTTTCAATTCTTTTCTTAAGACAAAGGAAATGAAAGCAAAAATAAATAAATTTACAAGCTTTTGCACAGCAAAGAAAACTAATAACAAAGTGAAAAGTCAATCTACTGAATGGGAGAAGATACTTGCAACTGTTAAAACCAATAAAGAATTACTATCAAAAACATACAAACAACTCATACAACTCAATATTAAAAAAAAAAAAACAATTAAAAAAGGGCAGAAGACTTGAATACCCATTTTTACAAAGAAGATATATAGATGACCAACAAGCACATGAAAAGATGCTCAACACTGCTAATCAGGGAAATGCAAATCAAAACCACAAAGAGCTATCACCTCATACCTGTCAGAATGGCTATCATCAAAAAGATCACAAAAATCAAATGGTGGTGAGGATGTGGAGAAAAAGGAACCCTTGTGCACTGTGGGTGGGAGTGTAAATTGGTGCATCCTCTATGGAAAATTGTGCACGTTCCTCAGAAAACCAACAATAGGGCTTCACTGTTAGCTCAGTGGTAAACAATGGTGGTAAACTGGTGTCAAACAAGAGACACCAGTTTGATCCCTGGTCCAGGAAGGTCCCACATGCCTCGCAACCACTGAGCTCATGCACCACAGCAACTGAGCCTATGTTCTAGAGCCTGGGGGGCCGCAATCACTGAAGCCCACATGCCCTGGAGCCTGTACTCTGCAACAAGAGAAGTCACCACAATGAGAAACCTGTGTTTCAGTGCAAACTGAAACTGGAGAGTAGCCCCTGTTCGCTACAACTACAGAAAAAAGCCTGCACAGCAACGGAGGCCCAGCACAACCAAAAGTAAATAAATAATTTTTTAAAAACTAGAACTGTTATACCACATGATCCAGCAATTCCACTCCTGGATATAAATCTAGAAAAGATGAAAAACGATACATTTACCCAAAAATTCATAAAACATTGTTTACAACAGCCAAGACATGGAAGCAACCCAGGTGTCCATCAACAAGCAAATGGATAAAGACATGGTAAATATATATAAGGGAATATTAGCCACAGAAAAAGATGAAATTTTGCCACTTGCAGAACTGTGGACAGATCTGGAGGGTAATATTCAGAAAAAGACAAACACTGTTACCCTTTTGTATGTGACATCTTAAAAAACAAAAGAAGCAATAAAACAAAACAGATACAGAGAGCAAACTAGTGGCTGGTTGCCAATGGGGAGAGGAAATCACGGAAGGACAAGGTAGGGATTTGAAACTGTCATAGTTATTCCCCAACTCTCTTCCATGGAAGCTGGACCAGTCACACCGACACTGGGTTGGGAGACCCTTTCCCCTCACACACCTGCAGCCCCGCCTGATGAATGCCCCACGAGGAAAGGTCTCTCGGTACAACACTACACCTGAAGGCAAGGTCTGTCCAGGACAGTCCACGGCCTCTGTCATCCTTTCATCACATCTTTTTCTTCGTTTGTAAGCACTCTTTATAAAACAAGCTCTTTGTCACATGGATTTTTTTACCATACTTTCTTCCAGTTTGCCGCTGTATTTTTTTTCAATTTTGCCAAGAAGAAATGGCAGATAATTATGCAATTAAATGTATCGATCTCCTCTTTTGTGACTTTGGGGGTCTCTTACATATGTCCTTTGTTGCTCAGTCGTGTCCAACTCTTTGCCACTCCATGGACTGCAGCCCAACAGGCTCCTCTGTTCATGGGATTCTCCAGCCAAGAATCTGGACAGGGTTGCCATTCCCTCCTTCAGGGGATCTTGTAGACCCAAGGATGGAAGCCAGGTCTCTGGTACTGGCTGGCAGATTCACCATCACCTAGCAACCAGGGAAGCCCATTGGGGGACTGGAAACTACTAAACAGGCCTTCTCCACTGAAGAGTATGAATATAACTGACCGCTCTTTATGTGTTTTTGTGGTTTATTCTTCACACTTAAGTCTTTGAGTCATCTGTAACTCATTTTCATACAGGGGTGAGATCCAATTGCATCTTTTACAAGCTGGTTACACAGTCCCAACACCATTTATCAAATGACCTGTCTCTCCCTTAAAGACACTGAAAGCTACCTTATAGTCCAAGTTTCTATTTCAAAGCCTACCTTACTCCCATAAAGTGGTCCTTTACTTTCTGTGCCTTTCTGGTCTGGCGAGTAGTGGCTTCATCCAGTTCCCTTTGTTCTAGCCTTAAACACCACTCTGAGTCTGAGCTGACTCCACACAGGTAAGGCCACTATTCTGCTCAAGACCTGCCAGGCAAGAACACCTAAGAAGCCACCCCGCCATCCACAGCTTAGAATAGGTTCCTGGCTGCCACGTGCACGACTTTTTCTAATCTTCACAGAAACTCAGGAGGTTGGGAGGCAATCTGAGGGCGGGGCGGAGAGGGGTCCCCCAGCGGCCAGCCACCCGCAGCCCTGGCCCCGCCCAGAAGCCAACCTCCTGCAGAAGGTAGGGCCGGCTGCCACGTCCTCATAAGATGCACTCTCACCAGCCTCGAGACCCGTGAAAACCACACAGGTGTAACTCCTGCTCCTTGGCAGCACCCGGGACACTGGCTGCTGTTCTCAACAATCATCTCTCCCCTCCAAGGCCTACCTCTCTGCGCCGGGGATTCCCCTGGGGAGACAGGGGCTAGGTCTCCACACACACACCCTCATGCTCCCAACCCCCAGTCTCAGGGATGAGAACCAGCAGGCCCAGCTCTGAAAACTCATCTCCTCGCAAACAAGCTGTTCCTCGTGCTGCTGCTAGAAGACACTGCAAGACAGATGCGTGGCAAACACGCCCCTCATGGTCCCATGGTCACCGGGCCTCAGCTGGCCTGAGAAGCAGCTACCCGCCTGCAGAGAGGAGTGTGTTGTCCACGATGACACTTGGCACACAAAGGGTGTACAGGAGGCTACATGAAGAGGGGCCGGACAAGAACCCACCCTCTGGGGCCCTGGGCGTGGTGGGAGGAGGAGGGAAGGCAGAGACCAATGCCAGGATGAGTCCCAAGAGCATCAGAATGAGCACAAGGGGGGAGCAAGGGGAGGCGGGAAGGTGGGGCTGAGACCAGGGAAGCAGCCTGGGGTTCTTTACGGGTTCCCTGCACACAAACCCCAGCGTGGATGTCTGTCCTGAGCCCCTACCTCCCGCAATAGCCATCCTCCACTCAACCCGGTCAGTTTCACTTCCTGAAGCAAGGCTGTTCGAACTGGTCCTGCCCTCACCTCCTCTACGCCCCAGTTCGAGTATCCGTGTTCTCTTCCAGTTTACCCTGCTCAAGGACAGCTTCCTTGATTGAAAAACACCCTCAAGGATAAATATCAATTTTGCAACCCTGCTAAAGTCAAACCCAGGCCTGTGCTCCCACCACACACATGCACACCCGCACAAGCACACATATATACAGGCCTGGGTCCCTCACTCTCCTCCTTTTCTCCGGGTCACCCCTTCCCTTTCTCGAGGCTTCGGAGTGAAGGCTCCCGCCTTGTGCAGTCTATGAGTGCCTTGGCACGGGGATGGTGGGGAAAGAAGGGGACAGTCACACGTGTGCTGACACTCCAGCCACACTGGCCCTGTATGCACGTTGCTCCTTTCCTCCGAGATGACCGACCTCTTGAGAAACCATGGAAAGATCCCCAACCTCCAAAGTGCCCGGCGCCGCGCGCATCCTCACCCCGCCAACCACGGCATGCTCAGCTCCTCCTCCCACCTCAGTTACTCTCTGGTGACCCCCACCGCCCCTACCGTCGGCCAGGGCTAGAAGACTCGGAAGATGCGTTACTGAGATCCAATGTCCAGCTGTCCCTGGACGGGCACAGGCACCCGGAAAACATCTGCAAGACCCGCACGGGCCGCCGGTACAAAGCCTGTAACAAAAGCCCACCCGGCTCGGTCCCCCGTGGATTCCACTTAACCACGTACCTGGCAAAGAGCAGGTGCTCAAGAAACCCTGGGGCGTCTGGCAGAACTACGAGTTCCCCGGAGGACGCGGTCCCCTCAGAGGAAGGTGCAGGGCCTCTGCGGGAAGGCCTGCTCCGAGTCCGGGCCCCTGGCGCCCCCCGCCCTCCCGGCGCCCCGCTCACCTGTAGGCCCAGGGTGACACGCTGCGCAGGTTGGTGGGCGGCCGGAAGCGGCGGTCGGCGGGCCTGCCCCCGGCCGGGCAGCTGGCGTTGCGCGCCTGCTCGCGCGGGCCCAGCTGCAGCGTGTGGTGGAAGGCGCCGAGCACGCCGGCCGCCAGTCGCCCGTACAGCTGCTCCAGGAGCTCCTCGGGCCGGTCCGCGCAGCCCCGCGCCCGTGCTGGCCGCCGGCCCGCCTTCGGGGCGCCCCCCGCCCGGCCCGGCGACAGCGCCAGCAGGACACCGGCCACCAACGCCCAGACCTGCGGGACAGGCCGCGCTCAGCGCCGCGCGCAGGAGCGGCCCGCAGCCCCGGTCTCCCGCGCCCCCCGCCCCGGGTCCCCGCCCCGCGCCCTCCGCCTCTGGGGCCCCGTCCCGCGCCCCACCCCTGGGCCCCGCGCCCCCGCCCGGAGGATGGGTGCGGACCACGCCGGGCCCCGCGCGCCCTCCCCGCCCGTGCGCCGTCCTCGGGGACCCCGCGGCCCTGCCCCGCGCCGGCCCACGCGCCCCTCGCCGCCGCCGCCCCGAGCCGGGGTCCGCGCGGAGCGCGGGTGTGCGGTGCGCGTGTGCGTGTGCCGGCCGGGCTGCTGCGCCGCGGGCTGCGAGTGCCTGTGACGGCGCCCGGGCCCCTCGGCGGCCCCCGCGTGTCCGAGGCGCGCGGACCCCACGAGCCGCCCGGGCCCGGGACTGAGTCGAGCGCTCGCGCCGCGCACTCACCGGCGGCCCCAGCATCGCCGCGAAGTGGCTCCGGTGGTCGCGGAGGCGCGGACACGTCCGAGCGGAGCCGCGCGGCGCGGCGCGAGCGGAAGGAGGCGCCTCGGCTGGAAGGGAAGTCAGAGGGTCCGGCCGCGCGGGAAGAGCCCCGGGACGACGGGCACCTGGAGAGGAGCGCGCGGGCCTGGAGGCAGCCTGTCTCACCACGCCTTCCTGAGGGACTGGAGACTCAGTGTTCCGAACCGGGTGGGGAAGCGGCCGTTTGTCCTTCCTCCAAACGCCCAGGAAACGGCCCTTCTCTGCACCCACCCCCGCCCCCCAGCAGCTCAGAAAACCGAGCACCAAACACCCGACCCAGGCTGCCCTTTTGTGGCTGGAAACCGGCACCTTTGGGCGCACCTTTGGGTGTCTGGACGCCTGCTCCTGAAGCCGGGACTCTACGCACGAGCAGTGGTGTGAAATAAGACCGATTCTTTGTAAATAAAGACAATATACTTACCTGGAGGGATTCTACTTCAAGAACAACCAAACGCGCTCGCTCCTTCTATAAATCTACCTTAATGCTTTTAGGTGGCGGCCTGGTGAATACGGTCATTTCACAGCAGTTATACTTCGCCAATAAAAACAAAAGAATGATAAGAGCTGAAAGGTTTCCGAAGGTACAGAAAATACACGATTTATGGTTCCTTGAACGGTTTCTAGCTTTGGTATTTGCCTTGTAAATCATTGGTGAAAACACATTTCAGTTATGCTGTGTAGAAAAACAACACTTTTGTATGCCTTGAATACCCTATAACTGAAGAGGAATCGCCCTATCTACTGCTAAAAAGCCCACAGAAATTGCCAATTTAAGCAATTAACAGCTTGGTGAGTAAACATTCCTTTTGAGGTTACTTTTTTGACTAGTAGATAAATTGTGTTGTTTCCTTTATGGTAAAATGGGAATAAACATAGCAATGCACAAGCATATTGTTTGTGGGTTGTTTTTTTTCCCCCCCAATTGGGTAAAGGTGTGGGAATACTTTGAAAGGTAAGGTGGTACAGACCAGACTTCCCTCTGCATTATTCAACGAAATACCTTCCACTGTCTGATAACTCGGCAACTTCTCTCTCCTCGTTACTTGGAAACGAAAATATTTATTTTCCAACAGTGTTCATTTTATGAAAGGTCATAAACGTTGAACATGCTCGCCCACTTGATAGAACATACAATTAGTCTTTTTGATACTAAACAAAGTTGAGAAATTCTCTTCTAACAGGTGCAAAATCCAGTAGTCAGTACCCTCAGATCAGAACATACTTATGAAGTGAACATACTTATGAAATAAATATGTTAACAATTCAAATCCCACCCTAAGACAAGTGAGAAAAAGGGAAGGAAGTTCTCAAAAGCCCAGCCCCCCATCTAGGCACCCAGAGCCACTGTGGAGGCAGCTGTTTCCACTCACCTTCTGGGTCAGGGCAGACCAGAACTCCTTCCCTCCTGTGAAGATCAGCGCCTCTTCCTCTGCCATGTCCTCTGTCAGCACCCGGATGTCCCACCCCTGCTCGTCACTCCCCACCTTGGACACCTGAGGAGTCATCCAAAACTGGCCTCCAAGTAGCTACCCCGGCTCCACCCACCGTTCCCCATCAGGTCTCAGGTACTGGAGCATGTGGAGGCCCATCCCTCTCCCCTGCCTCGCCCCTTGCACACACACCCCACCCCCCACCTCCAGGTATGATCATTGTGGATACCGGTTCCCAGTGCAGCCTGTGACTCACCTCAGGCACTAGCACTTTCTTCCCTCACCTTCTGCAATTCTCTGACCTCTGACCTTGCCTCTTCACCATTCCTTCCCACCCCAACAAGTCCTGGTGTCCTCCCCCCACCGTTCGACAGTTACCCCAGTCCCTTGATCCTTTTTAGCTACTCTGTTCAGTTCACACAGCTGGCTGACCACACACAGCTGTTTATGCCACATACCTGAGGCCTCCACCCACACCCCTGTGCATCACATTTCCCGACTCACGGTCTCTTTTCCCAAGATGACTTGCTTCCATGTCCGGCCTCGGATCTTTGCTCCCCTTCACCTCCATGCCCCGGGCTCTACACACTTCTTACTCGTGCTGCTTCCAGCCCTCCCATGACCTAACACCCACAAATTTCTGCTGTTCTCCCCCGGGAATTAGAGCAGCAGCCCTGGCCTGGGGTGACCAACGGCCTTCCCCCTGGAACGCCCACCTCCATAAAAGGCAACACCAGCAGCCGCTCAGCTCCTCAGCAGCAAGTGGCCATCAGCCTCCCTTCTGGGCTTCCCTCATCAGGACTTGGGTGTGCCTTTATCTCACTTGTCAGGGCTGCACTGAACTGTCAACATGTTTATTTCATTAAGTATGTGGTGGTGTTTAGTCGCTCAGTTGTGTCCAATTCTTTGCGACCCCTTCCTCTGTCCATGGATTCTCCAGGGAAGAACACTGGAGTGGGTTGCCAGTTCCTTCTCCAGAGGATCTTTCTTTTTTTTTTTTTCCAGAGGATCTTTCTAACCCAGGGATTGAACCCGAGTCTCCTGTACGGGCACGCTCCACTTCCTAAACATGGGCTGAATTGGACCAATCCCAACAGCTCTCACTGCCAGAACAAGGCCAGCCCAGTGACCTCTCACCCAGGCCTCTGCGAGTGGTCCCCTCCCCCATCTCCATGACACCAGTGGGGTCACTTTCTAGAAGATAAATCAGATCACATCACTCACCTTCCTCTCTGCTGTTGCTAGAAAAGACCTACTCCTGCCTCCCTGGTGGACAGCAGCCCCTTGCCCGCTCCCGAGCACACTGCACCCACCACATCGACGACCCGACACCCTAGCTCTCTGCCCCCAACACCCCCAGATCCTCCTGCTTGTGGGTTAGCACCTGCTCCTCCTGCCCAGGCACTGCTGCCCTCGAATCATCACCTGGTACTGATACAAACACCTCTCCCACAGGGGTTCCCAGATCATCTCCTCCACCATCAACACTCTCCTGATGCGCCTTCATTTCATCTTCTAACCGCCCTCATCAGAGCTGTGGTGTTCCCAGTAGTCACGCGTGGATATGAGAGCTGGACCATAAAGAACGCTGAGTGCTGAAGAACAGATGCTTTTGAAGTGTGGTATTGGAGAAGACTCTTGAGAGTCCCCTGGACTGCAAGGAGATCCAACCAGTCAATCCTGAAGGAAATCAGTCCTAAATATTCATTGGAAGGACTGATGCTGAAGCTGAAACTCCAGTATTTTGGCCATCTGATGCGAAGAACTGACTTATTGGAAAAGACCCTGATGCTGACAAAGATTGAGGGCAGGGGGTGGCAGAGGATAAGATGGTTGGATGGCATCACAGACTCAATGGACATGAGTTTGAGTAAGCTTCAGGAGTTGGTGATGGACAGTGAAGCCTGGCATGCTGCAGTCCATGGGGTCACAGAGTCAGACATGACTGAGTGACTGAACAGCAACTGCCCTAGAGCCCACTAAAACTACATTCACTATCTGTCTCCCCAGCCAGAATTTAAGCTCTTTGAGGACTGGGTGTTGCTGTCTTGGTCGTGACCGTGTCCTCAGATTCTCCCACACACGAGACATCTCATGTATTTGCTGAACACCTGCCCCATTGGGTCACGACCTTTTTAGGGAGCAGGGAACGTGCTCTAATTAGGTGTTTCTCTCCTGCACCTAACAGAAGTGTGCACACGGCAGAAACAAGGAGATGAGACAGATGGGCCCTCCTCTCATGAGGTGTTACAGACAAGCCACTTCTCCCGACTGCCCACCAGTGCAAGTCCACAGGACACGGCCAACCAGTCAGGTGCACTGCGGGGGATGCAGGCAGTCCTGGCCTTGACCCCGCACCCAGAGCCCTGATGGGGAAGCCCCCTTGAGGCTGCCATTGCTCGGGTGGTTGGTGCTATGAGGCTGCAGGAGGCGGCGATTACAGAAAAGATTGAGAGGCTCAAGATCTGGTATTTCCTGTCACTACACCTTCCTGCCTTCAAGATACAACTGCTTCACTAGTGCTGGAGCCCCCACCAGGCAAAACTTCCAGACTCAGTCCCCAAACACCAAGCAAGTTTGCTTGAACAACAACTCATCAAGGGTATATCTGAGCACAGTATTTTTCAAGCCACAAACCATTAAGTCAATACAGTGCTTTCACTACTAACACTGTCTAAGAAATTACAGAAAAGAGCAGCACATACCTCAGTAATTAGGATACTTACGTGGGTGTGGGTGCCAGGTAGTGCTGCAAGATTTACTTCTTGTCCATATTTCATTGTTACTGTTGTTTAGTCACTCAGTTGTGTCCGACTCTTTGTGACCCCTTCCTCTGTCCATGGATTCTCCAGGCCAGAATACTGGAGTGGGTTGCTAGTTCCATCTCCAGAGGATCTTTCTGATCCAGGGATTGGACCTGAGTCTCCTGCCTTGCAGGCAGATTCTCTACCACTGAACCACTAGGGAAGAAGATTTACTTCCTACTGTGGATCAACGTGTTCAAAAGGGTAAGTCAGTCGCTGGCCTAAGTGTTATTTTCACATTTTTATTCCATTAAAAACAAAACCTAAACCCATAACTCATAGAACAGAATACACTTATTAAAAGTTTGGACAGTGTGCAAAATTAAAGTTTGGATATTTAATCCAAAGTTCAACATGAGTATAATCTTGTAAGGTGACTTCTTTAATAAATAACACATTAAAATTATACTATTCTGGAAGCAAATCATCTCCTAACTCTTCATCAGCAAAATCATCCTCTTCCATTCTCTTTTTGGCTGCAGTTTTGGGTCTTTCTATTTGAGGGCCAAGCGGATCCACATAGGAGGCGTCTGGGTTTCAGAGCAGATGGTGACATTAGAGGAACAGGAAAAACAGCAAATGTAGAACCGGTTAGACTCACTGTCAACAGTATGCAACCCAAAGTGAGCAGGAATGCCTCCCAAGTCACGAGAAGCTTTGTCTGTGTTGCAGAAACTCCTACTGACCCCCAGGAGGACGCGTCTGCCCCTCCACCATCCCGGCAGACCCACGGGCCAGGGGCACTCACCTGGCTCCTTGTTGCTGCTGCTCTCATAAGGCTCGTCTGTGCCAGGCAGTGCTCGGAGCTGGGCACTCAGTCGCTCGCCTTTGCTGCCGGCGCTACAGTTCTGGCCACTGTCTGGAAACGGAAACAACAGGTGTTGAACATGCCGGGGGAACACCACACTGCATTATGAATCTTACAGTATAGTTATCTGTCAAAAAACAGGCTGGTTGTTTCATCTGACACCCAGTTTCCAAGGGATGTAATTCTTGTCTTCTGAAATTTTTAAGAAATCCCTTGGTGGGAACCTCTACTATCGTCAGAGCATCACTTGAGTAGTCTTTACATGGCTCACATCCCACCGGGTGCTGGAGACACTGGCGAAGGCCTCCCAGTTTGGGGGGAGGGGCTGGGCCACCACCTGTGTGCAGCCTGGGAGCCACCACAGCCTCACAGCCTCAGTGGGCTAGGAGCAGACTCGCACTGCATGGCCATGGGTCTGGGGGAAAAGTGGCAGCAGTGACCTCTCACCCACACAAGGTCCTTCCTGTAAAACGCAGCAGTGGTTTTCCGGGTGTGGCCCTGGGACCACCACAGCTGGGACCCGGTCAGAAACACAAAGTCCCAGGCCCATCACTGGCCAGCTCAGAGAGGCTGGGGTTGGATCTGTTTTAACCAGCCTTCCCAGTGACTCTGATACACGATAAAACCTGAGGACCCCTCGTGAGAAAGGGCACTGAGATTTATAAAACAAATTATTGAGAAATAAGGCTACAATGAGACCCGTCTGATGCACAAAAAAGAACCATTTTCAAAGGCCCTCAAACATTTCAAAAAGAGCAATTTTGTACAAACTAATAATTCTGATTATATGTTCCCTATGGTCCTCTCTCCTAGGCAACACTTTAAAAGTCCAGTTGTAGGCATGGCATTTATTTCAACACACTACACTTAAACCAGCTCAGGTCTGCCCTCAACTGGACTCATGAAGAAACCCCTTTCCCCTTTGTGAACTGTGATTCTCACCCAGACAGAAGCGCCAGAGTTGTCCACGCTGAGACGTGAACGCGCATCACTGGGTCTCCCAGGACAGAAGTGGAAGTGGTAGGACTGGGCACCCTTTAACACGCAGGCTGTGCTGTTTCTCAGTGAGCAAGTGAGGGTAGGGGACACTGCTTAAGGTGGGCCATGTTCACGGGGGCCCCATGGTGCTTCGGGAGGGGCCCAGGAGGCAAAGTGGGGAGGAATCCAAGTGGTGCCACAGCCCGGT